>NW_020897729.1:11829592-11887291 GCF_003984885.1 Neopelma chrysocephalum
AGCTCAGCTTGGTGCCTGAGCTCACGGAGCCACAGCTCAGCTCGGTGCCTGAGCTCATGGCTGGGGCACAGACACAAGGTTTAGAACACTCCGGTTGGAGACATCTCTGCTGCACCCCGTTAATCTGCCCTCTGGCATCTGGTGGGGGAAGCAGGTTCAGGGTGCTGACACGGCCCTCGCCTGCGGTCCCTGGAAATGGGGCAATGGCTGGGGAGGTGCCCCTGGGGCTCCTTCCTGCTGTGAGCCACAGATAACGGCACCCACAGCATGGCCTCCCCAGCCAGGGCCTTCCAGGCCCATTTCTGCTATTTCTGCCACGGTGCCGTCACCTCCAGGCTCCCAGTGCCAGCAGCCCTTCCTCCCCGAGCTGTGCTGTGCTCAGAGCTGGCTGCAAACGTCCCTCACCCAACCCGGGGGGAAACCTGGGGCCCCCAGCTTCACTGGTCCTGTCACGTCTCTCTGCCTCTCCCCCGGTGTCCCCCTGCACTCCTGCCTTGCATCAGAGCACTGGTGGGTTCCCCAGCCCACCCTGCAGGACATTGCAGGGGTTAAGGGAACTTCCATGAGCCTCTGCCTGTCTCATGGCACACACCAGCCAACCCTGGCCTGGCACAGCCCCAGCCCAGCCCCAGCCCCAGCACCAAAGTGGGGGGAGCAGGTCTCTGTCTGCGTGGCTTCCTCACCAAGGCCGCTGCAAGAACTGCCCCATGGTGAAGACAGCAAACCTTGAGCTCTCATTTCAATCACTAATAAATAACAAAATCAATTGCAGAGTGTGAATTATATACACTGGCTTAATTTTACTGGGATTTCGGAACAAGGTCCTAAGAAATGTCCATTTCTAGTATAGAATTTAGTGTGTTTGGACAGGAATGGTGATACCCTGCATGAGGGATCTCCTCTTTTCCCATCCAGAAGCCTTTTTCCTGGCAAAGCACAGGCACTCTGGTCATTTCTTTTGGCTTTCTAGAGGTTCAGCAGCCTGGTCAGAGTAAAACCCCTGATAAGGGTAAAAGGTACCCAGAAATTTCACCCACAGAGATACAACAGATAAGAGTTCCCCTGGGTGTCAGACCCCTGTTGCAGGAACCCCACGTCCCTCAAGGGCTCAGTCAGAACAGAGGCATCCCTGGAGAAGGGTCCTGGTCTGGTCTGAAAATCAGGGCTGAAATGGCAGAGACTTTCTCCTGTGTGGTACAGCCCTGGCACTGCTGGGCACAGCACCAGAGCAAACACCCCTTTAATGTGGCAGGAATACACATCTCTAATGCTGAGAGCAGGGCCCCTGTGCCTTCCCTGTGGTGTCAGACACTCAGCTGGGGGAGTCTTCACGCCCAATGAATGAGTAGAACTGCTCATTAATTACTGACCACAGACAAACTCGTTGGCACATTTTTGCTCAGGCCGCAGTTTGCTTTGCTGTGTTGGTTCTGCATCGAGCTGAAGTGTCAGTCCCAGCCCGTGCAGGGCAGGTTGTGGTGGTGGAACACACGACAACACTCTGTCCGGCTTTTTTCCTTTTTAATTGTTTTCAACTCCTGAAGGGTTGCCCAAAGCCTCAGGCAGCAGCAAGGCCAGTGCCAGTGCTAGGGAAGGTTTCTGTTCTGGATGTATCAGTGGCTTTAATACTTTCTCCTTAAAGGTGGCAGTGTCTGACTGATCACCTGACTCTGTGTTTTTCATTATTTTTCCAGATTTTGGTTGTATCTTTGTCTCTGTTTTGAAAAATGATGACTGTAAAAGTTTTCAGGGGCAGCAGCATTTCATTTTGTTTGCAAAGATTGAGGAGCCTTTGATTAAGCTGTAAAAAATTATCTGAATTAGAGGAAATGTGGGAAACATATGGGCAATCTCTCCTCTCCCTCATTAAGAGATAAAGTGTCCTCACTCCTCATTTTCATCCCAGTGTTGGAGATAACAGCTTTGCCTTTCTGCTGGATATCGAAGATCCAGGTTGGAAAAAAGTCTCTTCCCTAATATGGGACCAGGAGCAGGATCCTCACGTTTTTGTATTAAACCCCAGTGTGATTTGTAATAACAAACTGGGGTTGCAAAAGACCCTTCTGTCCCTTTTTCAGCCCTCCCTGTTATCACCCCAGTGCCCAGCAAAGAGCCAGCAGAACTCTGCTCCTTCCCTGCCTTTCACAGCCTCCCTGGGCTACTACAGAGAAATGCCACATTCCTGCCCGCACCAAGGCAGCCAAATTAAATATTAACTCCTGGAAATGGTGCTCATTTCTCTCCCATATCTCCTGGGTGAGGCTCCCCAGGCTCTGGCACTGCAGAGCCTGTGATGCTGACGCAGCTGGTGGAGGAAGGAATTCCCCTCCCGGAGCAGGACTGTGGTGGGTGCTGGACCCACATCTCCAACCAACCCACAGATCCAACCATCCTGTACAGCCAGAACCTCAGGCACTAGCACTTCATCTCCAAATCTGTTATTCCAAATCTGAGCTGTGGGGTCTGTGAGGGGCATTGCCCGTAATGACAGAGGCATCAAATAGTTCACAGCCACATTTGGAAACAAAGGAATTCTTCATGGAAAGACCATAGCCAACTCCTCATTAGTTACTCTCAATATTTAACTGAAAGCACAGCTGCTGCTGTGTGCACAGGAGCCAGAAACGCTGCTCTGGTGGAAGCTCTGGAGTTTTGGTGTTTTATCAAAGTATTCCCTTTGTGTATCTGATCCAAAGCAGCCATGTTTCGAGGAATTGTGCTGCACAACTGCCAAGGGGCACAAGTGGAAGCAGAAGGCGAGTCTGCCTTCAGACAGAACACAGCAATTCCAGGCGTGGACATGTTTATAAAGGATCATGCTCTAAAGGACAGCGATCATTTTTGTCTGACATTTGTCACAGCAGCATCAGCATGGCCTGGCAGAGCAGTACAGGCTGGAGGCCCTGCTGAAATGCTGAGAGCTGTTCATGAGAGCTGGATTCAGCACTGGGAGAGGCAGAGCAGCTCCGAAACAATGCCCAGCCTCCCCTGTATGGTGAAATAATGCCCAGCCTTCCCTACAGTCCCACCCTACAACACAACCACACTGCCAGCACTGCCACAGATGGACAGGCAGGGACAGGGAGCAGCAGTTCCCTCCTGCCAATGAGGGACATTAAAATTGCATTTCAATGTCTGATTTCATTTTGATGTGACCAGGGAGGGCTGTTGCAGCTTGGCTCACACACACACTGCAATATCACAGTATGAGGAGGGGGGCAGACGGGACTTTCTGTGCCCCCATATTTTTAGCCAGATGACAGGAACGCTGTTTTCCCCCATGTTTTAGAGACCTCTGGCCCCAGCAGTGCCCAGCTCCAGCCTGGCAGCATCCTACATGTTTCTGCACACTGGTGCACACTCAAACCAATACATCCTTCTGTCTCTCCAGCAAACCACAGTCCTCAACTTCTTTAGAAGATGCTGCTAATTCCCATGGGTCTAGTTGAGACCTACTTTTATCTGCTGTGAGACATCCTTCAAATAAGCATTTTTATAGCACATATTTTCCCAGCCTGAGGAATTAACCAACACAGACAAAGTATTTGGGGGGGAGAGGGGGCATTGGGTTCACAACATGAGAGGCCACGTTACTTCATTAGAACAACTTCTCTGGTCAACAGCCCCCATCCAGATGCACCAGCCCCATCACCCTGTCATGCACAAAGTTAAAGTTACCAGATTAAAAAAAAAGGGGAAGAAAACAAAAGTATTGGTTCTGCCTTGCTCTCACCAAGACCATGCCAAAAAAAGACAATTTCAGAGGTTTTTCTGCAGTCACAAACAGGCTGACAGAGCCCATCAGGTGACACAAGTGCAGCAACGAGCACAAACCCAGGGGACAGACAGGGGACAGACAGGGGACACCACCCACTTCACCTTGACACAAACCGAGTTCCACCATCTGCTTTTCTACAACACAACTGTTCATGGAAACATCCATCCCGTTCATCCAGCCCCTGGCTGTATCCCAGGAGAGCACAGCCCTTCCACAGCCTGAGAGAAAATCAGAGCAGAGCTCGCCCAGCACAGACCAGTTGGAGCAATGGGCATACTGGGGCACAGGGCAACACCCCCAGAGCCAGGGTTAATGATCAGCTTGTTCCCTAAACAGCAGCTGGGTTCTCTAACTCAATATTTAAAGTTGTTCTCTTTATAGTTAAGTAATGACAACAGCTGCACGTCATAAAAATCAGATTGGGGGGAATTGATTATTAGGTCACATTTCAATTTTTTTTTTTTTTTAGGGAAAGAGGCACTGTCCTATGTACTGTCTGTTTTTGAAATGGATATAAGGAAAAATATTAAAGATACTCTTACAGGACAGAAAAATAAATAAGAAGTGGCACATCCAGACAGTGAGCGCATTAAACAGATTTATAGGCTGCCTGTTACAGGCATGAAGAAGAAACCTTCTTTAAAATAAGATTTAAGCAGCCCAAGGAATCAAAATTAAGCCCTTCATGCTAAGAAATATCGTTGGAGAAACTCCTGTTCAATGATATTAGTACAACAGAATCACTGCAATGACAGGCAGCAGCTTTCAGGAAAAAAAGCTGATTTCTCTGATATAATTCAAAATAAGAATAAAGTAGCTAAGAGGAAGCATTTCAGTCTGATTATTTTTATCTTTGTCATGTGTAGAGCGATACTGGGTGTTACACAGAGCAGTCTGAAAAGCGTTTTAGGAGGTGAGCAGGCTTGTTCTCCCTCACACGGGCAGCAGAGCCTGGAAAGCTGCTCTCACAAATATATCAAAAGTCACACCAAGCCCCTTGGAACCTCGTATGTCACAGTGAGCAGAGGAACTGTTAATGAGAACAGGATAATTGTAACTAAACATTAATTCCTCTCTATTTATTTTGGTACAAGGTCAATTCTGATGTGTTATTTCTTCCCTTGCCAAGTCGTAGCAAACACTCGGCCCAAAGGTGTTGCAGGCAGGAGAAAACAAAGGCTGAATTAACCTCTGATGGGAACAGGAAAAGTCATTTCAGGCTCCTTTGAGGATACCACTGAAATCCCTCTAGGAAACAACAGAGATCAAAGCAGAGGAGGAGCATCTGCCCAGGAGCTCCAGAGGAGGAGGAGGGACGGGCACTGGTCCTGGGGGAGGGCAAGGACAGGGGCTGGCACTGGGGGTCACAGCACTCCTGAAACACAACCAAACCCTGAATCCAAAGGGATTTCGTGGAAATCAAGCCATCTGAAGCATCTTGTGACACTTCTCTACGTGAAGCAAAACAAGCAGCACGAAGCACTACCATTTCCTAATGACTGCCCCGAAATGCAGAACAACTAATTAAAAGGAAATAAGATAAAAACGCTGAAAAGCAAATAGGAACTGAAAGTAAATTGCTCCCAGGTCAGGAAAAGGTTATTTACCTGTGACAGAACTATACACACAAACCTCAGACAAGCCAGCATTGCTTGGGGCAGTCCATAGCTAAACCATTCCCTGCAGAAATATTGGGTTGAAGTTCAGAGAAAACAGAATTTCTCCACACACCATAAAGAAAAATAATGTTAGGATGATAAAATACTTTCTCTTCACTCACAAATATATTGCTAGGTATAAAACTCTAGTAATTGAACCTCATATACAAAGTTTTTAAATTCAGGCCTCTGTAGAAATGTGCTCCAGCAGGACCATGTTTGTTTTCCCTGGCTGCTGCTGGCCCTGGAGAGCCCCCAGCCATTGTGCTCCTGCAGGAGAAGGATTTCCGCTAGTAAACCTGCCAGGGAAACACAACCAGGCATCCCAGGAGCTGCATTTCGTTAGGAGAATGGCAAACTCCAGTGCCAGGAGCTGCTCAACAACAAAGCAGACGTGAGCAGCCCAAGGTCCATTAGGTAAAGTTACATTCATTTTAGGACTCTCCATGGGCTGATCGGGGGAAAGGAGGCTTGGGGACTGTTTGTTTAAAGGAAAAAGAGGAAGTCCAAGTGATTTTTAAAGCTCCCATTCCAAGGATGGAGAGAGCATGTTGGAATGATTCACACATCCCGAGCCATTTCCCAGAGCAGCCGAGGACAGAGGTGCCGTGTGTCCCTGCAGAGCCCTCCTGTGCAGCTCCTGCCTCATGCCCTGGCTCACATCTGCTCTTTGGACTTCCATTTGCAGGGGGTATTTCTGGGGATTTTCACCTGTAACCCAGCTCTGTGGATCAGGTGTTTGCACACCCACAGAAGCCACAGGCCCCGTGTGCCAGCCCTGCTTCCATGGGCCACGTTTCACAGCCCTCCTGCTCATGTCCCAGAGAGCCTCAGCACGGACCAGTTCCCCCTCACGTTGCTGCACAAACACTAAACACACACTTCCGCTGCCAGATAAACCAAACTGGGTCACTTTGTCTGTCTGCAGTAACTCCTGATTCCATCTGACTGTCCCACCACAGCCCAGCACCCACACAGGGCTCACACGAGCTCTGGCTCCAACAAATCATCTAAACAGGCTTTCCCAAGAAATGCCATGCTCAGCAGTAATTTTTTCTGCTGTAATTCATTTAGGTAGAAAAAAGGCATCTGAGAGCTGCCAGCTCACTCTTACCTGTTGGGGTGGGTCCTTCCTCGTGCCCCTGGGGCACAGCACTGTGGGTGCTCCCACCCCCATCCCGCAGGCAGCACAGGGCTGGGATGCTCATGCAGGTGAGGAAACAGTGCCACGGCTCCTGTTTAACCCCTCTGGCTCTCACACCCTCTCTGATGGAGCTCCTGGGGCAGGTGGTGTCCATCCCCTCCTCTGGCTCATCAGCACTGGCAGCTGCCCCAGCCCCTCACCCTGCCCAGCATCACCCGGCTGGGGCAGCTCAGCAGCTCCCTCGGGGGGTTTGGGAAGCTGGGCTGTGCCAGGCTCAGTCCTCACCTTTCCCATCAGAAAGAAGGAACCAAGCCAACAACAGGTGGGCTGTGTCTGCTCCTGAACAGCACTCACCAAACAGAGCAGCTCTCTGGGAAGGAGAGAGGATTGCTAACGCTGAGCCTTGGAGCAGTGAGAGCACACAATTTATTTCACAAGTCAGCAGGCAAGCTGTTGGATTGCTTTATTTATCAAATTACTCGATTATTTCAGCTGCAAGGTTGGTTATTCATTAGACCTTTCATCCTGTGATTTTTACGTGACTATGTCAGGAAGTGAGGCAAGAGCACAGGAATGGACAAAGCAGCAGTTAAATGTTCCGCTTCACTTGTGCAGGTCAACATCATGGTAAGACATGGAAAACTGAGAGGAAGATGAGCAGGAAGATTGCCCTGTAATCAGTCACCTGCAATGCCCTGCCCTCAGGTGTTCATGTGCTCAGGTCAGCCCCTGATGCTGCTGATAAAAGCACACTTGTTGAGGTGTGTGGTGCTGCACACCTCAGGTGCTGCCCATGGACCCTGAGGGCTGCTCGGGTGACAACACTTCACCAGCCAAAGGGGAGTGTTGGGCTGGCACAGACACTCCCAGAGTGTAAAGTTCCCCCTGGGCTCCAGGAAGATTATTTAGCCTAAATATTTTTAGGAAGCAGAACCCAAATTGAAACCAAGCAGAAGTTAGCTGAACTAACGTCTCCATTGCTGCCAACATCAGCAGTTACACTCTGAACTGCTTCGTGCCAGTGCCATGGTCGGACACACAGTGGGACTCAGAGGGTGTCAGCTCAGCCCAGGACAGGCAGCCAGTCCTGGTACAGCACAGCTCCTGTGGGCACTCCTGCTCTGCTGGAGAGACTTTAGAAATAATTTTTATAATAATGCAGAGCGGGAGCTGCTGTGGCACAGAGCACTGTGCAGAGCTGTGGTGTCCCCAGAGCGGCACCACCGAGGCAGCGGCGGGGCAAGAGGGGGTGGGAACAGAGGCAAATCCTGGAAATACCCTTTAAATGTCAGGAAAAACCCTGCAGGACGTTTTACACATTCCGAGCTGCAGATGAGCCGAGGTTTTCTCGGGTTTGGAAAGAATAAAAAAGCAGATCCGTGTGTTTGCCAGTGGGTGTGGCGCTCCTCGCGATTTCCCTCCAAAGGCAGGTTCCCGCAGCTCCATCCCCTCCAACCAGGCATCTGCTGGAGGACACATCTCCCTCTCAGACTGACTTGTCAGGAGCCCAAAGCAGTGGCTGAAAGCAGCCCAGTGTCCCTGTGTTTCCCAGGAAAGCTGCTGGGCCGGGCAGAGCCGAGGGCAGAGCCGAGGGCAGCACAGCCCCTCACCCTCCCCACGGCTCCAGGAACAGTTATTTTTAGATCACTTACTGCCACTAAAACATACTTGGACTATTTTCAGGCTGACTCACAGCTGAATTCCTGTTCTGGAGGCATTTCCAGTCCCCACCCAAAATAAGGGAAGACAAAACAAAATGAAACCAAAAAAATCCTGGCTGGACCCGAAGCAAAGCCCAGAGCACGTGTCCAGCTGTGCTGATGTCAGTGCCCAGAGTCCAAGCGTGGCTCTGCCCAGGGGGAGACCTGCACCCACAGCCCATCACCCATACCCACCCCATACCCACACCTGCACCCCGCTCAGACCTGCTTAGCACAGCTCAGGTGAACCAGATTGTGCTTTGGGGCTTTCTTAATTCAAATTCTTTCGTGTACTACTCAGGAATAGAAGAATTAAGCAGAGAAGAGCGTGCATGTGGAACTTAACATAGTTTTTTTATTCTATTTGATCTATGTTATCTATTTGATTCTATTCTATTTTAATTGCAAGACCAGCAACACCACAGTAAACTGTGTGATGACCAGAAATTTCACCCGTAAGTTTGGGGAAATGGAGGTCATGGAGACTTTAGAGACTAAACCAAAGGTACAAACCAGGGCTGTCTCAGAGGGGGGGAGAGATCAGAGGCCAGCAGGTCTCTCTCTGGAGCTCCCCAGCTAAAGGGAAGGTGCTGTGATGTGACTCCTGCAGGTGCTGGGGCAGTAACAGCATCTCTGTCAGGGAACCAGGGGAGGGAGTGCTGGGAGCTCTGCTCAGCAGTGCTGGGCTCCCAGGGGCACAGGCACCAGCCCTGACTTTGCACCTTTCTGCTGATGGATCTGTGGTGTATGTTGACAGAAGGAGATGATTCCCTGTGGGTACCCAGCTGACAGGAACAGCTGTGTGGGCACATGCCAGGCTGGTGTGTACACAGCCAGGTATCCTTAGTGACTCAGCCACTCGGAGGGAGCAGATGACTCTGCTCACCTCTGTGGACACAGCAAAACAACTCATCGAGCATATTAATCCACCAGAACTGTCACTACACATTGTTTATGAAGAGAAATCACCTCCTGGCCGTCAATACCCGGGCGTGGGATGCCACGTGCTGTGCAGACACATCTCTGGAGAGGGCAGTGGCAGCCAGTGTGCCCGTGGCTGCAGCCCCTGCCTCAGGGCTTGGACTGGACTCCTGGGGCAGGACAGCAGAGCAGGACCCAGGCAAGGCCAGGGCACTGACCCCTGGGTGCTGCTGGGCTGGCAGTGCCTCCTGTTCCAGCAAACCCAGCCCCGAGCAGGATGTCTGAACTGGTGAAGTAACTCGAGCTTCTGCAGGGCTGTTTCTGTGCTAAAGGAACCAAAAGCAAAAGTGTTTCCTCTGGATTGCTGCCAAGAGCCCAGAGTGACCCCCCTGGCAGGCACAGCTCTGCTGCTGGGAACCAGCCCCTGCCTTGGTGACGCTGTGACAGGACTGGCCGAAGCACAGGACCCTGGGACACGGACCAAGGCAGAGGGGGAGGCTTCAGGGACACTCCAGAGATCAGCAAATAAAGTGAAACAACACAAAAGAGACTTCTTCTATTTTTTTTTAGCAGGATGCAGGGTTTATTATCTGGGACTGGTATCTCTGGCACAGTGAAGCAGTTGAAGATGATCGACACATCAGAGAGAGCTGAACCCAGGGTGACCTGGATGGGACCCAGCGAGTGCCCAGGCAGGGCTGGGGGCTCCTCATCTCCTGCAGGAATGCAGGCAGGGAAGGGGGCTGCCTACACCCTGCCTGCACCCTGTCCCCACTCCCTCCAGGCAGCTCCTTCTCCAGCCCAAGCTCCTACAGGGTCATTATTCCACTGATCTCCCTTTCCATCTGAACATGGGACAGTCCATTGGAGAATCAGTTGTGCTTGCTGATCGATCCCACAGGGGTGTCAGGCAGGGACTGGCTCCTCCTTAGCTCCTGGTTCATTAGCAGAACTGCTAATGAAGTCTGAACTCTAAGGTCCAAATTCTGCCTCAGGCCACACATTCTGCTGGCACTTACAGACAACTGCATTAAAGTTAGGTAACTCCACACTCTGTGACTGTGAGAATGGCCCTGAGAGCTTGCCTGGCTGTCCTGCTGAGCACAGAGACACATTCATTTTAGCCCATCCCTGGTCCAGTCCAGCATCACATCACGGCTCACAAAGCAGTTATTTGAGAGCAGTGGGTTTGTCCCTCCCAGAGCTGACTTGATGGTCTTTTCTTTACAATATTGATGTGCTGGGGGGTATCACAGTCTGAGAGCAGGGTCCTCCTGTGCTGCTGGGGGTGAGCACCTCTCCTGGTCTGCTGGAGGCAGCTCAGCAGCAGGTCTCCTGTACAATAAGGGTGCATTTCCAGGAACACAATCAGCTCACACTTATTCTATAGCATAAATAAGGTTATCTAAAAAAATGGCACATGACTGATTGCTCTCCCTAGAGAGTTCCCTCCCTGCCTCTCCCACTGCCAGGGGCTCTCCTTCCTTCCTCACTTCCTGGTGATCCTCAGCCTGCGCAGGAGCTGCCTTGTCCTGGCCATCAGCATCTCTCTGAAGTGGTCACCCATGAGGAAATAGAAAACAGGGTTAATGGCACTGTTCAGAAAGGCAAAGGGCCTGGTGATGACGTAAATGGTGCTGATGATGCCCTGTGTGCACTCGGGGACGTTCAGGGCCGGGATTCGGGATGCGAGGCGGACGTTGCGCATGACGTGGTAGGGAGTGAAGAGCAGGGAGAAGATCACCACGGTGAGGATCACCAGGGTCAGAGGCTTCTCCAGGGTCAGGGGAGAGCTGAGCTGCTCGCTCCTGTTTTTAAGAAAACGAACCATCTTCACGTAGAAGCAGCACATGATCAAGAGGGGGATGAGGAACCCAAAGACGGTCAGGAACATGCTGTAGATGAGGTTTTCTGTGGGGTCTCCAGAGCTGGCGTAATCGAGACACTTGTAATTGTTGTCAGGTGTCAGAGGCTCCAGGAAATGCACCAGAGGCAGCAGCTCCAGGATCACCCCGACCCAGATGGCCACGGACACCAGGACAGCTGTTCTCCTCTGCTGGAGGACGTGGTCCCTGAAGGGGTGTTTTATGAGCATGTACCGGTCCACGCTGACAGCGGTGAGGAACAGGATGCTGCTGTACAGGTTGGCATGCAGCAGGAATCTGTTGCTGTGGCACAGGATGTCCTCCTTTGCCCACTGATCGTGGGAGTAGCTGTTCACCAGTATTGGCAGAGTGCACAGAAATAACAAATCTGACAGGGATAAATTGAACAGGTAGATGTTGCCACTTTTCCATTTTTTCAGGCAGAAGATATAGCCAAACACCACAATGGTGTTTCCAATGAAGCCTAAAACGAACTCAAGGGTATACATGGTGGAGAGATAATACTTTTCTAGGACTCTGTTTGTCAGCAAGCAGTCACTGGTCTCATTCGCAGCCTGGAAAGTTAAAAGGAAAAAAAAATAAACACCAAAAATGAGTAAAAGAACATTTGCATGTTTATATTGTTGCTGTAATCGGTGAGTACATCCTCCAGTTTCATTCCAGCCTTCATGGGCTACTTGACCTGAAAGATTGTCTCTCACACATGGAATTTGCACTTTCAGCCACTGACCAGAGTTGTGGAGCAAGATGAAAACTCGCCTGAGCACAGACCTGTGTGAGGGGTTTGAAGTAAGAGCAGCACCTGAAGGCACCTGCCACGACGTGCCAGCTGCTGCTCAGCCAAAGCCACAGCAGTGCCAGCGGCCAGGAAAGTGAAGCCAGGCTGTCAGTGCCCCGTCAGTGCCCTGTCAGTGCCCTGTGAGAGCCCTTGCTGGAAATCATCTGCCCCCGTTACCCAACGCCGGCCCCGTGAGCCCTCACTCATCACTGAAGCAGAAGTTCTCTGTCAGGGCTGATGAAGGATGAGCTCATTAGCAGCAGTGCAGACACACTGACAACACTACTCGGAATTCATTAGGAAGCCAGGGGAGATGTGTTCATTAAATTAACAGAACCATTGGTCGTGTGCTTTGCAGGGTTTCGCTGGTAGCTGGGTACCAGAAAGGCACGGAGGATGGGGTGTCTCTCCTGTGCACTCTGCCAAAGCTTTCTAGGAGCTGCACCATGCATGAGCCCACCTGATGACAAATTGTGCTTGCTTTCTTCCTGAAGGTTGGTTGAAAAAATCCTTTCAGGACAGAGAAGGAAAGAGAGCAGGATCTCAAGTGCTCACCCTGCTTCCCCCTCAGCACAGCCCGCACTGCAGGGAGCTGCAGGACAGCTTTCAGTGAAAGCTGAAAGCAAAGTGTCAGCAAACAATTAGAAAGCAGGGAAAACAAAACGCTAGAAACCGGGATATAGATCAAGACTGACCTCAAGCCAAGGTTAAGCATTTTCAAAGGTGTTCTGGTGTCCACAACCTGTTCACAGGTCTCTGCCCTCAAAGCACCATATTTCATTTTAAAGGTAGATCATGAGGCAGAACAAAGCACAGCACACCCCAAACTGGAAAGCACAGCACGGACATCAGCACTCCAAACACCAATACCAATTTACAAGTTCCTGTATTGACAGACACATTGATTTAGGCAGTTGTTGGAAGGAGGCTGATGGATCAATGTTAAGGTAAGCAGGTAAGGCAGTTAAAGGTTGGCTCAGAGGAACAGAAGAGGCTCCCCAGCAGCAGACCCTTACCATGGCCAGGGCTGTGGGTGCTCCGGGATCCAGGGGTGCAGCCCCGCCGCCGTCCCGCCGGGTGCGAGCAGGATTTAATCACCAGTGAGTCAAGGCGGAGGCAGGAGCTGTGTGGCTGAGCAGCACAGGGGGCAGTGGCAGGGTGGGGCTGCCCGATGTGCGCCCAGGGAGCCGCAAACGACACTTCCACCTCTCAGGGATCCGCTGGGAAACTGCCCGGGGCGGATGGAGGCGTGCGGAGGGACAGGGCACGGCTCCCCACCCCGTGCCCGGGGAGATGCCCGGGGGCTGCAGGAGGGCAGAGCTGGTGGCTCGTTCCCTTCAGCCCTGGAGCAGCCTCTCCTGCTGCAGCCAGAGACCGGCACAGCAGCTGCCGCAGCTCAGCCACTTCCCACAGTTTGCAAACACATTAAACAACACGTTTAATTCTATTACAGCAGAGCACTAAAGAAGAGCACTTGGTTTTCATACAGCAACACATCACCACTCCAAAGCTCGCTGCTTCATTCAGCGTTGTGATATAGAAATTATTGGTAAAGATGAAAATATAATAAATATATAAATAAATACTGCCAATGCAGAATGACCCAGCTCCACGGTGATGGATGCTCCTGAACCATCTCATTCCACCCCTACCACAGGCAGGGACACCTCCTGCTAAACCAGGTTGCTCCAAGCCCCATCCACCCTAGACTCAAACACCTCCAGGGATGGGGAAGCCACAGCTTCTCTGCCTTTTTTTCCCCCTTCCCCTTTATTGTGATGTATTCCACTGTTAGCAAACATTAACCCTATTAAGAGCTATAAAAAGCTGTTGTAGCTTTTCTATGCAGACAAGGCCAACAGATCAGCTCATATTTAAGCATTACAGAAGCTGATTTAAAATCCCAACACTGATTTAAAGCTGATTTAAAATTCCAATTTAAAAAGCCAACCCTGGCTTCTCATTTACCAGCTTTTAAATATGTTGTCCATTCAGGCAACTGCTGTTGCACTGAAGGATAAATTGGGGCTGAATAAATGGAGCGTTTCTTCCTTCCCACTGCGGTAACACCTCAGGGAACTGGTGAGGGAGCAAGAAATGCTCCTTAATGTCCTTCCAGTAGGTTTGCATTTGTGCTGGATTTACAGCTCTGTGGCTGTGGCATTGGCTCCTTGTGTTTCTGAGCACAGGTTTCCAACCCTTGGTTATTTTGAGGCTCTCCCAGTCACCTGTAATTCCATTGCCTTCAGACAGCTCTGTCCCTAAGGAACACCCGGTCTGGGGGTCTCAGGGGGTCTCTCTGGTTGCCAGAGAGGTCTGTGCCCAGTGCTCCCTGCCTGGTGCCATGGGCTCTGCTCCTGGCACAGCAGGCTGCAGATGTGCTGCCCTGCTGGGAAGGGTTCAGCCAGGGCTGAGCCAAGCTCAGCATGAGGAACCAGAACAAACCCCAACAGCTCCATGGGGTAACTCGTAACGGCAGCACTGGGGCCCCTCTGCGAGCCCTTAACGGGAACAACGGCTGGGCTGAGCAATCCAGCAGCAGTTCCCTGCATTTCCCAACAGGGAACAGCCCAACCAGCAGCTCCAGGAACACTGAAGACCAAAATGACTGTCAGTTCTGTTTCTAGGGCGGTTGCTGGTTGGTTTGTTTGTTTGTTTTTAAACCAGTGTAGTACTTAAAAAAGTGAAGGGCTCTTAAGAAATGGATACTGATGAAGCCCTGACTGCTGCAGCTGCTTTGGGGGTGATTTATTCCCTCTTCCACTCACGAATGTGAATTCATTCTCTCCATGCACCTGCCCCTGCACCATGTTTTGTACAGGTGAGTCTGTGACCAGCCTGCCTGTGCTTGGGCATCCTCAGAGGGTTTGATCTCTGAGGGTGGATCTGCTCCTCTGTGAGCCCCACCGTGGGGATGGCAAGGCTGAGCTCAGTCCCTGACTGTCAAACACCAAATCCCACCTCAGCCTCTGCTGGGAGACAGACCCAAGCCTTCCCTTGGGGTGATTTGTCCTGCTTTCTGGTGTAGATAAATGAGTTCCTCACTGCAGCTCCAGCCTGTCCTGCCAGTGATGCCGATGGTGCAGCTTTCACTGCCTCATTTTGTGCCACACCAGGCAGCTCCAACCCCAAAAGTCTATTTTAGGAATCTAAAAAAAAGCATACAGTCCAATCAATCATGAGTCCATACTTAGGTGCTGATACTTAAAAGACATTTACCTCTGTTTCCAAGAGAGTCCTGTAAAAAACACAGAGCGGGAGGTTGGCAATTTTTGGCTGGCATTGTTGTTTAGAACATAAATTTTCCTTCTGCCTTGCAGGTGGGCATTGAGCACTCCCCTGTCCCTGATGCAGCCACTGCCTGAGCCACAGCAGAGGAAATAGGGAGGGTCCCCCAGCTTTGCTCCAGGGGTCCAGCACCCCTGGAGGGAGGCAAAGCCAACTTACCCCAGCCAGTGTGGGGGACAGCAGTGCTGCTGCTGAGGGGTGCCTTGTGGGCACGTCTCCTCCAACACAAACATCTGCTCTGAACAGCCTCTCAAGCAAGACTTTGTCTGCCATGTATCTGGAAACCCCAACTGGGCTCATCCCACTGGCATTTACATCCCAGAAATGCCCATCCCGGGCAATATTTTTGTGGACATGACCCTAACACTGTATAGAAAGTCAGATCAAAGGTGTTACTTAGCAAAACCCCAAAGCCAGACTTGCTCAGGAATACTAAGTGGCTGTTAATTGTTTTCAAGTGTGAGAGGAATAGAGCTCCAGTGGAGATTCCTGCTGCCAGCAGGTAGGAGCCCATTCCATGGATGAGTGTGGGATGTGCTGGCAGTGCTGCAGAGAGACCCAAGAAATACCTTCCAAACACACTGGGAGTGAGCACACGAGCACGTCCAGAGGGTGTGCAAACGTGCAAAGGGAGACCCACTGAACCCCTGCTGTTCCCCTCCTCAGCAGCCCCACCCCAACATCACCAACACTCACATTAACAGCAGCAGCAGAAATAAAACAGCTCCTGGAGTTTGCCCTGGGCTGTCTGCAGCAGCCACCCTTTGGCTCCAGCACACCTGCTACTGCTCCCTGACAAATGGGACATGAGTGACAAAGCACATTGCATTGTAATCAAAGACTAGTTTAATTTTTATACTCAGCTTAAAAAAGATGAAAAGCACAGCAATCATCCCATACACGTTCCATCTGAACAGGTTGCACACAACTCAGGAAAAACAACCCAGAATTACTGAAGATTCAGTACCTTTTATGCAAAAGAAAAGCAGGATACACAAAGCACATGGCCATGGTTTGATTATCTTAAACCAACAGCCAACCCCCGTATTCATGCTTCAAAGTTTTAGGGTTTATATTTAGCACACAAGACATTTACACACAGGTTATTTGTTCCACGCAGAAAGCTGAACTCTTTTTCAAACCTGTAAAGCTACTAAGTTAATTTTACTTAAAAAAAATCATATGTAAAAACTACCAAACAATTTTAAGGACAATTAGAACACATAGTACATGACTTATCAGATAAGTAGAGCATGGACCATGCAGCAGTGCTATTGTAAGGCTGGGACCTTCACAGCTTCCCTTTTCCTGATGAAAATCCAGAGCTGGTTTGTTGCACTATTTCCTGCTAGTTCAAGGATTAAAGAAAGTGAGTAAGACAGGTGCTTTTTAAAAAAAAAATTTAACAATCCCCCCCAAACCCCAAAACACTTGCACAATTTTTCAGCCATCCCACTGGGTTTCCAAGTGCTTCCCTGGAGCCTTGTTGGGGAGGGACAGCAGCCCCAGCCCAGCCACTGCCTGCCATGGGTGGGTCCCACCAGCTGCCTGGTCCTGGTGCCCCCATCCATCCCATCACCCCTGGCAGCAGCAGGGCCTTGCTGGCACATCCCAGGGGAAACAGGAGCCATGAGGGACAGGGAGAAAGCAGCCACCAGTGACCTGGCCCGCTGGCACACGCCTGTGGCATGGGGGTGTTGTGATGGGAAGAAAGAAGCAGCAACAGAGACAAGACACCAAGTGCCAGAGGCTGCAGGGCCGGGAGGGGAAGCCCAGGGAAGTGCCAAGCAGGTTTGAGGCTCAGACAGCACTGGAAGAACGCTCAGATCAGAATCAGGCTGATTTCCTGTCAGAGAGGATGGAAAGGCTCCGGTCCCAGCTCTGCAGAGCACCTTGGCCATGGCAGACCCGGCCCAGAGCCGGCACAGGGCGTGGGGAGGCTCAGAGGTTCTCGTTCAACCACCCCAGGAATCTGTCGAAGAGCCGGTGGCCCACGGCCAGCTCGAAGGGCCACGAGACGAACATGAGGGCCCCGTGGAAGGCGTCCTGCGCGTGGTCGTGGGTGACGCTCACCCCCGCGTCGCGGAGCCGCCGCGCGTACATCACCCCGTCGTCCCGCAGCACGTCGTGCTCGCAGGTCAGGATGTAGGTGGGGGGCAGCTGGCGCAGCAGGGCATCGCTGACCAGCAGCGGGGATGCCCGGGGGTCCAGGAACCCGGGGTACCGCTGTGCCAGCTCCGCGCTGCCCGGCGAGGGGGTCACGTACTCGTGCCCCCTGCGCATCCCCGCGGGCAGCAGCCGGCTCCAGTTCACAAACTGGAACAGGTGACCTGCCTCGGCAGGGACGTGCCTGTTGGAGGCCATGGCCTCCCTCAGAGCGGGGTCTGACGTGAAATACTCGCTCCAGAACCTGACCATGAGCGGCCCGGACAGGAGGGGCTTGTCGGCGTTGTCTCGGTAGGACGGCAGGTCCAGGTCCAGGGCCTGCAGGGCAGGGTAGAGCAGAACCTGGGCTTTGAGCTTGGTTTTGACTTCAGGGTCCTGCAACAGCTGTAGGAGAAACCAGAGATAATTTCAAAGGGTCAGTGAAAGTGCTGGTTCTCCCACACTGACAGAAGATCTGAAGTAAGGAAATGAGACACTTATTTCACAACATGAGCAAAATAAGATCAATAAAACCAGGATAGAGTAAAGAAATTCTGAATCCATAGGTGGGTCACCTAAAACAATGTACTGTGCTAAAAATTCTCAAACATCAAATACAGTTGCATTTTATTTCTTATGTTGAAGGATAATGATATTTGGGAAATACTCTTTTGGAGGCTTTAATGCTTTCTGAAGTATTAACCAATTTTTTTTCTGTAACTGTAGAAATTTTCTATTCTTATATCACGAAAATTTCACATTTCTGAATCTCCTTTAATAATTTCCCACAATTTGGAGCTTATCCACCTGGTTGGTTTTTAGCCCTGAGGTGTTACAACTCAAGCAACTGCAATTCTGTGCATTTTAGAGATGTGACAAATAAAATGTGATTAATTGAACACTAACATTTCTTATATGTTATTCTTTTCCCCTCTTCACTAATAAATTTTTCATTTTCTCCCTCATCTTCTGCCTTCAGCAACCACAGCAAATTCACCACTGTTCCCAGTGAGATCCATTACAATCCAAACAACTTCTCAAGAGAGCAACAACATCACGTTGGCTTTTTTTTAATAATCCTGAGTGAGAAGCACAAAAGGCACTGAACTGTGTGATCAGACCCTGGAACACTTAGAGATGGTTTTTTGTTTGGTGGGTTTTTTTTACCCTGCTATTTACATCTTTATGAGTCAAACTGTTAAAATTCCCTTTTCAAACACCATACCTAGACCAGTCAATATGTGCTTAAGGTCAGCGTGATGTATGCCCCCATGAGAGGGCAGAGAGCCCTTTTTAGGGTATAAATGTCTGGATGGCACCAAAGCTCCTCTGCTGCCAGTGAGTGGCTCAGGCACATTGGCTCCCATGGGCTGTGGGATGTCCTGTGTGCACAGACCACCAGAGCTGCTTTGAGCTCAGGTGTTTGTTAGCGGTCACAAAATGACAGGAATAACTATTCTGGGCTGGCAGCCCAGGCTTTGGTCGTACCTGCTGTGCCACAGCCGCAGCCAGGTTGCCCCCAGCGCTGTCCCCTGCGACACAGACCCGTGTGGGGTCCACCCCGTACTGGGACAGGACCCTGCTCTGCAGGAAGAACTTGGTCACTGCGTACACATCCTCAAACGGCACCGGGAAAGGGTGCTCAGGGGCCAGCCTGTAGCTGTGGGGGAGAGAAATGTGTCAGTCCCTGCTGTTAACAAAGAGAGGGGCTCGCTGATGTCTGCCTGAGCTGGGGGATGTTTGTTATTTCTGCACCCAGAGAAGTGGGAACAGTCCATTCAGGACAGCCCAGTATTCTGGTACCCCCCATCTTCATAAAGCCAAAACAGCCACCCACCACAATTCTCCACTGCCACCCTGATGGCCTCAGTTCACAGATGCTTATAGCCAGCAGGAAAACACATGGCCAAAGACAGAGGTATTGCAAAATTACTTTAATTGAAACAAATCGATTTATCCCAAACCCTCATCCCACCTGGAAGGAGAATCTCTCTTACTTGACTGACACCACAACAGCATCGAGCTCGTTTGAAACCCGCCGTGCCATGTGATCGTAGGGTTTCATGCCTGAAACGAAACGAGTCACTGCAATACACCCCAGGACTTGTGAGAACGGACCCACACACAGCCTAAAGCTCCTCTGGGCAGGAGCTTTCAGGTGACCTTCCCAAACCTCCACCTGCTTTTAACTCTTGACACACCAGCTCCCTGCCCCTCCCCTGTGGTGAGTCCCATGAAACAAAAGGCAGCGCTTGACACGGGCTGGTGAGACCTTCCCCACAGACCCCTGGCACCAAGGGAAAAGCACTCACCTGCGTCCCCCAGGCACCACCCCCCGCCGTGGAAGTAGACCATGGCCCTCCTCAGCCCCTCAGGTGCCCTCTTGGGCAGGTACAGGAGCACGGGGACGTTGTTGAACTCGGTGTGTGTCACAGTGACGTCCTCATCGGATGTGACCATGACGGTCTCCAGAACTGTGATCAGCCTCATGCCCTCCATGTAGTGCATCAGCCCCAGCAGATCCAGAGCTGTGGCCTAAAGACAAACAGTGCTTTCAGTGCAGCCTCAGCTACTCTCAGATTAAATCTCCAGGAAGGCACTGGATGCTCTGTGTGAGCCTGGGAATTGCTGTGTAGGTCACGACAGCAACACGCCCGGGTGTGTCCATCTGATGGGAGCCTGGCAGTGAAAGGAGCACTGGGTGACTGTCACTCACTCTGTGTCACTGCTGCCCAGCTGGGGCAGAGCCCAGCGCTGGCACTGGGGCTGCTGGTCTGTACCTGCACTCAGACCGTGCTCAGTGTTTGTGTGGGTCACCTGCACAGCACAGTGACCAGCTCAGGGACCCACCAGCATAGGGATGGTGCCACAGAGAGCCACCAATGCCACCCACAGCCCCTGTGCCTGCCACTGGCACCAGCATGGCATGGGGATGGCACAGGGATCACACTGCACAGAGCCACCGATGCCACCCACAGCCCCTGTGCCTGCCACTGGCACCATAATGACATGGGGGTGGCACAGGGATCACACTGCACAGAGCAACCCACGGCCACTGCTCCACTGCCAGAACTGCCCCCAGCTCCCCCACCACTGCCCCTGGTGACAGGACACAACCCACTCCCCACCCCAGCCCCCTCCCTGCCTCATCACCTCACAACAGGAACAGTCAAGTAACAAAGCCAAGTTCTTACACGTTATCTGAAGGTGCAAACAGGTGAAACTCAGAGCAGGTTCGAGTTTAAAAAGAAATGAAACAGCCGAGCCTGGTGCAGAATCTGTTGGAATTTTGGCTTCCAAGAGATGCTTTACTCTCCTCAGGAAGAATGTGAAGCCTCCACACTGTAACTGGTCACCTGCTGGCAGGTGTAAGCTCTGGCATTCAGCCTTTGATGGTGTAAGTCACACAGTCTGACCCTGCTTGGTTTGCTTGCTGTGTTTTTTTTTCCAGGAGCACAGAGCTCAGCCCTTACTCACAGTACCTGACAGCCACTGTCACCATATTTTACCAGTCACCTCCCTCTGAAGGCTCGGAGCAGGTGGTGCCAGGAGGAGCCCTGCCAATCCCAGGGAGTTGGAATTGGGATGGAGATGAGTGGGCAGTCCCTGGCACACCACAAAGGGAAACACAGGCCCTTGCCTTCAGCTCCGTGAAAACAAACACTCGTGTGCCAGAGCTGCAGTTTTAGCCACAACATTTACATAGTTTATGTAAATATTTCTCAACTGTTGCCTTTTCCCCCAGGATTAGTGTCTTGA
Organism: Neopelma chrysocephalum; assembly: GCF_003984885.1. Taxonomy (NCBI): domain Eukaryota; kingdom Metazoa; phylum Chordata; class Aves; order Passeriformes; family Pipridae; genus Neopelma; species Neopelma chrysocephalum. Next base: position 11,850,650 of record NW_020897729.1, read on the forward strand.
AATAACAAATATATCTGTCAAAGTGAGCCCTGCTGTGATTCCACTGAGCTTGTGAAACCCCCATGGTGAAAGGAATTCCCTGAGCCCCAGCACGGAGGATTTTCAGCCCTCCCACAGTTGTGTTTTCCACAACTGGACAATTTGCATTGTGGAAAACCACAGAGCTGCTGCCTGCGGTTTCCAGGCCATTATCCTATGGAAATGAAAGGAAATCATGCTCTCCTATGAAAATCCTCATTGTCCCAGTGTGAGATTACAGGGTGTCACAGGTTAACAGGGAAACCAACCACTTTGGGGTTTGGGATCCTCGTGCATTTTCCACAGTCACTCCCTCCCTCTTCCATAAAGGAGCAGGGCAGAAAGAACAAAACTCCCAAATACATGGAGGAGGAGGAGGAGGGGAGCCTGGCTGTGCCTGGGCAGGCAGAGCACTCACACGACTTTCAGCAGCTCAGTTATCCCAAGGGGTGATGCTCCAAATGGGACACTCTCCAGAGCAGCTCCCCATCAGCTGCAGGGACACAGGGACACAGGGACACAGGGACACAGGCAGGTTGTGAGTGGGGCTGGAAAAGGCCTGAGTCTGGGTCTCAGTGTTTCTGAGGAGTGGGGCCAAGAAGGGAGGGAGCTTTGGGAGGACGGGAGTCACAGAACCACAGCAAAGACCTTGAGCTGCACTTTATACTTTCAACCGAGGGCATGGAGCACTTCCTAAAACACCTGAAGCGTTTTCTGCTCAAGGACCAGAGCAAGTGGCTGGTGCATTCTTGGAGGCTGTCCCCCAGCTGGGCAGCTCGGGGCCATGGGACATGGATGGGCAAAGGGAGACATTCCCAGCCCAAGGGAGACATTCCCAACCTCCCTGCTGCAGTGGGACTGGCACAGAGGGGTGGGCTGGGCACACCCCAGCAGGGCTGCTGGGCTGGGGGCTCCCCAGAACCCACCACAGCACGGGGCAGGGAGATTTACCACTTCATGGTGCTCTTGGCACATCCTTTTGTGAGCTCAGAGAGGACTCCACTGCTCAGGAGTGCTTGAGGGCAGCAGTTTGCTCCCTGTGTTCAAACTCAAAGGCTAAAGCAGGGTCCCCTCTGCAGACCTGCCATGAGTGACCACGAGTCACTGCCCTGCAATCAGTTGTAATTCAGGATATATTTAGGGTAATTTAGAGCCACCTCAAACCTAATTTACAGCAGTGCAGCTCCAGGGAGGCTGTGGCTGTCTCCATCCGAGTCCCTGGGGGTTGAGGTTCCACAGGGGATCAGAGCAGAGTCACCAAACCCCTGCCCACAGCAGCACTGTGTGGCTCCAGAGACACCAGCTCTGTGTGCCAGTGACAGCATGTGATCCATCAGCACACAGACAACACTCCTGGCTGGCACTGCTGTGCCAAGGGCGACAGTCTGACCCAGCCCGGGCAGGGGTGCCCCGGCAATGAGCTCCCCGGGCACGGACCCTCCTTGCAGGCCCCCTCCAGCAGGAGATTTGGGAGAGGAAGCAGCAACACAGTGCAGACTACAGATTCTTTCCCACCCCTTTAAATCTCCCACCACAAAAAAAAAAAAAAAAAAAAAGAGAGAGCAGCAAAGAGTCCACGATACACACCAAAAAACCCTCGTCCCTCACCCCTGCTGGCTGCACAACCCTGATAAAGTCTCCCCTGCTGACAAGGGTTGCCTCACGGAGATGGCTCTGGACATCAACAGTGGCTTTTAGATACACTCCAGAGTGATGTTTGGGAGACACCCTTGTCTCCACCAAAAAATCAAATGCAGTGTCTCTCGAGGACTTCTGAGAATCACACCCACTACATTGTAACTGGAATGACAGAAAAGGCAAACCCAAACTCGTGCCCTTTGGAGCCAGCAGCCCAGGTGCTGGTGGCTGCAGCAGCCCAGCCCTCCAGCAGCATCCCCCCAGCAAACCCAGCAGCTTCTCCCTGGCTCCTTAGACCCCCCTCTTTTAACAGATATTTTATTGTGCAAAAAGAAAAGCAGCCTCACAACATTTGTAGTCACCCAGGAAGATGTTTGCAACACTCAGCCCTCTTCCTCCCCCCAAACCTTCATCTTTGACCCTGTTTTTAGGTTTCAGTCACGCTGCTGCAGCCACATTGTGCAGCAAGGACAGCCTGGGTCCAAACCAGCTCCCAGTCACTGCACCTCGGAGGTGGGAGCTCCAGCACCATTATTTACACACCATGTGCAGCTTCACAGACCAATTAGTGGTGGAAGGGTTTGTAACACGCCTGAAGTGAAGCAGAAACCAGGGATGTCATACATGTTAAAATAGCCCAGAGGGACACACAGCCCATGCTGGCAGTAAACACTGGCCCAGAGCTGCAGCCAGGCTGTGACACCACCACCTGCCCAGGCTGGGACACAGCTCTGCTCTCAGGAGCTGGAGACCAGTTTTACATAGGCAAGATCACAGTAGTATTAAAAGAAGTTTTATTTTTACATATATATGGCTTGATCTCCACATGCTCTAGCACTATCACCCCTACAATTACTTTGGTGTAGTTTTTAGGCTCGTTCTGTCAGTAGATTTCCGTGAAACCACAAAAATCAATAGTGTTTAGGAGCAGCTCTAGTTTTCCCTCCCCTGACACCCAACACTGCCGAGGGATCTCAGTACACAGGGGCTGAGAAACAGAATGATTTGAGCTTCAGCTGCACTGTAAAGCAAAAGAAACTCATCTGTGCTTGTCTGTGGTCACACCCAACATCATATTCCAGCTACTCCAAATGGCCTTTTCTCAAGATTGCACAATTAAATCTTTTCTGTTCTCAGATCTATCATAGCTGCAGTAAGTTTAATGCTGAGTTTCACCTAATACAGCCCTTCACTCAGTACACCACCACAGACACACAACACATGCAGCATGGCACACAGGTATTGCTGTGTCTCCAGGAGCCCCAGAGCCACGAGAACCCCCCTGCACCCACTCACCAGGTGCCCCACGGCCCTGAAAGGGGCAGAGGCGAACATCACGGTCCAGGGCTCGGCCAGGTCCGCGGGCAGGGGGGTGTAGATGTAGTAGGCGAGCAGGGCTGGCAGGAGGCAGAGGCAGAGCAGCTTGGCCCCCATGGCTGCAGGCTCCGCTCTGGGGCCGGGGAGAGCAGCTCTCACCGACTCTGAACGGCCACAAATCAGCACAGGGCAAAGTTAATCCCGTGTTTTGTTTGAGCCCCGGCCAGGGGGTGATTTCTCGCCGGATCACACGGGGCAGAGGTTACTCCACTCTGTGGCTCCCGAGAAAACACGTTTCCCCAGCAAAGGCGTGCAGCCACTGGGAGTGACCGAGCTGGCACGCCGAGCCGGGATTAAACAGTGAGGCTGCACACTCAGCACCCCGTCCCTGCCCTTGGCACCAGCGGCCGGCCCCAGGGCTCTGCAGGGGAGAGGTGTTGAGAAATGAGGGGCAGGATGTGGCTGTGAGCTGCACACGGTGACACCCAGATGTACACACAGGGGTTGGACATTCAGGAGCCACTCCGGAGGGCAGCAGCTCAACCAGAGCCCTGGACACAGCCATACCCACTGGGGCAGGGGCTCAGCAAGAACCCAGCTCATGGGGATGCCTGGTGGGATCAGCCCATGGCAGCCCCTGAGCCACTGCCACTCCCCAGGCAGCGACTGGCACCTCCTGCCCTGGCAAAGGCACCTTTGCCTCACACAGCACACCAGCCCCTTGTGCAATAGCAGGGTTGGCAGATAAAACAAGCTTTTACAGGGCAGGGCTTCTGGCTAATGTTTGACAGATCAGATCTAATTGCTACTGTTCTCAGGATTAAGAGATTTCTTCGCACCTTCCAGAGGCCACCACTTCTGCAGAGGGTGGACAGGTAGGAGTCAATTCAAACAGGTGATAATTTCACCAAGGAAACACTACAGCTGCAGGCACACACACAGGGAGGGGTGAACAGAACAGCTGCAGCCCCAGGAACCCTGCTTTAGAGATAACTGAGGGGTTTTACCTTTTCAGTTTAAAATTTGAGTTATTTCTTGTGCTGAAGTTCTACCAACAGCGAGGCACCACATCCCCCTGCCCTCATACTGAGCAGCCCGAGGGGCTGGAACACAAAACATCACAGAGGCTTCAAGATGAACCATGTGCCACCAGCCCAAACACAGAGGAGAAGCAGACCTTATTCAAACTTTCAGACATTTGCTTTAAGTTCTGGGTACCTCCAAACTATTTAAGTGGTTTTAAACTCCATCTGTGCTCTCCTCCTCAGTCAGGACAAGACACCCCGTGCTCCCTCCTCAGTCCTTGTGCAGCACAGCAGCTGGTTAAACACAATGTTCTTGACCCACTCCAGCAAAACCAAGAGGACAGAGCTCTGTGGTCACTTCACCTGCCCTGGGAGCCCCATCAGGTGCTGGGGAGAGGGACAGGAGAGCCCAGCCTGGCACAGTGCCTGGGTGCCAGCAGCAGACTCTCGTGTACACGCAGGGCTGGACACAGACCAGCAAACCCATCCCCTCTTTTGCACAGCTCAGACCTTTCCTCGGGGGCTCTGAGGTAAAACACAGGTAAAGGATCCGGATTTCAGGTCACACAGGAAGGGAAGGCACAGCTTGGTGATGGGGAATGGAGGACAAAGCCCTCTCCTGCCCTGCCCCTCGCCAGGAGTGGCAGGAGCTCCCAGGACAGCTGCTCTGTGTGAGCACTGCTCTGGCACGGGGAAACAGGGCAGGGGAAGACATGGCCAGACCTGGAACCACCACAGAACTGGTGCTTTATTTATATATTTTTATATATAACTGGTGCTCTCCTTCCATGCTGGTCCCAAGCTGGAAGCACAGCTGTGCAGTGGCAGCCCAGGCTCTGCTCTGTCCCTGCCCTGAGGTCACCTTCAGCTGAGGCAGGAGCTCACAGTGCTCAGCCTTCAGAGACCAACATCTCATCTTCTGGCAGATCCAGCCAGCCCTCTGCCCTCCAATAAACTGCCCCAGCAGCCTTCCCTGACCCACAGCACTCCCAGATAGAGGGAATCATAAACTAAACTCACCATTTACCCAAGGGAACCCTAAAGCATCACATGTAACACGGGAATGCCCTGATGCCAATTTTATTAGATCCCTTTCAGTCAAAGGGGCCAGCTGGGACAGCACAAGACCCCTCTTGGACAAGGGATGGGGTGTCAAGTGAAACACGGGATCATTAAACTCCAGCTCAGTCCCATGCAGTGTCACCCTCAGTGCCACACCCAACACCAGCCTGCACTCTGCCAACCCTCTCCAGAGCCAGCCCCAGCACCCACCACTGCTGGTTTGCTGCATATCATCTGCTCTCCCACTGCTCAGAACTTTCTAAAGCAAACAAACACTTGGTTTAGTCTTTTCCCTCTTTATTTAATTTCGTTAAATAAGGTTGAACAGAGCAACCTGGTCTAGCAGAAGTTGTCCCTGCCCATAGCAGGGGGTTGGAATGAAATAATCTTTGTGATGCCCTCCAGCCCAAACCATTCTGTGATTATATGATGATGAAACCCCATTTTTCTGCTCTTCCTCCTCACACCATGCCAAGAGCCATGCAGCATGCCCTCCTTGCCAACCTCTGCATTTCCACGTGTTCCAAGCTGCTGGCATTTCAGAAAAAAAATTAATGCAAAGTTAAGCAGACTGAAGCCAAGGTTAAAACTGCAGTGGGAAGAAGAGCAGCCAGCATGTCAGGACACTCAGGGCTGGGATTGCCTGTCATCACAGAGTGCTCAGCCATGGAGAGACAGGCAGGGACTTGCTCAGGTGCTGACCTGCCACCTGGATAAGTCAGCCCAGCTAAAAATATCAGATTGAGTTGTCAAGGTGTGGTTTGGAAAGGAGAAATACGTGAGCTTATAACCTCACATCGTGGTTGTAACACTAATCGGGGTTTATAACTTACAGCTGTTTGTAAGAGCAATCCCTGTTCAGCTCTCACACACCCCTGTTGCAGTTCCCCTTGCTGTCGTATCACAGCATTCCAAGCCCTTGCTTTGCCTGTCACAGAATCGTTTGGGCAGGAAAAGCCCCCAGAGCATCGAGTCCAACCCCTCCCCAGCACTGACCCACGTCCCCAAGTGCCACAGCTACACATCCCCCCCAGGGATGGGGGTTCCAGCTGCTCTGGGCAGCTGTGCCAGGGCTGGGCAACCCTTCCAGGGAACAATTATTTCCCAATACCCAGCCCAAACCTGCCCTGAGTTCAGGTGCCCTGCATTGCCCCGGGAGCTGGGCACGTCCCTGGTGTGGCAGTGGCCGGACAGAGGGGTGCCCCTGGCAGGGACAGCACCCCCGGGCTGTCCCTGGCACCCACAGCACCCCCGGGGCTGCCCCTGGCACCCACAGCACCCCCGGGGCTGCCCCTGGCACCGGCAGCACCCCCGGGCTGCCAGGGTGCCCTCACTGTGCAACGGGCACAATTCCATCCCGATGCAGTGTTTTAGGAATGAAGGGAGAAGCCACAGGGAGGCAGTGCAGCCCTGCAGACCGTTTCCATTCCACCAAACCAGGGCACCCGAGGGCCCTCAAAACCCCGTGAGGAACAGGAACACCAGTTCTATCCGTCCTTCCCTCCAGTTCTGGCAGGGACAGGCTGTGACTGTCACCTCAGGAACAGAGGAAGGGTCACAGCACAGCACTGCTGCCAGTGAACGTTGTCCGCATTTGCCTTTGGTCAATCAAGTTACCACCTTGTAGTAAAAAGCAAAAATTACTTATTCTGCCCTTTAAAGCCTCTGATGAACACCCACCAGTACAGTCAGACCAGCTGAGAACACCCCTTGAACCCTGAAACAGCTTTTGGGTTGATATTCAGAAGCCAGTACTACATTTCACATCACTTCACTAAGTTTCAGGTATTTCTGTTTTCTTTCTTCTTTATTGCTATCTGTACTTTTTAATGGCATTTACAGGACTTGGAATTGGCCTGCTTTTACAAAACGAAATATGGTATCCATAAGACACTTTATACAAGAGAATTTGGATCCTGCTTTTCCATCTGTTGCTTATTACCAAATTGCAAGTTGTATAAATGGAAACAAATGTCTTATTTGACAATACATTCGTACCCTGAGCTGAGAAAAGCAATTCTCTGAAGCTTAAATAAGCTGAACTTTAGCACACGCAGTATTTCTGAACACATGACAAAGCAGCAGCTCCAGAAACAAGATGGTTTCATGAAGGCATTAAAGTAGCCAATAAAACATCTCCCAGCTCAGTCTGAATAGCTCATTATCATCAGGATAAGATAAGGGGAGGTTTGAAATAAGTCAGTGTTCTGCTTTGATGCTTTCAGAATGAAATCTTGTTCACAAACACGCGACTTTTCACTGTTTGGCAGGAAGGCAGCAGCAGTTTTGCTCTTTGCTGTCCCTCTCCCAAGTGAAGCAGCAGGCCCAGAGCAGCAGAGCTGGGTGCACTCCTGCACCAGAGCCTCTCCCTCTGAACCAGCACAGCCACTGCTCTGGAGGCACATCAGGACAGAAACCCCCTCACTGAGCACACAGAGAATCAGATCTGCCCACACTCCCAACCACCTCCACTGATTCCTGTCCTGCCTTAAGTTTCAAAGGTCAAAACAATTTAAGAAACCCAGACTTATAACAAGAATTCCATCCAGCTCACACCTCTCATTCCCAGCTTCTCAATGTTCACGTAGTTCTAGTTCTCACACAGTTTCCCATTTTTACAGCAATAATTGTATTCCTGAATCCAGGATCCAGCAGCAGATTGCTGGAGTCAGATTTGCCGTCCCAGGGGAACAGAGAATGGCAGAGAAGGGACCTTGCAGACAATCAGCAGGAATCTTACACAAAACTGAAGCAATTCTGATAAAATTGAAGCCCAAGGCAGCCACCTGGGAAGGGGATTGACCGCCTGAGGGACCATGAGGAGGAAGAGACATTTGGGAAATGTTTGCATTGGGTTTGGATTGTTTACTCAAACATGCCCCTGACTCTGTGTACACGTGTATGCAGCAGAAACACATGTTTAAGGCTTAATTCTGAAATCAGCAATGCTTTGGGATTGCAGAGTCACTGGGGTTGTAAGGGATGAGGAACAGGAGAGATGTTATCCAAACCAGAGGCCACAACTTCTGCAGCTGAGCTGGAGCACCACACAGGGACCAAGGGAAAGCACAGGGTCTGTTCTTCAAATTACAGCTTGATTCATAAACAAAGGCATTAAATAAAATGGAACATGAAACAACACACGCTGAAAGCATCAGTCCTTGAGCCTTGGCTTGGGACATCCTTTTTCCCATATTACTGCCCATTTGTTATTTCCCATTTCATCCTCACAGGAATGTTTGTGGGCAGCAGATTTTGGGATACCACAAATCCAACCACAGCATTTGTCAGCTCTGTCACGTGCTGCCTGCCCTGCTCACAGCTAACTGCACTTCAGACCAGGCTGGGAACTGTTAAACTGAAGAGAGCAGTGAAGAAAATGTTTTAAAAATATCTTTTGCAGATATTACTTTGTTGGATAGTATTTCTCAGTCTAAAATTCATTACATGACTTGTGCTGAACAAGTCCAGTGTCTCAGGTAAAGTGTGGACTTTTGGGAAACAATTTGCCTCTCGTGAAGGTGTAATTCATGTTTTCCCCCCCCCCATATATTTTTTATCCCATTTCTCCCCAAAGCTGTTTCTCCCAGTGCTGCAGGAGGTGCCCTGTGCCCACCTCTCCACGGGGCCCTGCCAAAGGCTGTCCCTTGCATAAGCAAGTCCTGCTGCACAAAACAAAGCCCAAACTGCTGCCCAGACCTCATGTCTATGAAGGTTTTTTCTTTCATTTTGTAAGCAGAAAATCTCAGCTTTCTTAATTTGTTCCTTTTGTGAATAGGAGAGGGAAAGGAAAACAACCAGGGGTAAATTCTCACCAGCTGCTGGAAACACCAACACAAAACACCCCGGAGACATTTCTTTATGCAAGAGAAGGTTTGGCCAAAGTGCCACAAATACTCTGCATTTGTATTTGTAATAGAAAGGTTAAAGCAAGCTAAAAACATTGTGCTACCAATTATCCATCCCCTGGAGCCATCCCTCCAGCAGTGCTGCATGGAGGGATTTAAACCCTTCCTATTTCCACGGGAAGAGTGGGGACTCAGCCAGGGTAAGTTGTGCCACTCAAAGGGGTGTAAAATCATCTTAATGAGCTCTGGAAGATCTTCATATTCTGAAGAAACACGGGTCACATCCCATTTGTGCCAACAGAAGGTCCACTCTGTGCTAGCACTCAGAGATAGCATCACTTTTATAGGATCATGGGGTGGCCCTGTGGGATCCCGGGATGTTTCCCTGCCCCTGGGGCTGGTTTAGCCCCAGCTCAGTGCTCTGGAGCTGTCACTGCCAGCTGCTGCCACCCCTCAGTCACAATTACACTCCAGAGCACCAGGGTTTGAGCAGTAGCTGCATGTCCCACAGGTCTCACACGTGCAACGTGGTCACAGAACTGGAAAACTTGAAGGTTTCATCCTGTTTCCAAAGATCATCCTAGTGAAAGGTTATTTCCCAATAAAAGCGATTTTAAAGCAAACCTCACACTAACATTCCAGTTATGACAAATAAAATCAGTCATTCAGCTAAAATGAAGCACAAAACTGAAAACTTGAACTCCCAGTGTCCTAATTTGGGGACATATTCTGCCCCCCCCATCTGTTTCTCACATCCGTTCTCAGCCAGACCCAGACATCCTGAACCAAGGTTCTCCCAGCACGTGCAGCCAGGCTGGAGCTGAGGAGCACTGGGAATCTCAGGGAAGTCCAGGCCACAGAGGTTTGAATAAGCTGCAATAACCACAGAATATTGGCTGCTCAAATCCACCACCTGATGTTCACTCATCCCCACGAGACGAGCAGGGAATGTTAATGCATGAGGGGACACAGGATGGCTCTGAACAGCTCCTCAGCAGAGCTGAGTGTCCATGGTCACACCAGATACCACCCAGGTGTTTGCTCAAAACACCCTGTGAGGCATTTGGGATTGTAGATCACTTCTGGCTGCTCAGAGCTGAGCCAACAGAAATCCCTCCCGGAACAATCCCACCACGTAAGGTCTAAGAGTGAGGATTCAAGGCAGGACCATTTACAGCAGCTCCATCTATCAATCCACCAAAGCTGTATGAAAACTAGAAGAAAACATTGCAGGAAGTATTTAGTTGATGTTAGAATTCAAACCATTTAAAACCAAAGCAGAAAATGTGTGACCTCAGCAGACACTAGTGGGGGGAAAACCCTTTGTGAAAGCAGAGTCCTGTCAATACACACCCTGCCCACCAGAAACAGGGCAGTGACACACCTGTGTCCAGTGGGACACTGTAACACACCTGTGTTTGTTCCTTGCCCTCAGTGAGTGCTTAGAATGGATACAGGGGGTTTGGCCTCAGTAATTCTGAGAGGTGTTGCAGTGTCAAATAGTTCAATAAGCATTAAGGACACGGATTTGCAGTAACTGATTATTAGTGTTTATTAACTGAAGGTTCATTACAGAGACTTTTATTAAGCTTTAAAGCACCTGCAGTGCCCAGCAGGTTGCAGTGCTGCTGCAGGATCCTGCTCAGCCTCCAGCAAAAGGCTCAATTTTTTCCAAGTTGAAGCTGAAATTTCTGCCTGCCAGGAGGGTGTCACAAGGTGAGGGTCACCCCCTCCTCCCAGGCTGCCGGCGACAGGACCAGAGGGAACAGCCTCGAGCTGTGCCAGGGAGGTTCAGGTTGGACATCAGGAAGAATTCCCTCACTGGATGGGTTGTTAGACACTGGCAGGGGCTGCCCAGGGAGGTTTGGAGTCCCCAGCCCTAGAGGTGTCCCAGGAAGGATTGAATGTGGCCCTCAGTGCTCTGGGCTGGGGGACAAGGTGGGGATGGGGCACAGGGTGGATCCATGGGCTGGGAGGGCTTTTCCAACCTCAGGGATCCTGGGATTCTGAAGCCACGGCAGGGGATTTGCAATTGCAAAGCACCCAAGTCCCCGAGGCTCATCCCTGCTGTGCTGAGGCTGCCCCACTGCACAGAGCCAGTCCCTGGGCTCCCCCCAGGTGGTTAAAGTAAAAACCATCTGTAATTATAACTCACTAAAACCTTTAAAAACCTCTGACTTTAATAACAGTAGTGCAAGCTAAGCAAATAACTCTCAAACTGCTTCTCTAAATATTAAATCATTTCCAAGCCTGCGTTTTGCCTGTGGGAAGGCGAAGGAAGGGCTGGGAAGTGACTCATTGCTTCGCTCAGACCAAGTGATAAAGGCAAACCTGAGTGTCACATTCCCTGGCAGGTCCCACCTTGTGGCCCTATCACTTATGAAAGCACTTTGGAAAGTGCATCCCACCATTTTCTCATGCGTAAAAACATTAAAAAGCTGCAAGAGAATCCACAGCATTTGCCAATAACCAACAGAGCTGAGGAAGATAATTGGAATATTAACAGGACAGATTTCTGCTGGGGTTTGAGCAAGGACTGGACAAAAGGGTTTACCAAAAACTTCATAGAAACAGTCTCAGAACACAAATGGTGTCAGGTTAAAAACCCACAGCCCTTAGTTCTTAAGTAATGCCAGGGACCAGCAGCCAGGGTTTCAGGGTTTCCTGCCCCAGCCCATCCCAGGCTGGTGCCTCAGGAAGCTCCTCGGGACGTTTAATGGAGCCACAGAAGAACTTCACCCCTGGGATGCTGAGGGAGCAGGAGCTGTGTGACCACCCAGGCAGCAGGGCACAGGGAAGGCAGGCAGCTGCTGGATCCTGGGAAAAAAGGGATTCTGGGAAGCCTGCACTGAGTATGTTGGTTTGGGAGCTCATCCAGCTCCCACAGCAGTCAGCAAACACGTCCCCGGGGTGAACCATGTACCTGTGCCACAGTTCATGGGGAGGAGGAGGTTCATCCCTTGGTACTGACACACAGCTGCCAGGTTTGAACCAAACAGAGCAATTCTGAGTGACACAGACAATACACCCCACTCTGAAGCAAAAATACCTTGGTCTGCTGTTCTGTGAGCTCTAACGAAATGCAATTTTACAAGGAAAAGTATGTCTTTAAAACGATAAAATTATAAATCACAGAAGATTTAGCTTCTACAAAACAGAAAAATCAACTTCAGGAGGAGTCTGACTTCAAGCCACAAAGAGGCAAATATATAATTATCAGCGTGTATTTGAGTGGAAAATCTGAGTTCCTGAGAAACTTCGTTTCTGCTGTAATCCTGCTCCAAACAGGAACTTTCACTGTCAGCCCTGCTGCAATCCTGCCACAACCAGAAACTTTTACGGTTTTTCCATGGGCTGAATTCTTTCTGGCTAGGAACAAATTCCAGCTTGAGCTGCTGGAGCCAGTTTATCCCAGTGGTCCTCACAAGGCAGCGCTGAGGAGGAGCCCACGGAGCTCCAGGAGCTGAGTGGCCCCTCAGCACAGGGGCCTTGGCACAGAGTGGCCCCACTGCCCACCCACAGCAGCCTCCTGGTGTCCAGGAGGGGACCTGACCCAGGGCAGGGGGTTCCTCTGGGAGAGGAGCCCCATCTCCCCCCAGGCAGGGACTCGGCACGGTCTGGGTCCCACAGGGAGAGGAGAATGGTCTCAGCTTCTTCCACAGACCAGGAGAGCCAGGTCCTGGGTGTCTGACCCTTTCCTTATCCCCTGCAGGACTGAACACTTCAGTGAGGTCAGCACTGCCCTTTGCCAGGTTTTCAGCAGGAATCAGAACTGAGAGCTGGCTCCCAGTCAGCCACCCAAGCCAGGGAAACTACAGCTCTGGGAACGAGCCCATCACTCAGGCTCCCTGACATGTCACTCAGGCTCCCTGGCTTGTCCTGGTCTTGCAATAAGAGTTATTTCAAAAACTACCCCCAGAAATGTAACACAGCCTCCTAATGGCTCCCACAAACAACTTAAACACAACCTGTCTGTGCAGGGGGATGAGGTTCCCTCCTTCCCTTCCCTTCCACCAGCTCAGGAGGGAAAACATCATGGGATGTTATGGGCTGTCCTTCTCTGCAGTGCAAGGAGAGGGCAGTGGGATGTGGACAGACCCCTCAGAGGTCCCCCTGCAGAGGACACCTGATGCTCATCCCCACCATCCCTCCCCAGCTCGTGCCTCACACTCACTCCAGTGCCAGCACTGGGCCAGTGACTCCCCCGTGGTCACGGGCCAGGGGCTCCCACCACATGCACGTGGAATCCTTCAGGTTGGAAAAAGACCCTGAAAAACAGGATAGCATCAGATGTCTGGGGAAGCAGAGAGGAGGAAGCCTCACTGAGGTCACACTGCTCAGGGCAGGGGCTCAACAAGTGCGAGAGGACGTCACGTCCAGCACTCCTCAACTCCCCTCTGGCTTCTGCTTCCATCAGTGCTTTGGTTTAACACAACTACAGCTCATAATACTGGGGAATAGGAAAAGAGCAAAGAACAGTGTGTCCATCCAGAACAAGAGCAGAAACCTCCACATCCCCTTGTTGAGCCACGTCAGAAAGGAAATGCAGGTTAAACATTCCCTTAATGAAGGTAAAACTCCCTCTGCAGGGCACCGGCGTTGCTGACCACACATCATCTGCAGGAACTTGTGGAGCTTTCAGTGCAAACCCCCTGTGTTTGTGTGTCCCATTTCAGAGGCTGTTCTGGCAGCCACACACAACACCAGACATTTGCACGTTCAGGCAGTTCCTTGAGCTCCCTGGTCCCTGGAAGGTGTTTATGCTATTTTTATGTTTTCCACCGTGTATCATTCCTATACTCCTGCTGCTGAAAGCACATTTCCCTGAGGTGAGTGCTCCTCTCAGAGCTGTACAGAAATATTTTATTGTCTTTTTAATACGTGGAATAAAGTTGTAAAAACTGTTGCACACACACTGCTCTGCTGGTTTTGGCTGGGGCTGAAACCACAACGGAACACATACAGGAAACCTGCATCCTCCCAGCCAGGGGAAACCAGGGGAGCAGAACTCTGAGACAAGGGTACAAGACCTTTATAAGGCTCCTCCAGCTGAGTAGAGCTGATGGCATTTTCTAGATATGTTTAATGTCATTTGTACCCTCAAATATACCCAGGCACATTCAGCCTCTCAAGCCAACAAGCACTTACATAAACATCTGAATTGGGGAAAAAAAAAATAATGGAGTGCTGGCAGAAAGTGAGCCAAATGTGTTTGTCAGAGGCACTTGGATTTGCAAGATTCCACCCTCTACAGCCAATTCAATCCTTGGAAGTCAGTGGGAGTTTACCCACGTCATCACTGGATCAGAATTTGGTCCCTCATCCCTGCTCACCCTGACCTAGAAATTAAATCCAGCTCACACACAACCAACCAGGTATTTTCTACATGTAGTCACAGGGGAAAACTCTCCAGCAGGAGCAGAGGAAGCCCTGTGGCACTACTGCTTTGGTTTAGAGCTGAACCAATATGAGAAGGGGGAAGGGAAAAGCCACCATGAGACCAGGTGGAGCAGAGCTCAGCACAAGGGAAGGGTCAGATGGTTCAACAAGAAAACTCCAGATCTCTGTTTGTACACCACTCACTCCAAAGGACCTGCATTTAAAGGATTTGAGCTCCATGGCCTCTCTGTCAGATGATTCTTATTCTTTGAATATCAGAGAGGGATGAGAGTGAAGGGAGTGCCCTCCTGGGTCAGTGCAGAACCTGCCCTGGAGGCACCCGGGGCTCAGAGCCTGGCACAGGCACCTTCAGCCATGGGGTGCTGCAGGTCTCCAGTACAGCCAGTGCTTCATTCACTGCCCCAGGAGGTGTTTCCATTGTTGGAAAGCAGCACCAGCAGCCCAGAGATGTTCCCAGTAAGGCACTGGTGGGATGTTCCAACGTGCAGCCACCACGAGCACACCCAGCCATGGGAAAGGGACCCACCATCCCCTCGGGGCTGGCACTCCATGGGCAAAGCTCACCCGAGGCAGCAGCAGCTCTCTCAGGGCTGTTTGAGTCAGCAGGGTGAGCCCTCCCAAGGGCTGGGGTCCACAGGAACTCCCCACCTTGTCCCTGATCCTTTGCTGCTCCGGGACCCACGGGGCAGCCCCAGCACTGCAGCTCCCAGTGGGAGCCTCACAGACACTTGCTGCCTCTGTGGGACTGACACAGGAGCCACACTGGAATGAAATGTTATTTTGAGTTGTGCATCATGCCAGCACAGGGGCAGGGCTGCACAGGAGCTGCCAGTTTTGCCCAACACACATTTTAATCCCACGACTGTAACATCCTTCTGGTGAAGTCACTTTGGACCTCACATTGTCAGCAAAACCAGAGCAAAGCCAAAGGCTTTCTGTTACACACACAGGAGATAAAACAAACCAGGAGCCAAGAGCATGTGAATTTACAGCTAAGTACTCACAGACAGTGACTCTCTGATCTTGGCTAATCTCAGCATCAGAAAATGTTTTTCCAGGAAGGATTCAGAATAACTGAATCTTTTAAAAAAAGGAAGGAAGCCAAGTTGTTCTCTTTCATAGTTTCCTTTCAGTGAAAAAGGAATTCTGAAGGTATTTTCAAGAAAAGGAAAGGCTACTTTAGTTCAGATGCTGGAAAACCAATCACTTCACCCGGGTACAGCTTTGGGTTATTCATCTATAAACACTGACCAGGAAAATTCCTTTCCTTGGCTGCTCTGAAGGACACAGCCTGTCCTTGAAGGAGAAAAAGGGTCAGCACTGCTTTGAGGGTGCTACAAGGATGCACCACTGTGTCCCAACCTGCATGGGAGTGCAAGTCAGAGCACAGGGAAAAGAGGAGGAGTGACATGGAGCTGCTTTGAAACCACCCACTCATTCCTTCCAATGGGTAACCAGTGCCTGATTCCCCTCTATGAAACAAAGGAAAAAATGCGCAAAATGTTCACAAATTCAGATGAAAATCTCGTGTGATTAAGTACAACATTTACTGCAAATAAATCCGGTGTTTACAGAGTTATTTTTCCAAGTGCTTTGCACATAAACAAGGCTTTATTAATATGTTGGCAGAGCTTTAAAAGCTATTTAACTTCCCAAGTCCCCTCTGGCTCAGGGCTGCAGGGACAGCTCGGCAGGACAAACCAGCAGCTGGACTTTGATCAAGACCAGCTTTTGGCCACAGGTTTCCAGCTCAGAACTGCAGCACAAGGCCAGGTTACATCGTGTTACAGAGCTGAGCTTCCTCAGGAAATCGTTTGTGCACAGATTTTAGACAAGTACCATCAGCCCTGAGACAGCACTGAGAAAAGAGGCATTTTCTCTTTATCCCAAAAAATGCTGGAAAGCAGGAAAATGAGGCAAAGGTTGTTGCAGAAATAAGAACAACATCACTGGGGTTTGCAGACAGAGCTGCTGAGCATGGAGCTCAAGAACTGCTCAAAGAGTTAAGGACACTTTCCTTTCAGCTTGATTCAACAATTTTCTTCATATAAAAATTGCAGCATTAAGCTAACTTTTGTGGAAAGGGAAAAGAATTACCAGCTTTTAGCAGAGACTTACCAGCTTTAAATAGAAAGCTCTCAGCCTGCGTTTACCACCTACTGTAGTTTTACCCAAGACCAGCATTAAAATCTTTATTGATCTGATTATTTCCAGTTACTTGTTTCAGCCATTCAAAACCAGAGCCATTGCCAATGTCCTGACCAAAGTAAAGGTTATTTGTGCAGCAGTGATGTATTTACCTACAGCCTCTCTGAAGTCAGTGGTTTTGCCCAATGCCACAACAAAAGTCAGTCATGCTTTTGGGTTTGACCTGTGTTCAATTAAGGACTCGGTAAGACAGTCAAAGTTTGAGATTCCTAACGCAGCACATTTAATTTCCAGATGCAAGCCAAGGAATAAACAGAAAAGAACATTTATTTTAGTGGCTGTCGAGTTGCTTCCAAGTTCTCTCTCTATCCCACATCCCTCGCAGAAAATGAATAAATAAAACCAGATTATGCTGGGCTGATGCAAGGAATCCTAAATCCCAGAGCCTGACTGCAGGCAGAGGATCCCTGCTTGCCCAGGTGTCCCAGGGGACCCTGCAGCACCTCCTGCCCCTGGAAATGCCAGGCAGGGGCTGCAGGGGAGGAGCAGGGGGCTCCCCCAGCCTGGCATCAGGGTCTGCCCCAGCACAGTGCCCTCCCCTGTGCTCCCAGAAGGATGGAATTTGCATTAAGGGTTGTGCCAGTAGCAGCAGGGAGACGAGAAACTGGAGTAAGATGTGGGGAAAATAAAGGGAGGTTTATTGTATTTTGATCTGTACGAAAGCATCGGATTTCTTGACTTTCAGCACAGCAGTTGGATATTCTCTAGGAGGTTTTATGGATGAAAATGGTGTTTTGGAGCAGTTTGCAGCATTCATCCTTGGAGAGCCTGTTACATTCAGTAATGGAAAGGACATTCAAACCCACTGATGGTCCCCACACAGACCAGCAGTGAGGTCTGAAACACAGAGCACATTCCAAACCAAACAGAACAGGAGAGCAGCCCCTCAGGGAACCAGTCAGGAAACCCTCCGCTCTCCACCAGCCCCTTCTTGCCTTACATGTACCCCACACAGAAACCTTTTGTCCACCCAGCACTGGCCTCATCCCCCCAGCTCAGGATCAGCAGGTTGTGCCAGAGCAGCTGGTGCAGTGATGGTATTTCCTTCCCCTCTCCCTTGTACCCCAATAACCCCCCCAGCCCTGGTGCCACCCCCGTACCCACAGCAGGGTCAGAGCTGTGACAGCCCCGTGTGGGGCCAGGCCCTGTCCCACCCCCGCCTTAGAGCCACAACCACCCCCAAAGGGCTCCCCAGGTAAAGAAATGCTACTGCAAACATAAGTCTGTAAACTTGATTGGAGGTGTCAGATTGGAGTTTGGGTTCACGGAATTGGAGGGGAATTCACTTCACTGGTAAAAACAAGTTTGTAGGAGCTTCTGGGCCGAGGGAGCTGGACCTGTGCTGTTGCCCATAAATCCATAGCTCAGAGCCACCCCACCAAGATAAAGCTCAAAGTGTTCTAGAAATACTTTTAGTCACATAATTAATTCAAAATTTCAACTTTCCTTGTAATCAGCAAGTCAATAGCACAGACCTTTACCCAGCACCTTTACTGGGAATTCCAGAGATGGTCATCCCAGTTCAGTAGCAGATGCTCCTGTACATCCCCCTTCATGTTACCCAGGTCACTGCTCCCCAAGACATGAGGTATTCAAATTGTGTCACAGTGTTGCACTGAACTTCTTTACACACTTCATCAGACTTCAGACATTTTTACCATTACAGTTAAAAACAAAAACATCCATTTTTTTTAATTGCAGAGCCATGTTTCTTTGTGTAACAGTTCAAATACTTTCCTGCACAAGTATGAGGTTAAACATAACCTGGACAACTAAGTTTGTAGGACACAGAGAAAGGAACTGCACACTCTTACTCAATGCTGGAACATAATTAACCAACACAGACTTCAGAAACCTCATCTGGGGATGTTTGGACGAGACCTTGATTTTCCCTGTGGTGATCCACTTTAAATCAGAGCACACAAATAAACAGGTTGAATCTAATAAATGACACCACAACGTGTTTGAAATGTCAAACCACAGCACATCCACATCAGAGCTCAAGGCAGGGCAGTCAGTGAGCATTTAATTTTTTCACAGGACACAGCCAGGACCAGAGCTTCTGAAAGCCAAGAGCCACAGAGCAGCCCCTGTGAGCCACCAAGGAGGCCACAAGACAGGGTTATTGAGACAAAAGTAGCAGATGAGACACTGGGAGATCATTACCCAGCTATAACACAATGATCTTGAGTAGGAGAATTAGAATTTTTAAAAGTGGTTTTAGTTAGGTATTCTACACTTGAAGGAGGTTGAGAATTCCTCTGCTGAACATACAAATGGAGAAAAAGGAGACAATGAACAAGTTCAGGCTCTCCACTTTTCACTTTTTAATCCATACCACACTTTCACATGCCTTCTCCTCCCAAACAACTCTTCACATGCTATTTCAGAGGGAAATTATTCCAGCATTTAGAGCCAAAGGTTTTAAAAGGTCCCAACAAGTGACCACCCCCTCTGCCTTCACCACCTTACTGATGCCAGTTCTCCACAAACCCAACATCCTTTCGTTTCACACACATAGCCCCAGAATCCACATTTTTACACGTTTTCTGGCACAGCTATAGCAGAAAAGCCTTCTAATGCAAGTTAAATTTACACAGGAAAACGTAGTTCTGATTTTATGTGACCCACCTGGCAAGGTCAGCAAGTAAAACGATGTGTAACAGCTAAAAGGGTTCTCACTCCCTCTGCTGTGAACAAGAACATCCCAGAGCAGCATTCAGGCTTCCTTACCTGCAGAACAGGCTCCTCCTCACATGTCAACCCAGAAAACCTCTCATTTTTCAGTCTTGACCTTCAACTTATAGGAGTTCCTACACCTGAACTCACATAGGAATTCCTGCCCTCATGAGGCTTCTCCCACCCTGCAGCTGCCAGTCTTCAGTCACGAGCCCCAAAGCAGGGAATGGGACAGAGCAGAGAACACCTGGCATTGCCAAACAAAGTCTGCCCCTCTCTCTGCCTTAAATAGTCCCTGGGTCTGTGTGCCTGGCATCAGGCCCTGCCCTCCTCACACCTGACAGTGGTGAGGGTCTGGCTGATCAGAGGGGCTGAAGAGCAGCACCAGCCACGTGGGCAGGGGAAGGGCTGGAGCTGAGATCTGCAAAGCCAAACCACTCTGATTAAAAATTGTTTATTTAATTGTAATCAGGAAATAAAATGTAATTCAGAAACACACTCTCACCTATAGCTTGGGAATAAACAGCCATGGCTTTTTTTCCTCACCCAGAGCTGTCTGTTGGCTTCTTTGGGTGAGGGTGGGGGTTGGTTTTTTCAGTGGGGGGTTCTGTTTGTTTGTTTTTTCAACTGCTTAAAAGCTCAATTAAAGGCCAGTGTGCAGGGCCACCTTCAGGAAACAACAAATTCTTATTCCATCACAAACAAAAATTATCCACAGCAGGGATCAGGCTTTGGTTTGTTTTCAGTTGGCTGGGAGGTGTTCAGGTTCTTGTTAACGAACTGCAGAACATTTCCCTCTAACCACTGCACCAAACCTGTAGGTTATGGGGACAATGGGTCTGTAAACTTGCTGCCTGTATCCCATGGATGTAAATCCGGGATGTGCAGTGGCCTTCAAGAAACACGGATGTGCCCAATTGAGCATCCTCACAACACACCTACAGGGAGCAAGACAAAGACTCACAAAATCTGGTTCGGTGCTGCTTTTGCAATTCAAACCCTGGGAAAACGCTCCAGCTGATGTTTGGGATGAAAACCCCCAGCCTGCACCTGCACAAGTGCTTTAGCAGCAGTGCCTGTGTTCCGCTTCAGCTGCTGCTGGAGTGGATTTGCAGGTGACTGTCTCTGCCTGTGAGTGCTCTGACAGCAGAGTACAGATCTCACTGGGAGCACAGGAACCACTGAGGGCACAGGGCACTGCAGATCAAACACAGAATTGCTCTGGCTGGGGATCTGCTCCAGTAATGAGGAGAGCAGATCTTCCCCAGGCACACTGAGTGTTAAACAGGCTTGTCCTTTAAACTGGAGTGCCAGACAACCTCTCCCTTCAATCCACCTCTAGCAACTGCCCAGGTGAAAGAAAAATCAGCAGCATCACAGCCTTCCAAGAAAGAAAATACAGACCTTTCTCACATGAATAGTCTGTGGTCTGCATGGCTGTGTGAAAGGCACCAAGCAGGAGCTCTTGCTGTGGCTGCCCATGCCGTGGATGATTTACAGTGCCCAGGTCATCTGGGCTGGATGCAGTTCAAAAGCAGCAGCCAGTGGGGGTCCCTGGCCCTCCCAACACAGCCTGGACATGAACAGCAGCCCATCCCACCCAGGAAAGATGGATTGCCTCCAGCCTGCCCAGCTGAGGTTCCATCAGCCAGGGGGAGTCCAGGGAGGACAGGAGGAATCTGCAGCACAGAGCTCTGTGGCCGCAGGCACTGCTGGGGACAGGAGGGGACAGGAGGGGACAGGAGGGGACAGGAGGGGACAGGAGGCAGCCATGGCCCAGTTCTCTGAGGTGCTGCCTGGTTTCCCAGAGTGTGGCATTCACTGCCCTGTGCACACAGGCAGGGCTGACCGTCCCCAAATGAGTGTTTGCCCAAATCCATTGGCAGCTCCAAACACTGCCCACGATTCCAGGGGCGATCCCTGCTTTGCTGGGAGCTTGTCCAGCTCATTACAATGGAACTAAAGTGTCTGACCGTGGCCTCGAGCCACGGGAGAGTTGTACCTAAGTGTGTTATTTTGAAAATTCCCAATAAGGCACTTGGAGGGTCATGTCATCCTTTTCCAGGCGTCCAGCAACCCACCGAGGCATTGAAAGAATCCGGCCAGCAAGAAGCTGTGAAGGGAAAGAAAAACATGAAAACATTTTGCAAAGGGCCTTTAAGGAGAACTGGCACAACACAGAGAAGAGAGAGCATGATGAGGGATAAACTGAGGCAGTGGGAATGCTGTGTGGCAGGAACAGAGGCACCTGGAGGGCTGGTCTGGGAAAGAGCTGGATCAGTCTGGCAAGGGAACAGTGTGATGTGGAACAGGCAATGTCTGCAATGGGAGAACAAACTAAAAAGCAAAAGCCATCCAACAAAACCCAGGTACATTATTCAGGTACCTAATTCAGATTAGCATTGTGTAAAATACCCTTTTGTTGACACTGATGCATGAAACACATCAGGGTGGTGTTCTCCAAAGTTGTGTTCTGCTCCATTAATGACATTTCTATTGATTACTCTAAATAAAGGGATGATCCTCTGTTTCCTTCAAGATTCCAGCTCTGTGGATCAGCCCCAACACAATTTGCTTGAAGGAAACTGGTAACACACCTGAAGATCCAGAGCCTCCCACAACAGCCCCTGATGGGCACGAACCACATCCAGATTCCCTGTGCTGGGCTCTGCTGCTGCCCCAGGAGTACCAGCATCATTATTAATACCAGAATAACGAACAGGGCTGCCCATTAGAGATGCAGAATCCCTGCCTGAAAAGTGAGGCTGTTCCTATTTTCCAAGAAAAAATAAGGAATCATTCCTCCCATACATCATTTGCTTTCTGTGACTTTATTCCCTGAAGTTCGAGTCATTTTCCACTGACTTGTTCACGCTGAGGAAGGAGAAAAAGAAAACACTCATTAAAAGCAAACAAAGAAACTGCAAATTAAACCAAGAGCCCCAGTGAGGGCTCTGACAGGCGGGTTGGTGGGTGTGCTTGGGAAGTCTGGGGGTCCTGACCTGTGGTGTTGCTCAGGGAATGTTGGAGGATGTGACACACGGACAGTGCTCAGTGCCGGGGCCTGGGCAGGTTTGCCTGGATAAAGGACCTGGATAATGGATCTTGGTACTGAATTTGGAACCAGTGTTACAGTGACACCCTGATCCAAGGCTGGGCAGAGCTGGGTTGTTCCCTGGTGCTGCCTCAGGTGTCGATGTTCTCCTGCACAGGCTCCTACCAACCTGCCCCGTGACCTGCACGTGCCTCCAGGAGCTCACAGACCACACAGATGAGCTGTGGAGCACTGGCTGCCCTCCCTCCTGGCCCGGACAAAGCCAGGTTATACCACAGAGAGGTACGTCAGAAACTTGAAAAATGACCTGAACTTGTGCCCCAGTTTTGGTGTGTGCACTTTGCTGTGCAGATCCACCTCACAAGCACTTCCTCCACTCAGCTTTCCTCTTCACAGCACTTCTGAGCTCACACTCAGTCACACTTTCTTGCCAAAATATAGTTCCACTTAACAAAAAGCTCCCTTCATTCTCTGTTCTTAAAACATTGGCAAGGTCCATTGTACATTTTAAATATTTTTTTAACTTTAACGCAGATTTTCAGGTATGTGTTTTTGTAAAACATTCTCAGAAGAAACTTCAGTCCTGTTTCTACCACAAATTATTGAGGCTGGTACAAATGATTAAAAAATGTCTTTTACCTCATGTTCACATCCACAAAAGCACAGCATTAGAACCTGTCACTCCAGAAGCCTTTCCAGTAGAAAAAAACTTAGGAAAGCACTTGATGCTTTGCCTTTCAGACTGTAATTAGGATGGAGAAAATGCACCTAAGGATTGACCTGCCTGCCCTTTCTGTTACTCAGGGGAACAAAATTCAGAGTGAGCTCCCTGATCTCAGGGTAGCACCTAAAAATGCCACCCTGGGATTTAGTGCAGGGCTCAGTTGAGGTGGTGGTGTTTTTTCTGAGACCCAAAGTGCCAGTTGCACAAGCAGGTCAGTGTTTCTTGGCACAAGCTCCCACACTGAATCGAAGTGAGATGATCCATGTTTCACAGAGACAATTCCTGAGATGATAACAAACATCAGCCAGCGAACACCACGAGTAAAGTTCTGGCTGGCTTACACAGAACATCCCATTCCTGCCGACTTCCTGAACTCCCACAGCTTGCCTTTGATTTTGGGTTTGTCTGAGCAGTTTTAGAACTTTTAAAAGATATATCTGAGGCTTTTTCTTATCTTTGGAGTTTTATCTTACCATTACATCTCAAGTCGAACAGATTTGGTTTGCCCTGCAGTGACACATTTCAGCAGGAACACGCCGTCAGTGGGGGCTGTCACAGACACCGTTCAGCCGAACAGGAGCCGAGGTACTGACGGGCTCGGTCTGCAAGGGGAGAGAAATTGTCCCTCTAAAAGCGAACTGAAGGTGTCATCGGCCGGGTTTTGGAGGGGTCACGCACGGAGTTCCCCCGACGGCAAACAGCTCGTTGACTGCGAGGGCTGGCGGGGCTGCGGGTCGCTCTCGCCCGGTGGAGTGGCGGGACCGGTGCGGGGGCAGCGGGGCGGGTCCCGCAGCATCCCCGCGAGCAGCGGCGCCGGGCGCTCCTTCCCTCCCGTCCCGGTGCCGGGGAAGCGCCGCGGGGTTGGGCGGGGGCTGCGAAGGGAGTTGATTTTGCTTGGAACGGTTCCTGGCAGGGAAGGAGCTGACGTGTGGAGACGCCTCCCGGGGATGAGCCGCCGGCGGAGCCGGGAACGCTCCGCGCAGCCGGGAACGCACCGCGGGCACCGGCGGCGGCTCCTGCAGATCCCCGCGGAATTCCAGCTTTCCCCGCGGAATTCCAGCTTTCCCCGCGGAATTCCAGCTTTCCCTGTGAGCACACGGCGCCGGGCGGGGGCACCGTGGGGCAGCTGTCAAATGACAACGCTTTGGGTCGCGACATCGCTGAGGGGAAACCCGAGAGCCCGGGGGCTGCTTCGCGGGTCGTTTTTTCTTTCAAGTTAAAAATTCCCCTTGTGCTTGCGGCGCAAACCCGAGCAGCTCCGCTCGGCTGCCGCTATAAATAAATGCCTTTGTGTTCCGTTCCCCCTGCAGGAACCACCGCCGCTGCTGGGGATGACAGCGTAGGATCCCCGCAGGATGGAGGCCCCGCGCAGGGAACGGGCCCGCTGGCTGGGGACCCTCCTGGCCGCCTGCCTGGCCACCCTGCCGGTCATCAGCGCCTGTCCCCGGCCCTGCTCCTGCCACGGTCCCGCCGAGCTCCACTGCACCTTCCGCTACTTCAGCGCCGTCCCCCCGCGCATCCCCCCGGGCGTGCAGCGCATCAACCTGGGGTAGGTGCAGCAGCGGGGCTTTTAACTCCTGACCGGTTAGCTTTCAACACTTCGCGGAGCAATCATTAAGAGTTTCCATGATTTAGAGCTAAAAATTAACCAAAGCAATAAATAAGTCTGTAGAGCTTAGCGTTCTGTCTGCAGCACTCAGCAGCGGCTGCAGTCACAGCCAGGGGAGCCTGAGACCACCCACACTAAGGGGAATTCGGGGGATCTGGCACAGGGGAGGTGAGAACTTCAGAAAACTTTCAACTTAAATGAATTCCTTTGCATTACCTGAAAAAATCGCATCTGTAATGTGGAACTGAGGAGTCTGAAATAGAGGGAATTCAGTGAAAAAGAGAACATGTATTAATATCTTCAGAGACTTTGCTGTGAGTTAGAATGTCCCACAACGTCAGTGTCTGTGCTTTCATCTCCTGGGTCGGTGGGAAGTCACACTTGTCTGGCCATGTCAGCCCCCACGGGGGTTCTGTTCCATGCGTGGTGACAGGAGCAGGGGATGGAACATGCCCGGGCTCATCCAGCCCCTTCCTGCAGTTCCCAGCAAGTGTCCTCTGTCATAAATCAAACGACGAGACCCATCAGCAACATTCAGCTGGTCCGGGTACCCCTCTTAACACACATAACGTTTGAATCACCCAGATGTGTCTGCAGAAAATCTAAAAGGCATTTTTCACGGAGGTGGTAGGGAAGTCAACACACTGCCAGACAAACAGATGTGTTTCTTGCTCACTGTTCCTCTCCCCATCCATGGGAATTCAGGCATCAGAACGCTGCCCTGGAGAAGTGACCATGTTTTGTGCTGACATGAAGGCATGACTTAGAATTTCATCTTGGCAAGCAGAAGTGCTGCCTGCCTTTAGCCATTCCCAAAGAGTGGTTCTTTTCTTTGGGGTCGGTTGCTTTTAAAAGGTGTGAAGTGTGGCTGACTAAAGCCATCTGTTACAGCTACAACAGCCTGAGGAAACTGAGCCCCACAGACTTCGCTGGCCTGGGGAAGCTGGAGTTACTGATGCTGCACAGCAACGAGATCAGTGTGATCCCTGAGAGGGTGTTCAGTGATTTACGGTCACTGCAGGTGAGAACTAAATGAGCCAACGTTAAATTTTGTTACCACTTAAAACAACTTTCAGAGATAAACAGCCCCACAGTAACCGGCTGCAGCATTTCCTTTTCCTGTTTCTTATCCTGTCCATATGAAAGTTGAGGGCCTTCAAGATCCAGTGGCCTAATGGGAAAGGTCTTTCCTTCCCAGGTGGGCACTCAGGTACAGTGTAAAGATCAGCAGCATTTGTTAGAGTTCTTATAACTATAACATGGTTTAATGTTATGCATTTTGTACTTTTGCATCAACAGGTCTTAAAAATGAGTTACAACAAGGTCAGGGTGCTTCAGCAGGGTGTGTTTTATGGCCTGAAGAGCTTGGCACGGCTGCATATGGACCACAACCAAATTGAATTTGTAAATCCCAATGTTTTCTATGGACTCACTTCCCTGAGGTTGGTCCACCTGGATGGAAATTTACTTCAGCAGTTGCATCCAGACACTTTTGTCACCTTCTGCTACAGCCAAATATTCAAAATATCCTTCCTGAAGCACATCTCTTTGTCTGACAATATGCTGACTTCACTTCCACAAGAAATGTTTTCCTACATGTCCGAGCTCGAGAGCATTTACCTGCATGGAAACCCCTGGTCCTGTGACTGCAGCCTGCAGGGGTTCACAGAGTGGGCACGGGAGAGACCAGGTGAGCTCAAGGCCTTGTTTGTGCTCCTTAATCCTGTTGTAGCCTCTTTTTCTTGCTGATACAAGTAATTGTCTTCCATTAATTTATTTATGCTACTAGAAAAGACTGGAAGACAGGATTTTTGTAGGTGTCTGTAATCAGGATAAAGAGATAAATACCACTCAGCTTCCCAGAATAAATGTATCTAGTGGCCTTAACACATTCCCAAGTGCAGCTTTCCTTAATGGAATGCTTTCCTTGGACAGTCCAAAGATTCTGTGCACCAGGAGAATCCACAGGGAGTAACGAAGCTAACTTTTATGGAACTGGCAAGAGCAAGTGTCACTTTGCACTTAATTCTTCAAAAAGGAGATAAGGAACTCAAGGACTTTCTCTGTTGATGCCATTCATGTCACTTTAAGATTTGCTTTTATTTTAGTCAAAAGAACCACTTGTTAATACCTATATGTAATTTTTAATACTAAAACTTGTAGCACAGAAGCTGACTCCACTTTTCTTCTCTTCAGATGTCGTGAAATGTAGAAGAGACAGGAGTTCTGGTGCCCAGCAATGCCCAGTCTGTGCTAGTCCCAGAAATCATAATGGGAAGAGCTTAATGGATCTTCCTCCTGCATCTGTCACCTGCAATAAGCCAGTCATACATGACTCCCTGAAATCCAGAAACCTCACAGTGCCAGACGATGGGGATTTCGGCTCCGTGTCTCCCAAGGACTTTGTAGCTCCGATAGGATCCGTGGTTTTGAACATGACTGACCAGGCAGGAAATCGAGGCAACGTGGTTTGCAACGTCCAAAAACCTAAAGAAATGTCTCCCATCTCATTGGACCAAGATGGCAGCAGCACAGTGCTCCAAACCTCATTCTCGGCGTTCCTGGTGTGTGGCATCGACCATGGACACATCCAGCAGCTGTGGAGCATCCTGGCACTGTACAGCAATTCTCCCTTGAAACTGGAGAGGACTGTCCGGGCAGCTGATGTGCCTTTTGTGAGTTACAAATATAAACAGGTCTACGCTGAAAAAGATGAACTTTTCACCAGTGTTGAGGCTGAGCTGAGAGCTGAGCCAGCCTGGCTGATGCAGAGCGTGGTGGCACTGCAGCTGGACAGGACAGCGACCACGCTCAGCACGCTGCACATCCACTACTCCACCCGTGCCCGGGTCAGCGTGCCCAGCGCTGACAGCGACCAGGGCAGCAACAACTGGGCCATCATCCACAGGGACAACAGCACCCAAAGAGAGCACACCGTGCTGGTCGGGGGCACCGTGGAACTGGGGTGCCGGGCAGCTGGGGAGCCAGCTCCTGCCGTGGAGTGGATATTGGCTGATGGGAGCACAGTGCGAGCCCCTCACATCAGCGAGGACGGCAGAATCATCGTCCTCAGGGCTGGGACACTGACCCTGCGCACGGCCGACGTGTTTGACACGGGGCTCTACCACTGCATCGGCTCCAACAGCCGCGACGCCGACGCTCTGACGTTCAGGATCACGGTGCTGGATCCTCACGTGGAACACGGCAGCGTAAACGGGGCCCGGCTGTCGGCAGCTGTGGGCAGCACACTCCTCCTGCCCTGCACGGCCACGGCCGCTCCGGACGCTGCCATCACCTGGGTGCTGCCTGAGCTCACAGTTCTTCGTCAGTCTGCAGGAAACAAACATATTTTTGGCAATGGCACCTTGAGAGTCCAAGGGGTGACAGAGCGAGACGGGGGGTACTTCCGATGCGTCGCAGCCAACCAGTACGGCGTGGACCTTTTGGTTTTCCAAGTGCTGGTGAAACAGGATGAAACCGCTCCAAAGGAAAGGCTTGGAGCTGTGGGAGAGTGGGAAGAGGGTGACGGCTCTGGCAATGCACTGCTGGGCTCTGCTGCAGCACAGACACATCCCTCAGCCACTCCAACCACCCTGACAGCTCATCCGAAATCTGCTGCACCACCATCCAGCAGCCGGGGCACACAGAGCGCACGTCAAAGGAACAGCCACGGGAAGATGCCTCATAGGCCCTACAGGGACAGAACAGGCAGGCTCAGGCGGCTCAGGGGGCACAGGAGACAGTTTGTTTCCTCAGGCAGGAGAGTCGATCCACAGCGCTGGGCAGCCTTGTTGGAGAAAACTAAGAGAAACTCAACGCTGACAGACAAACGAGGAGTTGCGACGGAACCACCCATTCAAGTCCAAAAGTTCTCAGGGGTACCCGGGGATGAGGAGGAGACATCTGGTGATCTCGGATCTCCAGAAGAAGAATTCATGATGCCAGTAACAGAGAGAGCCCCAGTACCTGCTCTGGACAGACCAATGGAACGTGTGATCACTGCAGGGCCCGGGGGCACTGTGAGTCACCCTCCTGCCAGGAAAACCTCCCTCCTGGTCACAGAGGCAGTAACTCCTCTACCCTCTCCTCTTCCACAGTCTGTGTCACCTGGCAGCAGAAGGCCACAAACATATCCAAAACCTACAGACTCATGGGAAAGATCTGATTTGAGTCAAATATCAGCAAATGGTGTGAAACAATCAACCGTATCCAGTGGAGCAAGTGGAACATCCACAGTCTTCCCTGTCAGGCAAAGGCTGGTGTATTCTGGGCAAAGTAATAACCAGCATCTAAAATCTGCATCCACGACACCCACGACAGAAGCTGCAGACACCAGCAAGGCTGTAGCTCCCCAAAACACACCTGACAAGATACACGTTTTTACTGAGTCTGTTGAAAAGGTTTCCACCAAAACAGATCACCAGGTCCCTGTGGTGACAGTCAGTGCTCCAAGCCCTGAGCTTGGTCCCATTTATTCTCATACTGCTCAGAAAGGAGGAACCCCTAGGCCACCACTGGCCTCAACTATCACCACTCATCAGCCAGTTTGGGTTATCCAGGATGTTCCAACTCACACACCCCAGCTCCAGCAGCAGCATGGAAGACGAAGGAAAATTTCTGGTCGGAGACGAATTGTGAGACCAGGACGTGTCCCAAGCATGAAAGAGCACCGACACAACTTTGGGAGGGCAGGGTCTGCCAGAGGAAATACAGCTGTGGCTGCAGGTGTTCAGCTGAACATGAAATACGTATCAAATGTACCAACCTTAAATAATTTAAGCAGCTCCATCAATTCATTTAGCCCAGAAGCCCCCCTGTCCTCCCCCTCCACCATGAATTTGCCACTGGAGCAAATGGGTACCCGTCAAAACACATTGTTCCTCAAGGAAGAGGAAAACGAACATAGTGCAAGGCAAAAAGCTGCTACCACAGTCATGTCTGTCACTACAAAGGGCACTGCTACTGCTTGCAACCCTACCAAACTGCTGGGTTTGAAGCCTACAGTCACATCTGTCATTACTCCTCGATCTGACACTAGAATCACCAAAAGCAAAATACTCAGAGCGGGAGGAAGGAGAGGTCAGAGGAGGAAGAAGCCTCCTAAAACATCTGCCCTGCAGCGTGTGGCTGCAGCCCCCAGCACTGCAGCCACCCCCCCCGTGAGCACAGCCACCCCCGTGGGGACAGCAGGTACATCACCAGCTGTGCCTCCAAGTCTCACACCTGCAAAACCTCTCCCTGGGAGCATCAACGCGGTCACTGTGACTGGAACACCAGCACTGTGGGTCTCTGGCACCCCAGAGCCACCTCAGCACATGCCCACAGCAGCCACACAGACCCTGGTCACACAGAGGAATGCCCAGCTGGCCACATCACTGCCCACCAGTCCGGCTGCTCACAGCCCCACCATGGCACTCCAAACCACACCAGTCACAGCAAGGAACACCCAGCTGGCCACAGCACCACCCCTCAGCCCTGCCCACACCTCCACCACAGCTCTCCAAACCCCCCCACGGCTGGATGAGCCTCCCGGTGCTGCAAGTGCCCACCCTGCTGCAGTCAGTGCCACATCAGGGCACAGCAGAGCCACTGCCACGGCAGGAGGAGAATTCCACCTGAAAACAGGGGAGACAGTTAGCCAGGAAAGCCAGGCAGCACAGCCCACATTCCCAGCAAGAACTGTGTCAGGTGCTCCTGCTGCACTCACAGACACCATCGTTCCCAGCACTCAGCATCCCACCCCTCTGCCAGCCCCCATGGCAGCTGGGCCACTTGCACCCACTGTGAGAGCCCACCTGCCCCCATGGGAGGATGTCCAGCTCTGGCCCAAGCCACCTACCAAAGGCACGGAGAGGGGCAACACGCTGGCTGTGGGGACACTGACCACACCAAAGTCACCACAGACAGCAGCTCCGTGGGGAAGGGACAAGGACAGCTCTCCCAGAGGCTGGTCTGAATGGAGACAGGATCAAGAAACCACCACCACCCCCAGTCCCATCGTCCTGGGCTCTGCAAGCACAAACCATTTTGCAAAGCCCAGGATAGCTGGAGGGAAATTGGCTGCTTTCACTGTGCTGGCAAATTCTGACGCTTTTATTCCTTGTGAAGCTACTGGGAACCCCCGCCCAACAATACACTGGACCAAGATATCGTCAGGTGAGCTCGATAAACCTCTGTAGCGTTTACATTCCATTAGAGTACTAAAATTTGACAGCTGTTCTGTGTGCCAAACTCAAACACTGTTTCATTTTAAAGCACTGTAGAATACCAGTGAACAGTGAACTTGGAAACAGTGACAAAGACAGAGAACCAACACTTGCTGGAGTGTCTGGGTGCTGATTCTGGAATAGCTCCCTGGGGAAAGGATAAAAAAATAATCTATATTTAACTAGTATTCTGTGCTTATTGTGGTCAGATTTCAATATTTGTTGTGTGCTACCTGCTATTCCAGAACAGCGAGACAAGTGAAAAGAAAAACCTGTGGTAACAAACCCTCAAATCCAGTTACAGCTGTGCCAGGTTTGGATCACACCCCATCTGCTTTATCCCAACTTTGTCTCTGCTGGGGACTCAGCTTTGTCACCCCATGTGCAAAATACTCTGATTTTCTCTACGTCTTATCACTGTTGTCTTGGTTATTGGGGCAACGCAGACCAGGGCAGGGAACAGGTGCTCATGGACTGAGTTAAACTAGAAGGTTAAACCAGAGGAAGGTTCTGACGTGTTGCACCTCTTGTTCCGCAGGGCCCGAGGCTCCGGGGCGCAGCAGGTGGGTGGTGTTTGCCAACGGGACGCTGTCCATCCCCCGGGTGGGCCTGGGGGACCGCGGGCAGTACCTGTGCACGGCGGCCAACGCGCTGGGCGCGGCGCGGCTCCTGCTCACGCTGTCGGTGGTGGCCTACCCGCCCCGCATCGCCGGCACCCGCCACCGCCTCCGCACCGCACACGCCGGCAACACCGTGGAGGTGCCCTGCAAGGCAGAGGGCAGCCCCCCTCCCACCATCTCCTGGGTGCTGGCAAATGACACCCACCTCTCCAGCTCCTCCGCGGGGAACGGCAGAGCTCACGTGGAAGCGGACGGCACTCTGGTCATCAGGGAGGTCACCGTGTACGACAGGGGCCTCTACACCTGCCTGGCCAAAAACCCGGCGGGCACCGACGCGCTGGCTCTGAAGCTGCAGGTGGTCGTGGCCCCTCCCACCATTCTGGAGGAGAAGAGACAAAGCGTGGAAGGAAAGGTGGGGGAAAGCCTGGAATTCCCCTGCACGGTGCAAGGGGACCCTCAGCCCACCGTCCACTGGGTCCTCCCCGATGGCACGGCCGTGAGGCCCCTGCAGCTGGGGCCCACGGGGCTGTTCCTGTTCTCCAATGGCACCCTCCACCTGGGCACCATCCGCCCTTCCGACGGTGGCAACTACGAGTGCATAGCCACCAGCTCCAGCGGCTCGGACAGGAGGGTGGTCAGCCTCGAGGTGGAGCACAGGGACACGCTCCCAAAGATAGCCATCGCCTCCCAGGGACTGACTCACCTGAGTTATGGAGACAAGCTGCTTCTGAACTGCACAGCAACCGGGGAGCCCGAGCCCAGGATCATGTGGAGGTTGCCCTCCAAGGCTGTGGTGGACCAGTGGCACAGGTATGAGTCTTTTTTTTTTCTCCACCTCTTTGGAACTTCAAATACTGTCTCCTCTGGTGGTCATGTAAGAGCATTGCAGCACTAAAGCACTGTGAACTAAATTAATTTTTAAACATCCAGCAGCGGTGAAAATACCTGTGCTAATGCCTTGTTGTTATATGTCTAATAACAGATTATATCAATTGCCATAAGTGGGTGAGGTCACCCCAAATCAAACATAAGTCATATTTGAATTAAGGGAACTGCTGTTATCATGCACTGGCTGACTGCTGCCAGTTTAGAGGAGAAGTTGTACGTACCAGATTTGCAAAGTAGGGCTCAGGAGGAAGAGGCTTCTGTAGCCTCTGATAACTCTGCCTTTGGGGGTCTCCCCCCCCCACAGCAACACTTCACCTTTGGTTTGGGAGACAGTCCCAGCTCAGGGTGTTCCCAGCAGAGTTAACACACACACATCCACCTAACACCAGAAGTGACAATGACATCACGTCAGGACCCAGTGGGCGGGCAGGTGGTGTGGGCACAGTGCCTTTGGAGAGAACCTCTGTGTCCTGTCGTGCTGTTGGCACCTTCAGTCCCTTCCAGAGCTCAGTATTCACCCCCAGCACTTGGTTCCATAACTCTTTTCCTCTCTCTCCCCCCACAACAGAATGGGAAGTCGGATCCATGTCTACCCCAACGGATCCCTGGCTATTGAGGCAGTGACTGAAAAGGATGCAGGTGATTATCTGTGTGTCGCCAGGAACAGACTGGGGGATGATCTGATCCTGATGAAAGTCAGCATCACAATGAAACCTGCCAAGATCGACCACAAGCAGCACTTCAAGAAACTGGTGCCGTACGGCAAGGATTTCAGAGTGGACTGCAAGGCCTCGGGGTCACCCACACCAGAAATATCTTGGGGTCTGCCAGATGGAACGTTGGTCAACAACGCGATGCTGGCGGATGACAGCGGGCACAGGTCCCGCAGGTACGTCCTCTTTGGCAACGGGACTCTGTACCTCAACAAAGCCGGGGTGACAGAAGGAGGAGACTACACCTGCTATGCCCAAAACACCCTGGGGAGGGATGAGATGAAGATCCGTGTCACGGTCATCGTGGCAGCCCCTCAGATAAAGCACAATTACAAGACATACGTCACGGTGCCAGCTGGGCACACGGCACTGCTGGACTGTGAGGCTGCTGGAGACCCCAGGCCACAGATATTCTGGTTGCTGCCTTCCAGTGAGATGATCTCCTCGTCCACGGACAGACACTCCCTGCACACCAACGGCTCCCTCTCCATCAGCCATATCAAACTGCTGGATGCTGGGGAGTACATGTGTGTGGCTCGGAACCCTGGCGGGGATGACACCAAACTGTACAAGCTGGACGTGGCTGGGAAACCCCCCATCATAAACGGTTTATACAGGAACAAGACAATCATGAAGGTGACGGCAGTGAGGCACTCAAAGAAACACATCGACTGCCGGCCAGAGGGGACACCTCCCCCTCAGATTATGTGGATCATGCCTGATAACATTTTCCTGACAGCCCCATATTATGGGAGCAGGATCACGGTGCACAAAAACGGGACACTTGAGATTCGGAACATCAGGCCTTCGGACACGGGGGATTTTATCTGTGTGGCACGTAACGACGCGGGAGAGAGCGTGCTGGTGGTGCAGCTGGAGGTCACGGAAATGCTGCGGCGACCGATGTTCAAAAACCCATTCAACGAAAAAATAATAGCGAAACCCGGGAAAACTGTCACACTGAACTGTTCTGTGGACGGAAACCCTCCCCCAGACGTGAGCTGGATGCTGCCCAACGGCACGTGGTTTCCCAGCAGCATCAGCACGCCCCGGTTTCTGGCAGGAAGCAACGGGACCCTGACCATCCACAGCCCCAGCAGAGACCAGGCCGGGCGGTACCGCTGCGCCGCCCGGAACCAGGTGGGCTACATCGAAAAGCTGATCATCCTGGAGGTCGCCCAGAGGCCCAACATCCTCACCCACCCCGTGGGGCTGGTGAGGGGCGTCAGCGGGGAGCCGCTGTCCCTGCACTGCCTGGCCGAGGGCAGCCCCAGGCCCAGCACGGCCTGGACGCTGCCGGGGGGCCGCGTGCTGGACCGGCCGCAGGTCAGCGGGAGGTTCGTGCTGCTGGAGAACGGCACCCTGGTGATCCGGGCGGCCGCGGCCCACGACGGGGGCACCTACGTGTGCAGGGCCCGCAACGACGCCGGCGACTCCTCCGTGTCGGTGCCCGTGGCCGTGGCCGCCCGCGCCCCGCGCATCACGGGCAGGCCCCCGGCCGCCCTGCACACCCTGCCCGGGGTGGCCCTGCAGCTCCACTGCTCCGCACTGGGGGTGCCCAAACCCCACATCACCTGGGAGCTCCCCGACCGCTCCACGCTCTCCACGGCCCACCAGGGCCGAGGGAACGGGGGGGAGCTGCTGCTTCACCCCACGGGGACTTTGTTCCTCCAGAACCCCCGACCCTCCGATTCCGGCCCGTACAAGTGCACGGCGAGGAACCCCCTGGGCAGTGACTCTGCAGTGACATATGTCCACGTCATCTGAGTCAGACACGATGGTGAACACGGGCTGCAGATGGACTGAGGTCATCCTTGGAATGAGTTTAATCAAAGGCATCCAGAGGCACCGAGTGCCTGAAAAACATTTACAGTGTTCAGTCTGCAATGACTGGGCAAAAGGAGAGAGGAAAGGGAAAATTAGCTCGAGCATTGCTCCTCTCCATGTTCGAGGGATTTAAATTAAAGCAAACTCTGCCAGCAAACACAGACTATCAAACACAATTTGCTTTCTGGAGATGTACACAGAGAGCTCCTGTCTGGACAGACTTTTTCATATCAGTTCAATACTGCCCACCTGGCATGACTGTCATAAGCACAGATCATAGAGAGCAAGAACATCTGGGAACTAAAGAGCAGGTTTATTTGGATGCAGATTACCTTCTTAATGTGTTTTAATATTTAGTATATTTTTTAAATAAATATTTCATGGTGAAACAAGTAGTGAAATTGAAATATTTTTAATAGGATAGCTCTGCTTGCCACAGTCTCTTCTGCAGAGCTGTGGTATGACACAGGCCAGCTTTGGACTCAGTTTGGAACAAGAGAGGGAGCTCTGCTCAGCACTGTTAAGCCAATGCACACAGACTGGGTGTAGAACCACTGAAGCTTAGCATCATTTTCTCATTGCCACAAAAGCATTTTTTTTAAAGTTTCTCACTAGAAAACAATTGTTTGAATTTGCGACTCAATTTAGATTTGTGATTCCTCAGTTCAGCAGCCACATAGGCCTAAAGAGGAACTTCTGTACCTGATGGGAAAACCCCTTTGTGATGGTAGGAAATGGTTACCTGCCCATTTCACACTGACCAGTCACAGAGTGGACTGCTCAAATCAATTTTTAAAATATTTAAGCCTGCAACTAAGGTTCAGAGTTTCTTATTTTCTTCCTAAGAAATACATTAATGCAGGACAGAGGGCTCAAAATACGCACACAAATTCCCCTCTTAAATTTGGGAATCTATGTGTGGTCAAGGCACAAGGGGTTCAGTGAATCCATCCCTGACATCAGCCACACACAGCCTGTATTCCCTCGTTCCCTCCTTCCACAGCACTGATGGATTGGTGGCCACAGAGGGGTTGGATGACATGAATCTCAACAGTTAATCTCTGTAACAGCTTAAGCTACTAAAAAGAACAGTAAATATCCTTTAAAAAAATGAGCAGAAGTAACTTTTACATGAATGAGACTTGACTGTTGTAAAAGCCAATGAAAATCTACAGATTTCTGTGTAGTGAGTTATTCTTACATTACATATATATGATGTATACAAGATACAGATATAGATATACTGTGCATTATCAGCTGGCTGTGCTGCCCCAGGCCCTCTGAAGCGTGTGAGGTGCAGCCTTCCCCCTCCCCACACAACACCTGACTGTGACACCATCTACAGCCTCCTTGTGTGGTCAGTGAAGCAAACTGAGTTAGTGAAAAATAGGGAAAAAATATTCCCAGAGTATTTTAAATGCCCTTCAAGTTCCACTTTCAAAATGAATGCATTAAAAAAACCCAATCATATGGACTAGCTCCTAGATGAGAACACTGCTGCTTCAGGAGGGTTATTAACATTACATGGGGGCTTTTAATATAAACTTTAAGAAGTTCTGATACAAGCAATAAACCCACTTCAGCACCTTCTTGCCACAATAAGAGCAAGAGGAATTGGTACTTTAAACAAAGAACTTTATAAAGTGCATGTGAAAATCACAGTCAAATAAACACCATTTGAATCAATGCTTGTTCTACCAACAAAGAAAGAGGTGAACATTTCAATGAACAAATTAACTTCTATACCAAAATCTGAAGTGCCTTTCAGTTCAGTAGTTTGGTCCAGTGCAGTATTTTTTTTTTTT
>NW_020897729.1:11887301-11888425 GCF_003984885.1 Neopelma chrysocephalum
CTGCTGCTGCTGCTGTGGGGTCTGCTGTGGGGTCTGCTGCTGCTGCTGTGGGATCTGCTGCTGCGGGATCTGCTGCTGCTGCTGCTGTGGGATCTGCTGCTGCTGCTGCTGTGGGATCTGCTGCTGCTGCTGTGGGATCTGCTGCTGCTGCTGTGGGATCTGCTGCTGCTGCTGTGGGGTCTGCTGCAAGCCTGGCCTTGGGAACTGCAACAGGAATGGTAAAGGTGAAAGAACCCACACAGTGCCCATGCCACAGCAGGGAACCACAGGGTGCTCAGCTGATGCCACCCCAGCACAGGGGTCGGGACGTGGGGAGGGCAGCGAGGGCAGGTGGGTGTCCTGGCTGGGGTTTAACAGCACAGCAAGGACACGGGGAGCCCCCTTAGAACTCACAGAACCTCTGTTCTCTGCCTGCCCTGACATCTCACACTGTTCAGCCTGGAGAACAGAAGGTTTTGGGGAGCCCTCACTGGCTGTGGCCATGGCATCAGGCACGATGTGATGAGCACCCCAAACCCAGCCCCTACCACCCATCTCTGACTCACCCTCAGGTCTCTCAGCTCAACAAGTCTGCCTCCTAAATCCCAATTTTTGTTTTTCTCATTAGGTCTAGTGCAAATGCACATGCTTCTAATTTTAATTAAGTGATTCTCCTGCACAGGGATACATGATGCAGTTTGGAAACCTGAGGTGCTGAACAAAATTTGAGTAATCCCACACCTAAATAACTCTGTGGGCGCTGCAGAAACCGCCCGAGCTTTGCTCAGCAAAACCTTGTGCTTACTGAAGGCAGTTTCAGCATTTTACAAGACTTCAGCATCTTTTCCCTTTCTGAAACCAAATCCTTCACTTAAAATATGTTGTGTAATCTCCTGGCTACCAGGGCACAGTAACTGCCAGGTTAGTCAAAGGTATTACCCACCACACCAGGGTTTTTGGGAACACAGACCCAACCCACAGCACCTTCTGCTGTGCAGGTGTTGGCAGAGGAGAGTCAATGCCTGCACCTGCAGGAGCTGCTGCTGCTCTTGCTGCAGGAGTTTCCCCTGGAGCAGCTGCTGCTGGGGTGGGATCCCAGGGATGGAGGGTGGCTGGATCCCAGGGATGGAGGGTGGTTGGATCCC
>NW_020897729.1:11888435-11899152 GCF_003984885.1 Neopelma chrysocephalum
GGGATGGAGGGTGGTTGGATCCCGGGGATGGAGGGTGGCTGCATCCCAGAGCCTGAGCACCGCTGCAGCAGCTCAGACAGGGCTTGCTTCGTGTGCACTGGCACAAAGGAGCCCACTGAGTCCACCCTGGAACCACCTGAAAACCACCCAAAACACGAGTCTATCCTCTGCCTTCCCTAAGAGCATTGCTGGTACAGGGCACTGCTAATCCAGCAGCTCTACACAACCACAATAAACACATCTCTGCAAAGGCACAGTCTGGATTAAATCACATTTCTGGCCTGAAAATGTAATGGGAAAAGTAACTTAAGACTGCCACTTGCAAATGAGAATGAAAAGGACAAAGCCTGTGGGCTGCTGTATGTTCTAGGCCACATAAAACATCTCACTATCACTGCTGAACAAAAGTTGCATGTCAGATCCAAAGCATGATTTGAACAGCTTAATATGTCAAGCTAATTTTATAATGAGATGGTAGCAATTTAAGCACTCTCTGCTATTTGATAAAAATCATGTATCTTTCCATCAGACTTACAAAGGTGATCTTACACATTTGTTCTCAAAAGCAGCATTTCCTTAAACTTTTTAGCCACTCTCTGGTATATTCTGAAGACTTTTACACAGTTAAAATACAGAGTAGTTGTATTTGGAGCTTCGGAAAAAAATATTTAACATTAATAACTGGAAAAAAAATTGTTAACTTCTCCTGCATAATTCTGGAGAAGCCTCGATAGTGTTTCTCAAATCCTAACAAACTGCTGCCCTCTGGAGCCAGTAAATCCTTATAAAACTGTAACTCATTAACTGGGAGAAACAAGACAATCCTACGCAAAATTAAGCACATGTCAGAAATGCTGAAAAAAATGTGAGCCCACACCTGGCAGATGGTAAATTAGCCACCACGGCTCTTGGTGTTGATCAAAAAAGAAAATAACCCACAGAATCAGAATGTGTCACCAGTGGGGTTTGTCACAGGGCACCCGGAGCACAGGGGGGACAGGAGAGAACACAGCACTGCTTTCACTATTAGAAATGTCCCGTTTCTGCATGAATCATTTCCTTGTACTTTTACTAAATTTAAGCGAGTGGCTTTGCAAGGTTTTTTTTTTGGGGGGGGTTTGCTCTTTGTTTAAAGAATGTAAGTTTTCTTTTCATCTCTTGTTTAAACACAGTGTAGAAAATACACAATACAAAATCAGTGTCTCAAACATAAACAAAAGCAACTGAGCATCTTGCAGGGTCCCCAATTTTAATTGAATATGAAGAAAATCCTAAAAGTGTCTTCCCACCTCCACATGCCTGTATTTTTATTTTCTTCTTTTTCTCCTTTTTATGACTAGGTGTGTTTTAGCCTCCCCTCTATTTCCAAGAGGCCTTTGCAGACACTAGGAATGACATGATTAAAAGATGAGGGCAGAAGGCAATTCAAAGGAAATGTTGAAAATGAGACACGACCCTTACTTTTAATTTCTTCACTAAATTCATCTAAGCCCTTTTGTTCTCCTTGGGAGGCACTGGACAGGTCTGAGGTGAGTGTCCCGTTGATGAGGACCCCCAGCATGTCCAGCACAGTCGTGAACAACTCCCTGGGGGCAAAAGCAAGTGTTACCCTGAGGAACCACAACTGCCAGGAGATCCAGGGGCAGATATTCATGGCAGAGGCCCCAGAGGAAGCTCTTGGCCGGGCTGGGTTTCTCAGGGATTTCTGTGCATACACACACACTTGAGTTCACGTTCCTGAGCCCCACTGTACATGAGGTGCACACAAATCTCATCCCAAACCCCAGCTCAGGGCCACAGACAGCACAGGCTGCCAGCAGAGGCATCAGGAACTACAGACTCAGGGGAGCACTCAGGCATGGGACAGGTAAGGAGGGGTGTGAATGGCACCTGCAGGGCTTTCCCAAATGGAGGTACCCCTACCCCAGGCCAGCACAGAGCCCTAAATCCCACTCAAGCAGTAACAGGATAAAAAGCTGTAACAATAACCTACGTGCAACCTAAACTTAAAGCCCCGAGGACACAAATCAGCTGTTTGAACAGTGCAGACGTACCTGTTGGTCTGCAGATCCACAGTCCCTGAGGTGACGACCTGGAGGAGCAGAAGGGCCCAGTCTGTGGTGCACTGGGTGCTCCTCTGTACTGTCTCAAACGTGCCACCCACCTGCAAAACAAGAGAGCAGGAACAAGGCTCTGCAGGGCTCAGAGCAGCTCCCCTGGGCTCCCTGGGCTTCCTCTGGGGCACGGATCCCTCAGGAATCAACAGCTACCCCGTCCCCCCAGGAGCTGGGTACTCTGGGGCTCCTTGCTCCTCACCACCTCCTCCAGAGCAGCTGCTGCATCTTTCCATAACATCAGGATACCCACGAGTGTTTGTTACCAGGCTGAGGTGCAGCTGCAGGGCTTGGTGCATCATCTGCCTTTGGCATCGTCCTGGTGCCGTTCCTCCCTCCAGGTACTGAGGATCTAAGGAAAAGCATTGGATTAAGGTTGCTTTCCTCCTGTGATGTTCTCCCTTTAAGTATTTGTGACCATTATCTATCAGGAATCATAAAAGACCTTTTTATCCTCTTGCCTGTTTAAGGCTTTGAGCGGATTAAACAAACTGGTGGGAGGAAAAAGTTAATTTGTAAAGAGCTGATGATCTGCTGTCAGTGGTGTGACTGCATCTTCCTGCTGCAGCAAAAAAAAAAATCAGCTTTGATGTGCATTTCTTACCAATATTGTTTGAAACAGCCTATTTCACCCTAGGTAAGTCAAGAGATCTCTTGCACTGGATGCAGCTTCTCAGTGGGATCTCTGGATGAGAAACTACCAGAAGCTCAAGGAACCTGGACCAGCTGCATTTCAGAGGAGAACCCTCACAGTGAAAGGAAAGCCCAAGCAGCAGAAACTGAGGGAAAAAAACCATCAAAGGAATGAATTTCCCCAGGATGTGGACCTGTGTTGTAGCCTGACCTGAGCCAAGGGGCAATATGGGAAAAAAAGCCACACAGGCACCAATTGTCACTGTCACAGCAGGTCACAGAAACTGAAGTCAGAGAAAGGAGACGTGACCCACTGCTCTGGGCACGGGACATGTTCAGATCAAAGGCAGCCTGAAGGTGCTGCTGGAGGCTGGAGCTGAGCTGGGTGGGAGCAGGAACTCTGGAGCAGGATGAGCAGAGCCTGTGAGTCAGCACAAGAAACCCAAGGAGAGCTGCAGGCAATGGCCAGGCTGGGACCAGGAACGGTGCTTTTTAAAATATGAAAGCTCAATCTCTGTCAGCTGGAGAAGGTGATGGGTTTTCCCAAGAAGGGCACCTTCAAGCTTATAAAAACTCTTTAGGATCAAGACAGGGACTGGGAAGATTGTTCCTCTCAGGACTAACACCTTTATTGTTTTTCCTGGAAAGAACTGAAATCAGACTCCAGTTCATTGTATTTCTCTGTAATAAATTCAGAAAAAAAAGATGTATTCACATTCAAAAAAGGGAACAAACACCTCCCCATTCTCCCCTCCTTGGACTGCTCCTTTTGGCACACCCCTGCACTATAATTTTCCCAGTTTTACACCATCATACACACATAAAACTGCTGACACACACCCCTAACAAAGGGTGCTCATGGTTCTGTGCTTGTTTGACCTGAGTAACTTGATTCTGCAGGGATGTGAGAAGCCCTTCCCGTTGCTCATCCTGTCCCTTGAGGCAAGTGAGTACCAGTGACAGGAAAGGCTGCTGGCTCAGCAGGGACATGCTTTAGGAGAAGCAAACACTGCATTAGTGAAGTTATTTTGATACTTCCCTTCCTGTTTTGTCTGTGCTTTCTCCCCTGCAGTGGCACTGCTGCATCCATGTCTGCTTCTATTTTAGTCAATTAA
Organism: Neopelma chrysocephalum; assembly: GCF_003984885.1. Classification (NCBI taxonomy): domain Eukaryota; kingdom Metazoa; phylum Chordata; class Aves; order Passeriformes; family Pipridae; genus Neopelma; species Neopelma chrysocephalum. The sequence continues at coordinate 11,892,298 of NW_020897729.1, forward strand.
AGTCTTGCCAGAGGAATTACAGACCATGCCCCAGGAAGGCAGAGCCCCAGCCAGCCCAGATACACATGTTGTTACTGAGAACCCCTGGCTCAGGGGGCCCTGAGTGACCAAGAACTGCCCACACACCTGAAGGCCTGACTCAGGAACAGGGCAGGTTATTTAAGACTACTTTGATTAACCAGGGACAACATTTTAACAGAGATAAGGCAGCGAAAGTTTCTGATCCTTGCTACTGGTCTGAAGTGAACCCCAAGGAAGTTTCCCCTGAAGCTCTGATTAGAACAAGAGCTGCCTGAATTGGTCTAAAATTCCAACGTGGGCTTAATTCAGTGGAACTTCAAGCATAACCCCAAGGGAAGTGCAAAAACATTACAGGCACCGTGGAAGAATGTTTTACTGAAGGAAAATCAATAACCATTTAGTCAAAATTCTCACACGTTTTGGAAAGTTAGAGATGAGCTCAATTCCCAACAGGAAGCAAGTGAAGTGACAATGGTGTGATCTTAATGCAAGCAAAGAGGCCTAATGCCACATAAGGGAAGGGACAACAAGTGCTCTACCTGTTCCTTTCCATCCCTAACATTTCCCATCACTGAGCTGCAGCACAGCCCCTGGCAGAGGGGTTACAAAGCTTCTGCATTTCCTCTCTTGGAACCAATCCTATTCCTTCAGCCCAACTGACACCTGAACCCTTGGAGCTGATCAAATTTTGAGTCCTCAGTAAACTCCTCTCTCACAAACATGGTTTAGCTCTGTCTGCAGGGGTTCCCCAAGGTCGTACCTTTTTTGTTTCTGTCTCTCTCTTTCCTTCTTAGAAGATGACCCCAAATGCTGCCCTTTCTCCAGCTCCTCTCCCGCAGCTTTGCCCTCCCCTGGACCGAGGTGGGCAGTCTGGCAACCAGGGGGGCCACCAGCCACACTCCTCGCTGCTCAGAGGAACCGGGAGCAGAACAAACTTATTTCAGCCAAAATACAGCACTAATTTTGCGCCAAAATAGATGTTACACTTTTCAATAACCAAAGCTCTTTCTCCAAATGAGGAGGAGCAGTTTTGGGGCTTTCCCTGCTGGCAGATGTTCTGAGCAGTATCCCCGTACTCGCTCAGACCAGCGGCTTCCATGGAAATGGTTTTTCTGCAGGATTTCAAGGCACGAGAGGAACCCCAGATTTCCTCCTCATTGAGTTCATCTAAGAAGCCTCTCACGTGAAACTCTTCACTCTTCAAGGAGCTGACGTTGTTGCTGCCAATTCCTGCATCACCTGCCCAGCAGAAGCACAGGGTGAGCCCCCAGCCCAGCCCCAACCCTCACCCCAGGGACAGACAGACACCTCTGGGGCACCAGGAGCTGAGCAGCACTGAGGCCAGCACATCCAAAAGGGCAGCAATGGCTGACTCTGAACATCACCAAAGTACTGTCCTCTGGCTTCATGCTGCAAAGCATCTTTTTAATGGGTATTTTGGAAGTAGGAAAAGATTTACACAAATCAAACATAACTGTAGCCACTGTGTGCTCGAAAGGAAAAGGTGAGTGAAAGGAATTGCTTTGGCAGGTAAGGAAGAGTTGAGTTATTGGCTCTTCTCAGATGCCCCTTTTCCAAGTCTTATCTCTTATTTTGATTTATTAATATTCTGTAGATCAAGAGATAAGTCTGACCAAGGGGCCCTCAGCCACTGAGTGACCCCTCAACCTTTCTATGAGCCCACATCTCTGTTCAGGAAGGATGAGAGGGAAGAACCTGGCAGGCAAATAATGCAGTGAAGAGAGTGGAACCAAGGTCACATGAAGCTAAAGCCATCCCAGAAAGCTCTGATAAAACTAGAACAGCTTCCTCAGCACAGAACTGCAACAGCTACTATTTATCTGATGTTTTTCCTCAAAGCAACTACAATTTTTAAATTATTAATGCAGGGTGCCAACAAGAGACCTCTCCAAATAGGGAGAGGTTTGGGTCTATAGGAGGAGAAGTGCTGCAGTAAAGGCACAAACAAACAATGTACCTAAACCTTCCCTTGTACTCCCTTGCACCAAACCAAACCATGTCCCTGCAGAGATAAAACCACACACAGTTAATGAAGGAAAATCCTAAATCTCAGCACTCTGAATAAACAGCAAGAGTGCATAGATAATGGCCATAAACATTTTCCAATCTCACTCTCCAATCCACCAGTCTATCCCAGCTGGCTCTGCCTGTAACACCCTTCCCCAGTACAGTCCCGTTATTGGGGGTCCCAGGGGTTTTGAAGGTTCTGAGCCATGGACCAGCAGCCTGTCCCAGTGCCACTCTGGCTGGGGGTACCCTGTGGGCACGGCCACAGCTGGAACATCTTGCTTGTTTAACCAGACATTTACTGAGCTCCAAAAATACACCTCCCCAGAGGTCACAAGAACTGCAGCTGAACTTGAGCCAAACCAAAGCTCTGAGGCAGATGCTTGTCTGGAAAACAACACTCACCGTCCATGGAGAGCTGCTCAGGGTGATGCTTTGACAACTCCCACAATGGCAGACACACGGGATTTGTGGTAAAACACAGAAAAAGGTGGGAAAACTTATCTGAGATCCTTTTTGCTCTCTATATGTGAGAGGGACTCTCCTGAGTTTGAATGTGCTGGGGCTCAGGGGCAGAGGTCGGGGTCAACATCTGAAATAGTCACATCTGCTCAAAGCCTCTCTGCTGGGGCTGACTCACCAGGGAAAAATCTGCCTTTAACCTGGAGCCTGCACTCCCCACACGCTGCAGGAGCAGGGACAGCAGCCACATTCCTCCCTTGTCCTCAGGGGTTTCCCTCCCCAGGAGCACTCCCAGGGAAGTGAACTAGCACAAGCTGTTTTCCACCCAAACACTGGCACAAACACATCACACAGGACTGCACACTCCTACCAAGCATCAGAATTGCTTTCAGAACTGCAAACACAGCTCCCACTTCGATGCTGTTGTGAGCAGCAGCCAAGAGGTGACGGTCACAGGAAGAACGAATCCCAGGAAATAATTTCCCTACGGAGAGAAGAGCAGATTTTTGTAGAAAATGGGTGTTATTTACCAACTAACATTCCCTTTGTGTGAAATCCTCCTCAGCTGGAACAGCTACAGAAGTACAAGAACTGAATGAAGAACTGAAATCTTCTGAAAATGAAAGTGCAGCCCAACAGGTAAGTCATTAAGTCAGCTGGGATATGTGGTTGTGATGGATTAATATCAAAATAAGCTATGGGCATGGAAATAGAAAAAGAAGCCTGTTGGGTCACTCTGTCCACGGGAACAGTGAATTTAACCACAACGAGACACTGAAGCCTATTTTGGTTTTGACTTCACAGATTTAGGAAATTACTTCCCTCACCTCATCTGAGTGACAAATGAGGCAGAATTCAGTGCTGTCCATGCCTGTTGCAGAGTTACACTCAATTCTGCAGCTCTGCAGCCTGAAGAACCACAAAGTGCTTTGTGCAACCTGAAGGAGGAGAGGCACAGGCTGCAAGGCAGGGAAGGATGAGGGGAAGGATGAATCCATCACCTCTCTGAGGCAGAGTTAACTGAGCCAGGTGTAAGGAAGGTCTGTAATGTGGTCTCATTGTGTTTGATGTGTATTTCTTCCTATGGTTCAGTCATGATTTTTCCTATCCATCCAAATCTACTTCTATTTCTAGGGAGGCCACGTCCGTCTGTTCTCAGGCAGTATTCCTCACAGCTCTTGCCTCTTTTTCTCAAATATGCAAAAAAGCTCATTAATTTATGTCAGAAAAGAAATTACTATTACTTTTAGATGGAAGAATTTGACACCACTTAAGAGCTGACTTTTCTTTCAATTTGTTTTTCCCATGGATATAATCTTGTTATCAAATTTGCTGAAATATTAGAAGTCACACATATGTAACACAGGTTATCACCAGGCTCATATGCATTTAATTGTTAGGTGCTTTTTCCTTGCCTTTTTTCTTCCTTTTTTGCTCTGTGGCAAACACACATCAGACCTGAAAATAGTCACATTTAAAAGAAAAGAGAACTACCTAAACATATCCTGAGAACTAATTTTCTCATGTACCTTCTGTTGGACAAGATGCTTTATTTTACCCTATTTGAAATCACGTTTACTCTCTATTTCCACGCTAAGCTCCCAAACAGCACAATGTGTATCCTCATTAGTGCCTCTGTCACTGCCATTCTTCATCACTGCCAGGTGCTGATAAGGAATAAGTTTCAGCAAAATCCTGTAGTTTTACCTGCATCCAAACCATTTCCCAAACCAGCAAGAACTGCTGGTATCGACCCCTCACCAGTGAAATGTGCAATTTTGAACTTGCACCACGGATATTTTCACCCATAACATCTGCAGCCACCAAAAACCAATTCTGGGTTCACTCTCTGCAATGGAAGGACCAAGCAGCAGACAACTCACCTGTCTCCTGGGCAAAGAGGCACACCTGGGGTGTCCTGAAGAGGTGCAGGAGCAGCAGGCAGGTCATCCTGGCCCCAGGCTCAGCATCCGGATCCCCACAGGCTGTGGAAGATGGGACATGGACATCAGGATCTGCCCAGGACCCCACATGGACATCAGGATCTGCCCAGGACCTCACAGGTCCCAGTAGCAGGCCCGGAAATGTTCTTCCTCACAGCCCCATTTCAGATGAAAATACAATGATTTCATCAACAGGAATAAACTAGTCTTATAAAAATTGGAGAAAGTTTTAGCACTCAGTAAAACCAGGTAACATCAAGACTCCTTCCTTGGCTTCAGGAGAGGAATGTCCCTGTGGACACAGCTTTAACATGGTCCCAAAGGCAAATGCCCCCAAACTGAGGGTAAATATATGGAATCAAGTATTGGATCACATCACTGTAATCCTGCTGACCACAGCAGTATCACCCATTCTGCAATCAAGGAGCCAACACCAAAACAGGGTCCTTAAAACAGAGACAGTTATTTCCACATCCACCAACATCTTAGGAAAGGCACATGGCCACACCTGCTCCTGCTGAGGAGTCACTCTGGCACTGCATCATCCCCTCACAGAGAACAGAACACATTCACAAAGACAAAACTCTAAGCACTGCTCAAATTTACATTAACTCTGAAGATGTTGGAAGGAATAAAAACCAGTCAGAAATCTCACGAAAAGCCTTGAAAAGTCAAAGGGATACAAGATTGAATCTGTTCTCTGCATTTTGTGTAGAACCGAAGCCTCACCACCCCTGTAAGGAAACAGGGGGTAAACAGGTGTCACAGGCATTCAGAAGATACCAAACTCACATCCACGCTGCAGAGCAGGTCACTGAAGCCCCAGACGTGGTTTGAGGAGCAGCACAGAGCCTTCACCACCCCCAGGCACTCGGAGCTGAGCAGGGAGCAGCAGCACGTCAGCTCTGCACACAGGTTCCCCATGGCACTGATCCTGGAAGGAGGGAACACTCACACAGAGCCCACGGGTTCTGTACACAAGAAATAATTCAGTCAGAGCAGAGCAGGGTTGGCAGAACTGCTGTTTCCTTACTGAAGGTGGGGATTTATGTCCTGATGTGGTTGGGCTGCTGTACACACACCCCAGGGTCACCCCGTGGGGGACAGCCTGGGAGGAACCTGTCCTGCAGCAGGGACAGGGACAGGGGTGTGTGGGCACCTCCCCAGCCCCAGGTCACGGTGACAGGTCACTGCAGGAGCCCTCCCCCTGCCAGGCCAGCACCACCATCCGCAGGGAAACAGGTCACAAAACCAACTGGCACCAGTGAATTTTACTGCACAGATCCCATGCTGTGGAACATGGGATTTGGGGCATGATTCAGGGTTATGTAACAGCTCAAGAAACAGAGAAGAGTTGACTCATCCCAGTGCAAGTTATTTTCTCTCTGTTCCACAGTGAAACTTGTTTGGCCGCATTTAGATGTTCCCTTTTGTGCTCTTACAAAACTGCTTCCTCTCAGCTGCTCTGCCCTGCCAAGGAGGGCCCACACTCCAGAGAACCACAGACTGCTTCGGGTTGGAAGGGACCTTAAAAATCACCGAGTTCCACTCCCCTGCCATGGGCAGGGACACCTCCCACCAGCCCAGGGTGCTCCAAGCCCCGTCCAACCTGGCCTTGGACACTTCCAGGGATGGGGCAGCCACAGCTTCTCTGGGCAACCTGTGCCAGGGCCTCCCCACCCTCACAGGGAACAATTTCTTCCTCACATCCAACATAAACCTACTCTCTGACAGTTTGAAGCCATTCTCCAAATAAAATCCTTAATACTTAAAAAAGGGATCTTTCAAAAACCTGTGTCTTGCCTGTGAAGACAAAATCCACAATGTATGAATTACACATTTAACAAATGAAACACCAGTTGTACCAGAAGGAGGCAATGACCTAATGCAGAACCTTCCCTTGCCTGCAGACTTCTAGGGAGCAGAGATTGTGCTGAGCTGTTCATGCTGGAACAGCTCAACTGCTGGTACAAAACCCTCCCTGACTGTCTGACAGCCAGTGCCTGCTGCTCCTTCCTCCCTTCTGCTAAACTGTGCACATTGATCCAGCCAGGGAACTCGGGGGAAATTACTCAACACACTTCCAGCAACAGGAATGAAAATGAAAACAACTGGGGGGGGAAAAAAAAAGACACCAAGCAAAAAGGTGAAAGGAAACCTCATCCTCACTCTGTGAGCTGGCTGTGTCCCACCCCAGCACGGCCTCACCTGCCCGGCTCCTGGTGCCCCACAGCCTCACCTGCCCGGCTCCTGGTGCCCCATAACCTCACCTGCCTGGGTCCTGGTGCCCCACGGCCTCACCTGCCCAGGTCCTGGTGCCCTGTGGCCTCACCTGCCTGGCTCCTGGTGGCCCCTGGCCTCACCTGCCCGGCTCCTGGTGCCCCATAACCTCACCTGCCCA
>NW_020897729.1:11899162-11902024 GCF_003984885.1 Neopelma chrysocephalum
GGCCTCACCTGCCCGGCTCCTGGTGCCCCATAACCTCACCTGCCCAGGTCCTGATGCCCCAAGCAGACACCCAGCAGCACGTTGCACACGAAGCTGTCCCGGTTCCCCGCGCTGTCACTCAGGATCTTGCCCAGCATCGAGCAGTTAATGCTGTGAGCAGAGGGATCCTCAAGCAAATCCAGCATGAACTCCAGGTCCCACAGCAAGTTGGAGTTTGAGGGCTGGATGTTGCTGTAGATCGTCTGCTTCACCTTGGAACAGGCCCTGCTGAGGAGCAAACACAGAGAGGAGCCAAAGGCACCTTGCAGAGTGTGCTGGACACACCACGGGGGATGAGACAGTCCTGGCTGGGTCACCACTCCAGGCATATCTGCAAACTCATTTTGGATAAGGAGCATCTGCCAGATAACAAGGCTGATATATAAACTTTGTTCAAGTTTTCCTACAGATAAAGTCTCGAGTTTCCAAATCTCTTCTTGGGCACTGTGAGCAGCTGGGTAAGGCCCAACATCCTCCCCCCCAGCAGCATCTTCCTGGGGCATCAGATGGCCCTAAGGGAGTATAACCACCCTTCCCAACATCACTCTCCCATTCCCATGGGAGGTGCAATGGGGCAGGGGAAATTTATTAAGGCAAAATGAGAACATTTATCTCAATTAAAAACTACGTTTGATGATAATGTGACATAACAGACAACATTTGGAAATCAGTAAATAGGGAAAAGATGCTCAGAGGTCATATATTGACATTAATAATTAGACAAAAGGGCAAGAACTGTTCCAGGCCATGAACACCTCTGTGTCAAGCAGTTTTCTTCAGGGGAAAAAACGTGTCAGTGAGGAATGCAAATTTCACACCCAAAATGTTCTAAGGAGTGTTTGTCTCCAGGATGGGGTTTTTATACCACATGGACAAACTTCACTAATTAGCCCAACTGGGAAGACTTCCTCATTACTGAAAAGAATCTCTTAATTTAAATTAACTTAAAACACGTGAAAATTTTGGAGTTTTTTAGGACTCCACCAGTCCCAGGACGAAAAGAGAGAGGAAACACTGGATGGCCTGGAAGGCAGCTGGGAGCTGAGGGAGCAGCACCTCTGGCCAGGGGCTGGGAGGGCAGCACCCTGTGACTGTGCAGCCCCTGGGACCCCCCGTCACTGCCAACCCTGGGGACACCTTGTCCCTGCTGCCCTGGGACCCCTCACTGCCTGCCCGAGGCCATTAGCGGGGTAATTAATTAGAAGGAGGGCAGTGCCTGACATTAACCCTCTGCTCTGACAGCAGGGACAGAAATCCAGTGTGTGGAACACAAACAGCTCTCACCAAACCCACCAGGCACTGATGGGCACAGGGCTGGCCCTGGCACCCCCACACTGCCCTACAGCCACCCCAGCACTGCCCTACAGCTGCCCCAACACTGCCCTACAGCCACCCCAGCACTGCCCTACAGCCGCCCCAACACTGCCCTACAGCCACCCCATGGCCACAGAAAGGGAGCCCCAAACCCAACCAGCACTGAGCAGCCTCTGAGACAGCACTTGCACCACAAGCAGTGCTGGGGGAGTGGTCAGGAGATAAGATTTAAAAAAAAAAAAAAAAAGTGAAAGAATGCTTTAAAAAAAAGGAAGTTCAGGGAAGATTAGTAACTGTTCCAGGCACACAAAACCAAACACTCTGTGCCCTCAGTGACACCCACTCAGGAGACACTGGAGAGGAGACCAGAGCACAGCAATGCACGGGGGGTGAGTCTCTAAATGTGAACATTTATGAACTGTAATTTATCATGGCTTCAAATCGACTGGGTCAGCTGGGCTTACAGCAGGAGAAAAAGGAGCTTGAAGTGTTACTGTGAACATCCAGCTGAGTTGGGTGTTTCAACTGAAGCAAGGAAACCAATAATCAAATTAATGTAATGCTATTACCTTACCCACAGCTGTTTAAAAATGTATATATAAATTCTATTAACAGTTTTCAGGAATTTCTAAGTCCATTTGTCCAAAAAAGGGTGCTTCAAAACAAGCGTTGTGTATCACGTATTTAATATATGATTTAATACCTCGTATATCTATATATTGCTAGATGCTATTTTGATTTGCTATTATAGGTTAGTATTAATAGAAATGCTAATTTTATTGTGCTACTAAAACTTCAGGTTTTAAGCAGGAAAATGAACATAGAGCTAAGATATTTCTGTACTTTTTCTATATTTCTTATTTCTTTTTCATCACGTTTCTCATATTAAATGGTACTGTTCCCATGTATCTGTAAACCTGTTAAAATATTAAGATTATTACTGAGAACACCTTTCCTGCTCCCTATGAAATGAAACCACAAATCTGAACTGTGCAAACCCAAACCAGGTACACAAACCAGGAGGGGAAACAGCAGCTGAGGTGGTTTGTGGCTCTCACAAGATGTGGATTTACATGTGAAAGGTTTCCATTCCCCCTTTAAAAAGTAAAAGCCAAAAATACAGTATATGGAAACCTAACGTTTTTTGAATTTAAAAATCAGGGAACTGAACATTCAAGCATGAAACTTCACAAACTCCAACATGTTTGTGCCTCTCCCCACATCAAAGGAAGCGTTTACAGAGCGTTACAAACGCGGCAGCTGAGATTTTGTGGGTTTTCCAGGCAGCACTGTCTGTGCTGCACCCGAGGGGCTCCAGAAACCCCAAAGGACCCCCCAGCTCACAAGGGCAGCGGGGTGAGGGGGTCTGATGCCACGGGGCGAAGCTGCACTGAGGGGGTCCCGGGGCTCAACCCCTGCTCCCCGCAGCAGGGACCGGCACAGCCCCGGGAACACACGGCCTGGGACCGAACATCCCCCGGGAACGGGACCGAACATCCCCCGGGAACG
>NW_020897729.1:11902034-11905729 GCF_003984885.1 Neopelma chrysocephalum
GAACATCCCCCGGGAACGGGACCGAACATCCCCCGGGAACGGGACCGCGCATCCCCCGGGAACGGGACCGAACATCCCCCGGGAACGGGACCGCACATCCCCCGGGAACGGGACCGCACATCCCCCGGGAACGGGACCAAACATCCCCCGGGAACGGGACCGCACATCCCCCGGGAACGGGACCGAACATCCCCCGGGAACGGGACCGCGCATCCCCCGGGAACGGGACCAGACATCCCCCGGGAACACACGGCCCTGGGACCGAACATCCCCCGGGAACGGGGCTGCACATCCCCCAGGACTGGGACCGCACATCCCCCGGGAACGGGACCGAACATCCCCCGGGAACGGGACCGAACATCCCCCGGGAACGGGACCGCACATCCCCCGGGAACGGGACCGCACAACCCCCGGGAACGGGACCGCACAACCCCCGGGAACGGGACCGCACATCCCTCGGGAACGGGACCGCACATCCCTGGTCCCACAGGCTGCGCCGGCACGGACACGGGACCTGCATCAGCGAAGCTAAAGCTGCAAAGGCAGCGGCGATTTCCAGGGCATGGAAAGCAGAGGGAAACCACAGCAGCCCACATCGGTCTGTGGGCAGGGGGGAGAACAATCCCCTCACCACCCACCTGAACAGGTCTCCAAACTGGCTCCTCAGGTGGCTGCAGGACACGCACAGGTCGTACAGGAAAGCTAAAATGCACCGTTCTGGGGAGGAACACTCAGAGGGGTTCACGACGTGCTTTACTACCCCACACAACCTGCAAAGGCAAAAGCATCCCCAGTTTGTTCCAACAGCCCTGACAGCTGTGTCACACACTGTCACAGATCAGACAAACCCACCGTCAGCTGGGACAGGACAGACCTTCACCTGCAGCCCGACGGGGCTCGTGTGACATTTGGTGTCACCCGGGGCAGAGGCACTCGTAGAGCCCAGGGCAGAGCGGGGCAGATGGGCAGGAAATCAGGAGGCACAACCCCCCTTGTCCAAGGCTACGAGGGCTGGGGATCCCCCATCCCCTGGCAGGGGGGTGCAGGCTGCAGAGCTGAGCCCTCCACCCCGCTCACCTGAGCTCACTGCAACACCCGCTCCAACCGCCCGAATCAAAACGCTTTCCTTGCTTAAGAGAGAACAAAACCCCTCTTTTAAAGGCGTGTGTGCCACCGAGCCCTCGAAGCCCTGCGGTGTGCTGGGCGCTGAGCAGGAGGCAGGCGTGGGGCAGCAGCACGGCCACGATGCTCACACACACACGATGCTCTCACACACAGTCCCGGCGTGCAGCTCCCGGCCAGGCTGGACGACTTCAGCAGCAGCTCCGCCTCCACCGCGCTCAGCTCGGTCAGCAGCTGAGAACACAGGCAAGAGCGACAAACTGAAGGTGATTTCCCAGTTAAACACGTAAAACGGGAGCAAAAAAAAAATTAAGGAAAAACTGTGAGGTGAACAAAAATGCAGTTCTTTACTCGCCACAGAACAAGGGGAAGAGGGAGCAAAATAAATGCTTGAAGTTTAAAAAACATCCCTCAGAAGAGCTCTTTGGAAATCCACGGCGTTTCAGGCACCCCGATGCATTACTGGGTAACACAATGGTTTAATCCGAAACAGCAAAGCCCATCCTAAAATCCTTTCTTCTAAATGAATCCAGAATTTTGTTAATTTTGAAAGATTTAAAAATAAAATGCATCTATTGGTTCTCCACAACCATCACAGCACGGCAGAAGGAGAAGCATCCAGTGCTCTGTTTGAGAGGGAGGAAACTGGAACAGCCACAGGCACACAGAGGGAATTTGCAGCCCAGCTCTTGGGGGTTTCCTGGCTTCCCAGAACATGTCCCACAGCTTTGTCCTCCCAGGACCTCACCAGCTGAACTCTGCTCACCTGCACTGCAAAGTCCATGAGCCCGTTGATGTTCAGCGCTGGTCCATAAGGTCGAAGATGAGCTGGACGTGGTGAGCCAAGGGCAGGTGGGACGAGGTTCCCGAGGCAAAGCTGGTGATCTGCTCGAGGACGTTGCTGGAGATCTGGGAAAGGGAACGCTGGAGGTCAGAGGTGACACCAGCACTCCCAAAATGCTGCTGTGCCAGGGGCAGCAGAGAGTGCCAGCACTGTACAGGTAAGAGTGCTCACACACCAGGCACAGGCACCCCTGTCACCCCCTGTCCCTGAGCCAGGCACAGAGCCCTTCCCTTCCAGACCTCACAGCACACAAAAGGTTGTTCTGCTGCTTCACAGCTGGGTCTCAAACTGTTCCCAACAGCTGCAGCACTGATTTCTGCTCTGGAGGCAGTTTGCTTCAAAGGAGCAGAAAAATCATTTTTCTTTGCATCTTACTGCACTGTGATTTATTTCAATTGATTGAAATATTCAATTGGTTTTCAGTTCATTAATTACACATAAACCAAACTTGTAATAAATTTATTCAAAAGACCAGCCCAAAAGATGTCTTATAAATTGTGTCAAACATTCACCTCTTTTATTTGTTTCACATGTTAGCCTCTGGTATTAAAACATACTTAAAACCAGTAACACATACAAAATGATGAAACTCTGTGCTGCCACACTTGCACACTTATGAGTCCTGACACAAAGCAGGAAAACCAGGCTTGTCCTTCAGAACAAATTATCATATCATCATAGAATGATTTGGGTTCAAAGGGACTGTAAAGCTCAACTCATTCCACCTCTGCCTCGGGCAGGGACACCTTCCACTAGACCAGGTTATTTTGTATACATACAAAACACTCATAAAAAGCAGGATTTCCTTCCCATTTGACATCCCTGCAGCAGAGCTAAAAGGCCACAATTTGACACAAGGGAGGTACCTGGGATGTCACCTGATGTTGATCGAAATAGGACAGCTGCTGCAGTTTGGTTAACACAGTCTCCAGGCTTGGAAATGCCTCTGCTTTGGTCTTCCAGGCTTTCTGCCCTTCGTCCCCCACTGGACAGATATAAAAGGTTACTTCAGTCATTTTATATTTAATGGAGCCCTAGCAGTTTTCCATTGCTACTGATTTAAAAGACAATAAAAACCTTAATAAGTTTTACCCTTGACTATACAAATCCCATTAGCCCCAGTTTTCCATTATAATGATACACAACAGCACAAAACAGAGTCAAAGCTGCCACGGGGTTATCCCAGTGCCCAGAGGTGACACCCCAGAGAAGCTGAACACAACCACACTCTGTTACCAGGAGGGTGAGACCATGGATCACTCACATTCCAGGCTTTAGCCCAACACAAGTGTTTGCAGCCAATTGTTACAATGGAAAACAGGGATTTCTAGAAGCAGCAGCCCTTGGTCATCCCAAAGCACTGTGGGGCCACGGGGCTCTGCTCAGCACCTCCCCAGGGACTGCCAAGGGGAGGAAAAAGCCAAATTATGGGATAACGTGCATGTGTCCAGACAATGGTCACTACAGGTGATTGAACAGCAGCCTCAGAGCATTTACCACCCATTTCTGTGGTGCTCTTCTTGTTCAGGATCTTGAGGATGTCTTTGGTGATCTTCTTCAGCCGCTGCCTCGCTTCCTCCCGCTCCTTCCCCACAGCACAGAGGAGAATCATGCGCTGGTTACACTCGTGGCTGGAGGATTCATCCTGGAAAGAGCAAGTGAAGTCTCTTTGCCTGTCCCTGCCATCACCTGCATCCCTGCCACCATCACCTGCATCCCTGCCACCATC
>NW_020897729.1:11905739-11929426 GCF_003984885.1 Neopelma chrysocephalum
CCATCACCTGCATCCCTGCCACCATCACCTGCATCCCTGCCACCATCACCTGCATCCCTGCCATCGGCCTGGGCAGCCCAGGCTGCAGGAAACAACAGCAAACACATCTCCTGTGGCTGTCAGCAGGGACAAACAGTGCCAAAAGGGATCACTGAAGAGTGGGGTAAAAACACAGAGGGGAAATGCAATCGGATGTTACGAATTCTGTGTGTATCTACAAGGACAGAATCAGGGGATGACCCTCCACACTGTCCCCTGGATCAATATTCCACAGCACATCAGTAAATGGAAGACAGATGTTTAGAAACCATGTGACACTTACCATGTACAAATCCACTGAGAAAAAAAATGCAGTCCAAGTCCTAAAATTCTGTCTTGCACATCCCAAAGAAATTGAAATATGTGTAGTTTATTTCATTGTTAGTGGTCTTTCAATAAAATGTATATATCATATAATGTTGATGTATTTTATGTAACTTGGAAACTTGAAGCATTGCTCTGCAAGTTACATAAGATATAAATATTTGCTTCAGTAATAACCTCCTCCAAAGCAATCAATCACTTCTTCTTTCAAATACTTTAAAGGTTTTAAAAAACAAGGCTGTGTACAAAAGTAACACTAAAGAGTCACAAGGCTGAAAGGGGCAGGCAGGAGAGCAGCTCTATTCTCAGAAAAGTTGCACAATCTGACAAATACCCACTCTCTTTATAAATAGTGTCTCTGGAAGCCAGACCAAGGCAGGAAGTAAACCACTAATTATTTTTTCAATTTCTATTTTTTTCTCTTTCTCTCCTATAGAAAGCAGAAGCTCTGAGTGCATCTGCTGGAATCTGCCGTTGTCACTGGCTGAGGAACCAGTTCACAGCCAGAGGAAAGTCTAAGCCTCAGGACTGGGATGCTCAGCTGCTCCTCCTGCCTGTCCCTGCTCCGAGGGATCCCACAGGAACACTGCTGCCCACTGCCACGGTGAAGGGCTGGAGGGACTGCCAAGGGCCCTCCCTGGCAGTTTCCACGGCAGGGAACACCCAGCATTCCAGCACTTCCCTCGGTGCCCCACGGTAACTTCCCTTGGCTCTGCACCAGGGTAACCTTCCCTTGGCTCTGGGGGGAGAAAGGATCCATGCTCAGGGAGCACTTGTTCTGTTGGGATTGCACTTGGCAGCTGAACCCGTTACAGGCTTCAGAGCAAAAGCCAATTTTTTCTACCTTAGAGGGAGAAATAAAACTTTGTGGCTCTGCAAGACAGATGTCAGGGATTTGAGCATGAGCTGACAGCACATCACCTCCTCCAGTGCCTGTTTTACACAGGCAGAGCTCGGACAACAATAGTCATGTAAATAACTGCATCACTACACACCTGAGAGTCAGCCCAGCCCAGCCCAGCTCAGGCCCCACGAGCTGCATGGACTTGTTCCCAACACAAAATCAGAGGCAGACTGACAAGGCTCACAATTTCATTCTTTTCTCTCTGTTTCTCCAGGGAGGGGGACACCAGAGTGCAAATGAAAGCCACAACCCACTTCAGCTCCCCCAGGAACTACAGCAACTGCACCAGCGACAGCAGGATCAGCCAAGTCATCTTCCCTTTGCTGTACACGTTTCTGTTCCTGGTGGGCATCACCATGAACGGCCTGGCAATGTGGATCTTCTTCAAAATATCCAGTAAATCCAATTTCATCATCTTCCTCAAGAACACTGTCATTTCCGACTTTCTCATGATCTTGACTTTTCCATTCAAAATCCTCAGTGATGCAAAGCTGGTCTCGTGGGTCCTGCGAGGGTTCGTGTGCCAGGTCACCCAGGTTGTGTTTTACTTCACCATGTACATCAGCATCTTATTCCTTGGTCTGATAACCATTGATCGCTATCAGAAAGCCACTTCACCCTTCAGAACATCGACTCCACGGAGCCTTTTGGCTGCCAAGATCCTTTCCACAGCAATCTGGGTATCCATGTTTGCTCTTTCGTTGCCCAACATGATTTTAACTAACAAGAAGAGAACACCCAAGAACGTGAGGAAGTGTGCTCTCCTCAAATCCGAGTTTGGCTTAATCTGGCACGAAAGTGTAAACTACATTTGCCAGCTCATCTTCTGGGTTAATCTAGCAGTCATTGTGGTGTGTTACATCCTCATCAGCAAGGAACTCTACAAGTCCTATAAAAGGACAAGATGCACAGGGAAGGCATCCAAAAAGACCGTCAATCTGAAGGTTTTCATCATCATCGCCGTGTTCTTTATTTGTTTTGTGCCGTTCCACTTCACCAGGATCCCCTACACCCTGAGCCAAACGAGAGACGTGTTCGACTGCTCTGCTCAGAACACCCTGTTCTACCTGAAGGAGACCACGCTGTGGCTGACATCCCTCAACGCCTGCCTGGACCCTTTCATCTACTTTTTCCTCTGCAAGTCCTTCAGGAGGTCCCTGCTGGGCACCCTGCGCAGGCACACGGCGCTGCCGGGGCTGGGCACACGCACCAGGGAGCAGAACGAGGGGGATGACACGGACGAGACACCCATGTAGAGCTCCCCACACCCCTTCCTGGCCTTCCACCTCATCGTGGGGGGAAGGAGCACAAATCCTGTGGAGAGCATCCAGAGCTTCACTGACCCCTTTAGAAACTGTCCTGCAGCTGAAGCAGGAGCACCCTGGAACCACCAACACCGGCTGCAGAAACAGAAAGCTTGAATAACAGAGGAGTCTCCCCAACCTCCATCCTTGCCAAAAAAGGACCTCCTCTGACCCCAACCACCATGCCTGTCAGAACTGCAGGGAAGTAGTTTGAACTTAAAGGTAGAACTGTGAGGAAAACTTCAAAGAGAATCACGAAATGCTACAGATGAGATCACAAACTGCCAAGATTTTGCAGAAATAGATAAATTTGGGTCAGAGCAAAGTCCATGACAACACAAGATCTGGGAAATGCAGATAAAGTCCCCAGTAAATGTAATTTTTCAATACAGGGAGCTGTCACCTGGTACACAACTGGCAGACAAACAAACCCAGGCCAGATGTAGAAGAGCCATTTGTCTGTGCAGATTTTTGGTAACAGAATAACACTGTGCTTATCTCATTCTGTGCTTGCAATTCCTAATCCATTGACCAATAACTAATAGTTGTAATAGTTGTATGTCAGAGGAAATTATTTCATAATCAGGTTTATCTTAATATGACTTATATCCCCAAATTCTTCCCCTTACTACATAAATAAACAAAACTGTACACTTTTACAGACAACTATATATTATATTAGAAAATATACAAAGACTTTTTGCACTATACAAAATATTCAACCATTTCCCCTTTTGCAATTGGAAAACTTGGGAAAAAAAACCAGGGAAGTATTTTCAGGTACATGACCTCTGCAGGTATCACAACAACCACACATGAAACAGCCCGTGGGCAATTGGAATAAATTGTGTTCATTCATCAGCACTGCAAACAGCTGCAATTAATTAATATGTGTCACCAGCACAGCAGAGCTCAGTCCTGCCCAAGCCATGGCCTGTCCACCCTGCCCAGGACGTGTCCCTGCCTGCCAGGGCACTTCTGCCACTGAACCCCAATTTCCGAAGAAGTTAAAGGCAGCTCACCCACTGCTCACCCACTGCCACACTGAGCCTGGGGTCTGGGCATCTCTAATAACCTCAGGATGAGTTAAACCTTCCCCCAACCCTTCTGTGCCCTGGTGGTGCTGGTCCCTGCCCCAGCTGGTACAACACCAGTCACTGGGTTCTCCCACAGAGCACCAGGAGTGTGCTCCCACACCAGCCCACAGGCCCCCAGGCCAACCAGTTCCCACCAGTGCCCAGGAGGGATGTGCCAGATGCCCCAATCCCACCCAGCACTCATTGCACATATTTACTGCACCTACACCCAGGGACAGAATGGAATTACCTGGCAGCTGCTTCCCCTGGTCTGATGAGCTGCTCAGACAACAGACCCCACAGACACCGTGACCCACACAGACCTCACTGATGGGACACACAGAGGGACCTGGTACCTGCTGCCTCTGACAGCTGGGAACAGCACCAAGAGCTCAGTGTGGGAGAAAACAGGGAAGGCTCTGCACTGGCCATCAGTCCTGGAGCACTGCAATGGACTGTGTCACTTCACACTGTCACTGATGGGCAAACAGGAGGCGGGTTGGGCAGCCAGGGACACATCACACTGATGGCAATGGCAAGGGAGAGCTTCATCCCAGCCATCCTCAGGGCTCTTCCACCTCCCCAGCCATTTAACACCGACACCAGCCCCACATTGGCCAAAGTGTGTCAGGTACTGATGCACAAACCCCCCGTGCAGCTGCAGCCCAAGCACCCGGTGAATCCATCCACGCCTGCCCCAAAGGGACAGTTTGACCATGAGGCACTTCCCACACTGCAGCAAGCACAGAGCCAGAGCTGTCACATCAGTGGGCAGGAACAGACCTGCACAAACAGCTCTGTTCACAGAGAAATGCACCAAACCCCAGCATTACACCCGACAAACACATCATCAATCCACAGCCTCGCGTGCAGCGGGAGCTCCTGCCAGGCCCAGAAAGTGGCTGTAACCAGCACAGGGCATCATCTGGCTACACAGACCAGAATAAACCTGAGCTCAGGTTCATGTGTCAGCATTCCCAGGCCACAGGGAGAGGGGGCAGTCCCTGAGTACATCACTGCACATGGTTTTGGAGCCGAGTACCCACTGTAAGGTGACTCTGAGCAGACTCTGGTCACGCATTAACAACAACCAGTGCCATCCAGAACAGCGAATTCACACACACAAACAACCACTAGGAGCTACATTTGAGGATTATCCCGGAAAACTGTCAGGAAATACTCTGTGTTCGTTCATCCCACATCTCTAAAGGAGCCAAATCACAATGCCCAGAGCAGGAGCAGCAGGTCTGTCCCACACACACACAAACCCAGAAATGTGTCTGTCTTGAGGGACAGGGTCAGGCTTCCTTTACTGGTTTAGGAGAAGGCAGTGTGCTTTCCCATGCAGAGCAAAGGGAAGAGAGAAAGCATGATTAACTAACTTGGCGACACATGAAAATGAGGAAGGAAACCACACACCACACCACCAGAAAAAGAGCTCTTCTTTCTACTCATTTCCCCTTTCTTAATACTTCGCTCAAGGCTTCTGTTGGCGCAGGAACAGCGGATGATCCGGGGACAGCCACGGGGGCCTCTGCAACAGCTGCTGCAGGTTTGCTCAGGTACTGGCAGGGCTGGAGCATCCGGGGGTGTGATGGGGTGCTGGGGGCTGATCACCACCAGTGCTGGGGGCTGATCACCACCAGTGCTGGGGGCTGACAACCACCAGTGTGCATCTGACCTTGGAAATGCCACCTAAAGGTGTGCTGAGGAAGCAGAACAGTGTGTGCTTGGAAAAAAATACCAGAAGGCACCTCCCCAGGAGTGCTTGGCTTTTGGCCCACAGCTGGGACATTTCTATTTAATGCTAAAATACATCCCCGAGGAAAGACAAACGGTGCTCCAGGCAATCTGCACTTACACCCCACTACAGCATTACCTTGGGCCTCCAGGATGAGTATGTACCATTTTAACTTTTCAGTGGATGTTAGTTTGCAAACAACCTGAACTTGGGCAAAGATTTAGATTTTCTGTGAATCACAGGAGAAATTGGTCAGTCTGTTTAACGCGCACTCAGGTTTTCTGTTTGTCCGTGCAAACCTGCCATTGCCACAAGGAGCACGTGACATTGAATGCAGAAGGTTACGTTTTGTGCTTTCTCTCTCCTTTCCATCCAAGCCTATTTCCAGCGATGGGAGACCCTGCAAACACGAGCACTGTGGGTTACACGGGTGGAGCTCCCTCCTCCCCCCCGTGCCAGCGCGACTCCAGCGTCACCCGCCTGCTCTTCCCGGCGCTGTACACGCTCACCTTCCTCCTGGGGCTGACACTCAACAGCCTGGCTTGCTGGGCTTTCTGCCACATTCCAAGCACGTCCACTTTCATCGTCTACTTGAAAAATATCTTGGTTTCAGATCTTGTAATGACCCTGATGCTCCCTCTGAAGATCCTGACAGACTCTGGCCTGGGACCGTGGCAGCTCAAAGCCTTTGTCTGTCGCTTCTCGGCCGTGGTGTTCTATGACACCATGTACATCAGCATAGTGCTGCTGGGGCTCATCGCCTTTGACAGATTTCTCAAGATTGTGAGACCTTTTGGGAAGTTCTGGGTGCAAAACCCGACCTCAGCAAAGATCCTCACGGGTCTGGTCTGGCTCTTCTTCCTCGTTCTCTCTCTGCCCAACACAATCTTATCCAACAAGACAGCGACGCCCCAGTCTGTGAGGAAGTGTGCCTCCTTGAAGAGTTATCTCGGACTCAAGTGGCATGAAGCCGTCAGCTACATCTGCCAGTTCATCTTCTGGACTGTCCTCATCCTCATGCTGCTATTTTATATAGTTATCACCAAAAAGGTGTACGAGTCATACACAAAAACGCAGAAGAAAGACAACAAAAGGGAAAAACGGATCAAGGGGAAAGTATTCATCATTTTTACCGTGTTCTTCCTATGCTTTGCCCCCTTCCACTTCAGCAGGGTGCCCTACACCCTGAGCCAAACGGGTGCCCGCGTGGACTGTGCCCTGCAGAGGCAGCTCTTCGTGGCCAAGGAGAGCACACTGTGGCTGGCAGCCACCAACGTCTGCATGGACCCCCTGATCTACATGGTCCTGTGCAAGCCCTTCGTGGAGAAGGTGCTGTGCAGGAGAGCAAAGACCCGTCGGAGAGCAGTTTATAGAAACCCAAAAACTGAACTGGACACACGAGTGTCTCCTACCGAGTCTTGATTCTGAACTGCACACTCTACTCTACTCTGAAAAACAGTTTTGGTTTACCTCTGTTGGAGAAAACAAAAGGGTGGTTGCACTGTAATATAAATACTTAATAAAAACAGCAAAATGGGTTTTCTATGTACACTCACTGGTCAGCCTCACTGGGCAAAAAGCTCTCGCTCAAACTGCCTAAGACAATCCATAGGTTAATTCTGTATGCTTTAAACTAAACTCACTAACACTTGAGCAGCTTACTGACTCCAGCTGCTTCTAAGGACAATTCAGCTTTATTTGGGATTAAACCCCAGAGCAGTTGACTGTGATGCCAGTGGTTCCTACCCTGGGTGTCACCTTGGCTGCACGTCACAGGCCAGGGAAGAGGAGGAACAGAGGGAAGGACACGGCCCCTTCCTGTCCCTCTTTGCCTCTCTCACACACATAAACACTTTCCTGCCACCCACACTGTTTCACCATCATTCCCCTCTGCTCCCAGCAGCACTTTGGTGGAGGACAGTGTTGGCAGTACCCAGGTCCCCCCAGGGCACACTCCTCATCCGGGCCAGCAGAGCACCCAGGACTGCACCCCACACAAAGGGCACCCCAGAGCTGCTGGTGCTCACCCCCACCCCACCACTCCCCAGAGGGGAACACTCAGAGATGTCCCCCTTGGTGGCACATTTACCCTCCCCAGTCCCAACAACAGAGCAAGAGAAGGGAGCAGGGAACACTGCCTGACCCTCCCCACCCAGCTCACCACACCACTCACAGAGCTCTTCCTTGGCCATCCCACACAGACTGGGACTGAAGAGAAACTACTTTCTAATCCAAAATCCTGGAATTTATGACACTATTTTAAGACATGAAATACATCCCAACCACTTGCTGGCTCCAACTCTCCAAAGCAGAGCAGCCCTGTCACTTATCCCCACCCACCCCTTCTCCTCCAGCTCTCCCGACAGCTTTGTGCTCTCTCACACGTGCCAGACACTTTGATCACCACTTCACTGCTATTTTTAGGAGTTCATTATTTACAGCAGCCTAATCCAATCCAGCAGGTTGCTCCATACAGCCTGATTTTTTCAAAGCTGTTTCAGATTACTGCGCATTAATTACATCTGCCTTTGGGGTTCCCCAGCCTCTGCCACACAGGCAGATGTGTGTCTTATTTAGCAACTTCTACCCACTACATCTTCTCTACCAGGCGTGTTACACACCGTCCACAGCTGTAACACTCTTCTATAGCTGGAACCTGAACTAATCCCCAGTCAGCTTCCAGCTGGTTATGAATTTCCCCATAAATCAGTGTTATCTCAGCCATTGTCTTGCTCTTGGGATTAAATGCTATTCAGGAATTAATTCCTCTCTCCCCACGCACATACAGTGTTAACAGAATTAACTTTGCTCCTTTAGGAAAAGTAAATACATTGAATTCTTAGCTGCTGAAATAGTCACCACTTTAGCAGATGCTTAAAGGAATGTACAGGAGGCTGGAGATGTTCCTCTCAGCCTGCTGACACAGTGTGCAAATGAACAGAGGGGCCTGAGCCAAACACTGGGAGAAGGGCTCTGTAAAACAGCTCTGACCTTCCACCAGGCAGGTGCCCACTGAAATCTGTGCTCCTGAACCTTGGGTGTGTGAGGGGAGAATCCAGGACAAACCTCTGCAGCTCAGTCCTCCTCCTTCCCTGTGAATCCCACTGGCACAGCCAACACACAGGACCCCAGCACCGACAACATCCAGCTCTGCATTTACAGTGGAAAACTGAGCAGTGTGGCAGGGAGAAAATAGGAAAATGGTGAAGTAAGAAAACTTATTCCAGTGGGGAAGTTTCTTTTATTTTCTGATTTCTACTGCTTGTGATTGACACTCATCTAATGCCCTGCACACACACACTGGCAGCTCCCCCAGCTCTGTGCTGGGAGCCTGGGAGAGGGGTGGGTGTAACCTCAAAATGGGCTGAGTTGCTCCGTAAATAAGGGGTGTGCCAAAGGTTTCTGAGGAGTCTTAATCATCTGTTTTTCAGCTGCTGTTTCTTAGGTAGGTAAAAGGGAGCCAGAGTTACCAAACTGTAGCAGAGAAGGTGACTGCAAGGACAGGACACCTGTTGATCCACTTAGGGGAAAAAAAAGGCCCTGAATTCTAAGACTTGGGATTTTGCATGTTTTTCTGCAAGTTTTTAGATCCCTGCCTCCAGGTGGAGTAAAAGTCATAACAGTTAAAAGGCCTCACAGTTTAGGTCTCTGCTTTTTAAGGCTCAAAGAGATACTCAATTTTATGCTTTTATGTTTTACACCTGACCAAAAGGGAGGCACGTTTAGAGAACAGACCTCCCTGGGAACCAGAAGCCCCAGAGCACAGGGAGGGAGCACAGCAGCTGCCACAGAACTGCTTCACTGGGCTCCCCAGATTCCTTCAGTGCAGCCAGGAGATTTATGGAATTCAGCAAAGTTTGCCAGCGCATTCAATACAACAGTCACCACTTTTCCAAATCTGATTTTTCTCCCAACCCAACCAGAAGAGGCTGGGGCTGACCCGAGAGGAACCCTTGCTGTTGAGTGACACAGCAGCTGTACAGGACAGAGAACACACCATTCCCACCATCACACCAGGAGGCAGCAGCAGGGCTCACCCTTCCCACAGCCAAATGTTCCCTTGCATGGCTTGTCCTCACTCCAGACAACCCAGAAACTGGAAATTGGCACCAGGCCTTCAACCTGTTGAGAGAGATGACCCTTGTCCCAGGCTCCCACGGGCCAGGATTCACACAGAAACTCCAGACACTTGTCCTTAACACCTCTGCAGGTCATTCAGTTCCTGAAAGGATTGCTGCAGGGCACTCAGAAGTCAAGTTTGGTAGGAAATCACTTATTTGGGTACACAAAGGCTTACATAAATTTCTTTGTATTTTGCACTTTCCTTGTGTTTCAGATAAGGGAAGTATTTTATACCCTTGCCTAACACACACCCCATCGAGGTGGGACAGCACAGCAATCCCTGAGTGCCCAAACTCAGCTCTTCATCCATGTCCTGATCCTCAGCACAGCAACACAAATCCCCCCAGCCAGGCTCCTACAACCCCAGCACTGAGAAAGCTCCCATAGCACACAGCAGTGCTGTAATTAGAGATGCAAACAAACAATTTGCATCCTGAATCAGAGCTGGGAAGCCAAGCCAAGCAGTCAAGGCATGACCCACGTGACAGCACATGCACAGAGCCAGCAGGGGAGGACTGAAGGCACCAGGACAGGCCTGAGCCCACAGCTGGGATCAGGCAGCCAAGGACTGGAACTTCAGGCTGTGAGGAACCTGAGGATGGAGAGAAAAAGGACTGAGCTTTTAAAGTCAGTTCTTCATTAGCTCCTTTCCTCCTTCCCTCCCTGTTAGTGACAGTCATCACACAGTGACTGGAATAATCCACCTCAGGAAAGAAGCATCAGCTCTCCCAGGACACTTCCCCCGACAAAAGCACCTCCACATCTGCACGTGTAATGCTGGAGAATCCTCCCCGTGTCGCAAGCTCTGGTCCTGCTGCCACTTTTCTGCTTAAAAAACAGAAACAGCCTGTCCTGTGCATTACCCAGGTGGTGAATCTGCTTTAACATAACCCTGCAGTTTTGTATTGCTAAATATGGCAGCGAAGGAGTTTTAGGATGAAGCAACACAGTAATTGTAGTAATAACGTCGTTCAGGTTCTTATGAAATCTGAGAGTTGCTCTCTAATCACCAGAACACAAAAAGGGACATCCAGCCTTTAAATAATGTGAACAATAGTGAAGTTACAGGTTACCTTCAGCTTTCCTTTGCATCAGAGCTCCGTGTTTCTCCCGCGCCGTTTTCACGACGAACTCCCCCCGTTTCGTGTGTCGGCTCGTCCTGACCTGCTGCAGCCTGGAGCAGCCAACAACTCGTCTGCCCTGGAGCCTGCTCGGGGCTGCCAGGGCACTGGGTTCTAACCCAGCAAGTTTTGCTGAGGCACCAAAATACAGGGATTTTAAAGACAAATTAATGTGTCGTTGCACCACATTCAAAAACCAAACAAGCCAAAACCCCGTTCTGGCCTAGATTTGTTATTTGACCACTGCTCACACACCAGCTTTGGTGTGTGCACTTCATTCCCAGAGTGCTGGCTCATAAGCGCTTGGTCTCTGTAAGAGATTAAGTTATATTTTTTAAACCTTTCAGTTCTCACTTCCAACTTCTTCCCTCCTCCACAGCACATCCTGCTGCGCTGGTTCTCAGAGCCCAGCCTGAGGGACCACCAGCACCAGCAAGTGCCTGAAGAACGACAACATGAATGTACCATAATGTGCTGTTGTGCTGTGTCACAGCCCTGAGAACACAGGAGCAGCCACACCACACCAAGGCCAAACTGTGCCCCCAGCAGGATGCAGGGATTGTGCTCACAGCCAGGATGCAGCACCAGCTCCAGAGTGCAGGTCTCACGCACAGCACAAGGCAAGTGTGCAGCAGGTTGTTCCAGGAGGGCACAAACCCCCTACACACCCTCTGACTTCTGCTCTCCTGTCTCCAACAGGCAGCTGGAAGGGGAACAAAACAGAAGCAGCTGCCAAACCCTGGAGCACAAGGGACAGCCAAAAGCAGGTGAAATGGAGGCTGGCACACACGGTCCTACACAGTCACATGCAAGGTCTGAGAGAGGAAAAGTCTCCTCTTCCTAACCACAGAGGAAACCTTCTCCATCCTCAGGAGATGCCTGCAACAGGGACCATCCCCTCATGTCAGAATATCCAGCTCCTGGGATGAGTTTGGCAGCTTGTGGTAATAAAGCTGAAAACATGACAGAGTGGACTCGTGTTCCTACAACTTCATCTGCATGGTCTGCTTTGCCTTGCAAAAGCCAGTCTTCAAAGGCAAACCGTGCCAGAGGCCTCCTGTGATCAGGGACTGTGCCTGATCCAAGGGAGAGGTGCTGAGGCAAGAGGGAATGTCACAGTCTGCCCACGATAGAAACCTGGGATTCAGCAGAGAGGGGCTGGGGGCTCAGTCCCTCAGATCTTCGGGGGGAAATAAAAGAAATGTGTCTGGAGAAGTGCAGACAGAGCACACAGAAGAGGGCCTCGGCAGCCACTGCTCTCAGAGCACTGATGTTATTTTTTGTTTTCTCCTAATTTTTAACAAGGGAGATGGGTATTTCCTTTCTTTTAAATAAGGTGACAGAAATAGAAAATTACCCACTTGATCCTCCACTGACACAAAGCAGAATTTTGTCCCAATAGAACTGTCCCATGATTGTTTCAATGCTCTTAAGGCACTAAATAGCCTGACGGTAAATGTGTGCAGAGCCAGGACCACTGAAGGCAGTGCTGTGAGAGGCAGTGGGCTCGGTCAGTCCTGAGGACCATCCCAGCAGGAAACACACACTGCAATACCGAGTGACAGACATTCTGCTTTGATCCTACACGCTGTTTAGGAGAGAGGATCTGTTCAGAGCACAGAGATGCCTAAATATAGTCAAATTAATAACTGATAGGATAATCTCGATTAGCAAACATTTGCATCTCTCCAGCCCCAGATTTTTCAGGATCACGTTCAATCCCCTTCCCCCGCAGCCCCGGAGGGCAGGGGCACTGCAGGCTCCGAGCGTCTCCCGCGTCTCTGCCTTCCCCAGCACGAACCCACCTCCAGGTGAATCACCACCGTCTGTGTCCCGGGCGCCCCAGCGCCTCTGGAGCCAGGAAGTGAGCGGGAGCGCGCTCACCTACCCCGGCATGTGAGTCATTCCCGGGAATGAGAGAGCCGGTCGCTCCAGTCGCTCCTGGCCGGGGGAATTCTGACTCTCTGAGCGGGTATCGCAAAAAAAGAGCCATCGGGAGCCAAAAATCTCACTGCCAGACATGGTTTGTTCAGCTGCCTTCTCCCGGGAAATACCCTCCTGCCTGCTGTAGTTTCGAGGTGCGTTTTGGAGGAGTCTGAGGCATTTTCGGGATGCAGCTCCAAGACGAGCCGAAGGCAACGATGGTGACAGGTAAGTGAGCTCTGACCGTCGGAAAGCATTCAATATGTTATTCAGTGACTCTACTTGCTCTTAACCACCCTTGAGTGAAAAGACAACAGGAATTAAGAGGCAGTTGCTGAAAACCAGACTTGGAACCATATACTGAATATCGGATCAATTAAAAGTATGAAAAGTTCTCAAAATAGCACGACTTTACCAACCTTTTATTCATTCTGTACGTGGTACTTGTTACCTTATTCCCAATGGCAAAAAAATGGGTTTCTACTAAATCTTTCCTTCTAAGATACGACTCAAAGTGAGGCGGGTCCATGGTTTCAGTAACTTGCTTCCTGGCAGAGCTTAACTCACATAAAGATTCAATAGCTACAAGATCTGAATTTGCTATAGAAGGGTTTGTACCTTATTCCTTTTCACCTCTTGCAGTACAGGAAAGCAAACTTGAGTTCTTTTCACTATATTAACAGAATAAGGGTTCTCTTCCTTCATAGTTTGCTCAGGTCATGTTAAAACTTGTCAGGTTCACTGGAAAAACCACATAGCTCCGAATGAGCAACTTACAGACTTACAGACTATAGATCTGGTGAGTCTTGCAGCTTGGGAAATATCTAAGGTGCTTGCAAAAACCTTTGTCTTTTAAGGAGAGTTCAGACTGAAAAGGTTGTTCTTGGTTACAGAGCAGCACGACTCGAGGGTTTTGTTAAGAAATGACTTGTGTGTGCACTGCAGGGCCTGCAGCCACCTGCCCCCTCCTCACGTGTGCTCCAGCTGTAAACTGGGAGCATTTCACACTTTTTTCCATCTTTTTAAAGTAGATTCTGCAATCTTTAAAAAGGGAAACCAGGAAACTCAGGCAACCTTTGGCTGGTGTTACTAATTCACTCCCAGGCACACGGAAGCCGCCAGTGCTTCTCCAGTCCTGAGAACCTTCTCCTCACCTCCCTCTGCGGGTGGGCCCACAGCCCTGGGGCACCTCACAGACCCTCCCGTGCCTCCCCACTGCACGGGGAGGGGGGCTGGAAGAACCTGGGACAGCCCCCAGCTCTTGCAGGGGGGAGGAGAGGGGAGAGAGGCCAAAGGGTGTGCGGGGAGCTCAGACACAGAAACCATCTGTTTGCATTGGGGAGGTGGGAGAAAAGCACAGCAAATTCTCAGCAGCATCAGCCATCAGTCCCTCCTCCCTCCCCAGCGAGGGCTGCTCATCCCAGCTCAGCCCAGTGTCTCAGCCTCTGCTCCCTCCCAGGCTGCCGGGGCCCCTCCAGGGCAGGGAGGGAGCAGGGAGACCAGCTGGCCCAGCACCTGCACCCCACAGCCCATCCTGTGCCAGCACACGCCCGTGCCAGGGGCTGCAGCTCCACAGCTCCAGGGCACTGGGGCGTCGGGAGTCCCCTGGATCCATGGCTGGGCCAGGGAGACACACGGGCAGGGAGACAGACAGGGAACAAGCACCAGGAGAGGGATGGCACCGTCCAGAGCAGGGAGACAGACAGGGAACGAGCACCGGGACAGGGAGACAGACAGGGAACGAGCACCGGGACAGGGGCAGCACCATCCAGAGCGGGTCTGACACCAAAGCAGCCCCTCAGAGGCCACATCTCCTTCCCACTGCCCTCACACACAGCCCTGTGTGAGACAGACCAGGAACCACTGATGGAGGACGCTCCTTCTCATTTTATGACAAGTCCCTTGCTCACCTTCAGACAGCAAAGTTCACAAAGAACCTCCTCTTTGACCCGCTGAGCACCAGGAGATGCCAGCTGAGGTCCCTGCGATACGACTGGGGCCTTAAACTTGAACTGTGCAGTATTTACTAACAGCTTGGAACTGAGTGAATCTGCACCTGACACACATCAAGAGCTGTCAGCTCTGCAGGAACCCAGGCTGCAGCAGACACCAAACCCAGGGCTGCCAGGAAAGCATCAGAGGAAGGAGGCAAGGTTAATTCCTGCTTTTCATTGGTCTTGGACCTTTCCAAAATAAAAAATACCGTAACATCTTACAAAAAAAAAAAAAAATTAAAATGTCACGCTGTCGATTATCAGGAGTTGAGTTCCACACCTGACCAACAATGAATCTCTCACGAGGTTCTGCAGCAACCACTGCATCTGGATTTTCCTCAGGAAAATGCCAGTGACAAACCAAAGGGACAACTGATGCTGAGCAACACAAATTGGACTTCTGTCACCTTCTATCACTTCACTGCAGCAGCAGCCACTGCTGCTGTACAGGGAGCCAGGAGCTGTGCATGAAAAACCAGGGTTGCACCAGGCAGAACTTCTCCCAGATGTACCCCAAAATCCCCATGTCCTTTTCCTTCCTCTTTCAAGCAGTGGTGCTGCTGCAAGTAGCTCACACAGCTGATTGTGCCACAGCAGGATATTCCAGAGCACAAAATAAAGGGCTGACAGCAGCAGATTGAGATTTTTTGGTCCTTCTGTGGTGTGAATTAGGATTGCACATAAAAAACAATTGCTTCAGTGCCAAGTAAAACACCTGAAAGTGAGACTGGAATTACTGAAAGGTTGAAAAGGCACTGGCTACATGCACATACCAACAGTTATTATGATTTCCCAAGATATTTTCTCGCAGGGTCCCCTGAGGGACCTGATGGATGCACAACAGCCAGAGCTCCAAAGGATGAAGGTGCAATGCTACCAATCACACACCTGCATTTTTGTCTTTGTGCCCCAGACAACATCTTGACTCTTTTAAAAGTGTCACTGTGAGATTTTTCACTTAATGTTTTTCACTGCATAATACCAATAATCAAACCTAAAAGCCGATATTTTCAGCAAAAAGCTCCAACAAATCGAGCCTGGCACCCCAGTGAGCCATGGCCCTGCTGGTGGGCTGCAGAGTGCAGCAGGAGTGGCACATGGCACCGGCAGTTGGCATCACCAAGGACCCACCTGCTCACCTGCACAGGAGCTTTGGGACCCCCACCTACACCTGACCCTGCTGAGGGTGAACACAGGGACTGCATCTCATGTGGCACATTCTGGATGGGGGTTCAAGGAAAGCCTCCCTGCAGCACAGCTGAACAGGGCTACAGCACAGCTCCCACTGCCAGCAGGTTCTGTGCAACCAGAAAAAAATGGCAGCAGCATCTTCTAGAAAGAAGCGAAGGAAACATTCCAGAGATAATCCTTTCCTCCTTGCTAATTAGAGACTGCCTTACTGAGAAAACATTCATTATCCCAGCTCTGCCAACCACTGCCTTGTGTTCTCTCTCTTTTTTTTTTTTTTTAAAGAAAAAGAGCAAAAAGAGCAGCCAGCAATTGCAACCCAGCTCCTCTCGCACTGAGAGCAGCCACTCACCTGCTGCTGTTGGCAGATCTCTCCTGACTCCTCGTGCAAAGCCACTGCAGCCCCTGGGAGCTGTGGAGCTGCACTTTGGCACCACAGCACTCCTTCCACTCCTTCCACAGCCCTTCAGCGCTGGCAGTGAGGGGCTGAGCCCCCCCAGAGCCCCTCCTGCACACAGCACCTGGGCCAGCAAAGGGCCCAGCACACCTGAGCAGACCCAGGGCAGCTGCTGATGGTCCCTGCTGCTTCTGGAACAGGGCATGTGCTGGTCATCAATGCAGCAAGGGACTGGGGACCATTCCTGCAGCATCACCTGGGAACCACGGTGCCTGTGCCAGAGGAAAGGGAATTCACGCAGCTTTAGGGTCTGCAAGAAGCTTGAAGAACAGTCTTATGGTAACAATTAACAACAGTTACTAGATTTTGTAACCTCTGCATAGAAAATCTGATTTGATGTAACACAATCCTTGAACTTTTCATGTGTTCAAAAGACAGGAGAAAGTAAGAACTTGGTAGCTCAGGCAGGATCCCCACACAGGGGATAATATGGGCTGCAATGATGCACTTGAAATGAGAAAAATATTAATGGTTACATTTGGATATGGTATTCCAAAACTGGCTTCGAGAAAATGAGATTTGTCTAAATTTTTTTTTTAAAGCGAGGAAATCATGTTATCCTAAGGGCATATTCCCCCAAAATGAGAATTTTGCACATTATATGGTATTACTGAGTGCAGCACTTCAGCTGGCACAGCCAGGGGAGTGAGGAAGACCAACCCCCCCTGTCAGTCAGTGCCCGTGTCTGGGGGCTCTGCAGGTTCCAGTCACTCTTCTCTGGGGCACAGGGAGTGTGGGGATGGTGTCCCCATCAGCAGCATGTCCCAGTGTGGGGGAGCAGAGGGACAGTGCTCCCACCTGCATTCCAACACAATGTCAGCTCAGGGTTCGGGGAGCACCCTGACCACCACCTGAAGCTCACCTGCCTTCTTCTGAAGACAAATGGATGGGACAGGGCAGGCACGGGATGGGATCCTGGAGACACAGGAAACTGCTCCAGCACAGGGAAGCCAGGGCAGGACGCTGTGCTGCTCTGAGACATGTGAGAGGAGGCTGGAAATTAGGGGAAGTTTAAGGAGGAACCTGAAAACCCAGCAGGGGGTTTTATGCCAGATGCTGGAGCAGATGAGCAGCTTTCCAAGCAGAGGCAGGTTCCTGTTTGAGGCTCTGACTGAGCAGATGGGCACAGTAAGGCACAGCAGGAGACAGCTACACACCAGTGCTTTCCTCTCAGCCTCTCTGCAGTGCAGCCATTGAGCACGGCAGCATTCCTGCCCCGGGGATCCAGCCCATGCCCTGTGCCCCATCCTGCCCCGGGGATCCAGCCCATGCCTTGTGCCCCATCCTGACCCGGGGATCCAGCCCATGCCCTGTGCCCCATCCTGACCCGGGGATCCAGCCCATGCCAGCTGCACACCCCTGTGCCTCACTCCAGGGACTGGGGCAGCAGGGCCAAGGGTGGGCACAAAGCCCCAGGGCTGTGGCACCCTGTCCCCAGCCAAAGGGAGCAGGGACAGGGCCCAGCCAGCTGGGTCTGGCACACGGGGTTGGGCACCCCCGGGCTCAGCCAGCAGCAGTGGGCACACAGGAGTGGGCACTCAGGGGCACCCCAGGAGCTCCCACCCCACCCCAGGCAGGGCCAAGGACTGGGATGTGCTGCAAAAACACCAAAACCAACAAAGTGTGCGAAGCATGAGAGAGCAAGAGGTGTAACTCACTGATGTAAGCAGCAATTCCAACAGGAATTTCAGGTTATTCCACCGTGCATCACCAGCACATTAACATACACCTTTAGCAAAAGGGAGATGGACCATTTTTGACAGAGGCCTCCGAGGAAGGGAAAGGTGGCAGTGCCCCAGTTACTGGGACTGGGCTTGTGGTGAGCAAGGGGAAGCACTGAGGAGGGTGAACAGACACAGGCAAAGGAAAACACAGCAGCAAGGCTTGATCAGGGGATGCAGGACAAGAGGGGGCTCAGGGGACTCAGGGAATGCAGGACAGGAGCAGCTGGCACAGAGAGCAGTGACACAGGCTGTGTCTCTCCCTGCAGCAGCTCCATGCACACTGCTCTTACCCTGCAGCTGCACCGATGCTTTTTCCCCTAAATCTTTGCAGCTCACTCCATGATTTGTTTCTGACAGGCAGCAGAAAAGAACGTGAGTGCAGCCAGCCAACAGCAGATTTAATATCTGCCTCACATGTCTGTTGCTGCATTAACCCTGTCATTTACCCAACCTTATGGTGATGAATGCAGAGGGACTGGCAAGGAGCCACATATCAACAAGTTATGTGTTCAAATAAAAACCATCACTTAAGACTGCAGCTCCATGACCTAGAATAGCTGGTCTAGGTCGTAAAGAGAGTTTTCTGATTTTAAATAGTTGTAAATAAGATGAAGAACGAGCAATTAGATTTGAGGATACACAATTTCTTTAAACAGGGAGGCAACTTCAAGCCTTAGTCACTAGAAAAACTTTATAGTCATTCCCTGCCCACCTGACACTGAAGTCTGCTATGCAGCCTGTTATTTCATTTCTCCTCTGAGGTTAGAGTCATGCACATAAACCAGTCTGTTCACATCAGCAGCAAGAAATTACCTCACCAACCACCAACCAACTGCAGAAGCTACAAGAAGTAAAACATATGCTGGTTTACAAAGCTACTTGAGAAAAGGAGCAGCTTCTAGTGCATCTTCAAAGCCATCCAAGCAGAATATATTTGTATAGCAGACTGAGACTGAAATTGGTGAGAAAAGTGTCCAGAGAACCGGATAAAGAGAGGAAAGCCAGCCCTGCCGAGCATGGAAATACCACATTCCAAAAAGTAAAAAAATCCACTATCAGAATACACACTCTGTGAGCAATTACAAAATACCTGCAATACTCTTTAAAGACAAGACAGTCTTCATCTCCTGTTGCAAGAGAATACATGAAAAACAGTGAATTCTCTGTATAGGATAACTTTGTTCCTCTCCTGGAGTCTGCAATGCAGTGGTATTTACCAGAAGGAACCAGAGCACAGGGATACACCAGCTCTGACTCAGACAAGCCTTGCTGACCCTCCCCAGCACGTATGAAACAAAGCCACACTGCTCCCAGTGCTCTGCCCACCACAGCAACCCCCACCTGACAGACTGAGGCAGGAAACTGGGGAAACACCTTTGGGCAGGTGAGTCTGAGCAGGATCATCACTGTGCATCCCCCCTTCTGTCACACCACCATCCTGTGCAGCAGGACATGGTGCCAGTGCTGCCCTGCAGCTCTGCACAGACCTGTTTGGGGCAGCCTTTAAAGCTCCAAACTGCATCACAAAGACCTTCAGTGTGCCACCAGGGCAGGGGCTGCAGGAGCTGCCTCTCTCCTCCACCCCTGCAGGCCCCAAAGGCTCTGCTGAGCTCAGGGGTGCTGGCACAGGGCGCTGCTCACAGAGCTCAGCTGGCAGGGCTTGCACTTGGGGAGAGTTTGCTCATTTCTTTTTCCAACCCACAATTTGTTGGGATCATTTTGGAACACGTTTTGACATTAAAACTATCAGGAATAAGATGACACAGAGGTGAGCAGAGGCACCTGAGCAGGAGCTGCAGCACAGGAGCAGTGTGGGTCCTGGCAATCCCCAGGAGGCACAGACAGTGCAGCAGAGACTGGGGACACTCCCTGAGGGGCTGAGAAACTCTCCTGTCTGGGCAGAGCCTCCTGCTACAGCAACGGAGCCACGTCTGGTCTCAGGGACTGCAAACCAACCTCCACAGCAGCTTCCAGCTCTAAAACCACAGGCTGAATCCAAAGATTCAGGCTGACAGCCAGGGGAGTCAAGTGAGAGTACCCAGGAAACAAGACACTGCTCACAGGGAGGAAAGAAACTGGATTTGGATCCACACTGAGCAGGGCTTATTGTGGATGGCCCATCCCTGCTGACAGCAAAGCACGGGATGGGAACACGACCAGTGCCAGGGAGAGCCAGAGGATGGCCAGGCAGAGATCTCTGCAGCAGGGAGCTCTCCACCAGCACCAGGAAACAGGCACCTCTCTTCTGATGCAAAACAAGAGACAGAACTTCTGGAGAGTGTCAGGGCTGCCTGTGCAGGGAGAGGCATCCACTGATCCCACCTGATGTTGGATTTTTACAGTGTCAGTGACAACACCCACCTACAAGAACAGATGCAAAGGTGGAAAAAATAAAAGGAGCCCTTTTTAATAGGATTTAGAGCAAAGCCCTTTGGGACCAGATAACACCAGAACATGAGCAGTCCATTCCACACAGATCCATACACAGCTCCATCGAATCCTGGAGCATTTCCCAGGGTTACAGCACAGGAGCCACCACTTGCTCTCCCTCGAATCCCAGACAACACATCCAAGGCTTCACTGACCTCTCTGGACTGAGGATTTAGGATAGCACTTGCCTGAAGAGCCTGAGAACAAGGAGTTTTCCAGAGACCAGGAATTATGCAGGCTTAAAAGGAACTCTGAAAAGCAGGGAAGTAAGTACCTGATTTGCATAAGGAGTTAGATATGCATCTTTTCACAAAATCATGTATTCTTTTGATCTCGGTGCCCCCTGGGCAGACAGGAGAGCTGCAAATCCTCAACAACAGCAAAACATGATGGGTGACTGCTGCTCAGACCCAGAGACAACAAAATACCTACAACACCCCTGACAGCATCGTTCCTGTCACAGCCAACAGTGCCAGGCAAGCAGCCAGACTGATAAAAAGGTTAAAATATCGGAATTAGAGTTTTTACTGATGCTTCCATACCCAGTGACTTGCTTTGGTGCCATCTAGTGCCACCCAGCGAGGTTCTGCGTGGGGATGGCACCTAAAAACAGGTTCAGATCTGCAGGAGGGCTGCAGGAATTCCATCATCTCCACGTTCCCAAGGGAGCAGTCAGGTATGGTGGGAATTGCTGAGATCTGAACCATTTTGCCCGTTTTCCTATCAAAACTTGTAAGCAGAAAGGGAAGCACAGAAAAATTACTGCATTTGCATTCTGGTAAAAGAAAGCCCAACCTGGAGCACAGCCTTACAAAGGGGTGTTGGCAAAACCCCTTTGAACAATGTCAAACACGTGATGCCATCGTGGCACAGGTGAGGTTCTGCAGGTTTGAGTGTTTCCCATGGGCTGGGTTCTGATCTGCTTTATTCAAATCATGAGAAAGCAACAGCAACCTGCCATTTCCACCCCAACCTGGGGGATACGTTAGGAAGTTACACACATTTATCTCATAATTATGGATGCAGCTTTTTACTTCCAGAAGTGAGAGATGATAAATTTAAAAAGAAATTCCACTCTTTGGCATTCATCACTGAAATGAGTGGGGATGGGGCAGTCAAGACCCTGACAGCAGAACCACTGTGCAGCACCCAGAGATGGGCCCTCAACCTGCCTCAGCCCCTCGCTGGGAATTCCAGAGGAAGCTCCTTTCACAAAGTTC
This sequence comes from Neopelma chrysocephalum, assembly GCF_003984885.1. NCBI lineage: Eukaryota > Metazoa > Chordata > Aves > Passeriformes > Pipridae > Neopelma > Neopelma chrysocephalum. The sequence goes on from NW_020897729.1 coordinate 11,927,307, forward strand.
CTGCCAGGGAGGGGAAGGTGGGCTCTTCTGTTTTAATTTGAATTTTTTTTTCCCCAGATCATCGTCCTGGCACAGGCCCTGCCGCATCCTGGATCCACAGCTGCCAGTGGGACTCCTGAAGAGCATTTCAGCTGAAAACCTACAGCAGCACAAAGGATGGGGTACAATTTGTCCTATGGAAAACTGCCAGGTAAAATAACGGTGGAAATATAAGTGATTGAGAAGTGTTTACCCTGTTACTGTCAGTTCCTACCAACATTTGAAAGAAATAAGTCATTTCAGCACGGGCCAGCCTGGTTTGCCTCACCAGCCAAGGTCAGAGCATAAACAACATGAAACAAAATGTACTGTCATTTTATGACAGAGTTTGTAAGCCCGAACTTTTTTCGCAAACATTTACACAAGAAATATTAAAAACCCCCAGAGACTGCGATTTTTAAATACATTTAAGTAATCTAAGTTTTAAATGAGCATTTTGATAGACCTGAGGAGTCCTCCCAGAGCCCTGTCTCCTGACAAACATCATCTCAGCTCACAAGTCTCATTCTGTCAGGAGAGCCAAGAGCTGCCAAGCTGCAGTTTTGATTCATGGCTCACCCCAGCAGCCTCTGGACTGCCCAGAGAGAGCACGTTTTAGAGAGGACAGTTTTAAAACGGCCCCATTTGTCAAACACCAGAAAAAGCTTTAACCTTGTTTTCCCTGCCTCCCCCAGACAATCAGCTCAGCCCAGAGAACAGCAGCTCTCCCAACATCAGCTCCCCCGGGAGCTCCAACGAGTTCACCACCATCGTCCTGCCCGTGCTCTACCTGCTCATCTTCCTGGCCAGCCTCCTGCTCAACGGCCTGGCCGTGTGGATCTTCTTCCACATCAGGAACAAGACCAGCTTCATATTTTACCTCAAGAACATCGTGGTGGCAGACCTGCTCATGACGCTGACGTTCCCCTTCAAGATCATCCGGGACTCGCGGCTGGGGCCGTGGCACTTCAACTCCTTCCTGTGCCGCTACAGCACGGTGCTGTTCTACGCCAACATGTACACCACCATCGTCTTCCTCGGCCTCATCAGCATCGACCGCTACCTGAAGGTGGTGAAGCCCTTCGGGGACTCCCGGATGTACAGCATCACCTTCACCAAGGTGCTGTCGGCCTGCGTGTGGGTGGTCATGGCCTTCCTGGCGCTGCCCAACCTCATCCTCACCAACGGGTACCCCACCCACAGGAATGTCGACGACTGCCTCAAGCTGAAGTCTCCCCTGGGGGTCAAGTGGCACTCGGCCGTCGTCTACATCAACACCTGCACGTTCGTGGTGGTGCTGGTGGTGCTGATAGGGTGCTACATTGCCATCTCCAGGTACATCTACAAATCCAGCAAGCAGTTCATCAGCTCCTCCAGCCGAAAGCGGAAGCACAACCAGAGCATCAGGGTGGTCGTGGCTGTGTTTTTCACCTGCTTCCTGCCCTACCATTTGTGCCGGATACCCTTCACTTTTAGCCACCTGGACAAAATTTTAGATGACTCCGCACACAAAATTTTGTATTACTGTAAGGAAATGACGCTGTTCCTGTCCGCGTGCAACGTCTGCCTGGATCCCATCATTTACTTCTTCATGTGCCGGTCGTTCTCCCGGAGGCTGTTCAGGAAATCCAACATGAGAACCAGGAGCGAGAGCATCAGGTCCCTGCAGAGCGTCAGGAGGTCGGAGGTGCGCATCTACCACGAGTACACTGATGTCTGAGGGCACCCACAGAGACTCTGCTCACCCGTGAGATTGTTTGTATAGCGTGTAAATAAAATGTCTCTTTGAGTATCTGACCATGGAAGCTCATTAAGGAACATGCAGACACGTTCAGCTTTTCTGTGTCAGCTCACCAACATCCACCTCAAATCCCGTCCCCACGGGGATCAGGCTCACTGCAGGAAGGTTTGGGGCTGTTCTGGTAGGTTGGTTGGTTGGTTTAAAGGCCAATCTAGGGCTGTCTCAGCTCAGAAAATAACCCAGAGGTGCAGGAGGCTGCAGCCAGGATGGACACTCTGGGCTCAGAGCAGGACCCAACAGGAGGGGTCAGCACCCAACAGGAGGGGTCAGCACCCAACAGGAGGGGTCAGCACCCAACAGG
>NW_020897729.1:11929436-11937372 GCF_003984885.1 Neopelma chrysocephalum
CAACAGGAGGGGTCAGCACCCAACAGGAGGGGTCAGCACCCAACAGGGTCGGGTGGATGGTGGCAGGTGAACGGGAGGGGAGAAGGTGGCACAGGTTCCTTCCTGGGGGTCCCTCGCTGTGCCTGGCACAGGGTGAGGCTCAGGCTGCCCCAACAGCAGCGTGGCAGCACCTCGGCCAGGGTGTGAATCCTCTGAACACAACAACGTTCAGGGGATCATTCTGTCCTGGACTCATCAGGTTTGTTTAGATAAAAGCTGATCAGACAAAAAACAACCAGCTTACAAAAGGCAGCTTGGCAGGAAGGGCAGTCCCTGCTCACAGCCAGCCCTGGGCTGCAGTGCAGCTGCACGGGCAGGAGATGGCAACAGCCCATCAGCCAGTGCCTTACACAGATAAGGACTTTCCTTCAGGACAGGAAAAAAGTGTTTGACAAGAAAACCCTGAAAATGAAGCACTCAAATAACAAGATTAAATCCTGCATGAGAACGTCTCTGATGAAGTTTTCTGCTGAAAAAAGGATTCTTTCTTCCCTTTTTTTTTTTTTTTACAATGCTAGTTTAGGTTTAGATTTTGTTTTATGAATAATTAAGAAGCTGAAATGTAAGTATGATAATATTTGGATTAATGAAGGTATTATAAAACTACTTACATTGTCCAGGGGAGAACATTTCTGGAAAGGAAGACAGGATATTTTGGATATTTTTCCTACTTTAAATAAAAATACTTTAAATGGCTAAAATACCACAGATAAACCCTGTTTCCTAATCAGCTCTGTAGAAAACTGTTCACACACACCCTCAAAGACTAGTTGTGGGACCAAATCTGCCATTTAGTGCCCTAAGGGGTCCATGCACACACAAACCCATATTAAGAGAACCCTTTTGGGGACTGGGTTTCATAGTTTAAATTCTCCCAAGCACCAAATTGAATGGAATGATAATATTTAGTTCTGTACACAGACATTCCTAACCAAAGACTTTCCTCTTAGGTCTTATATGGTTAAAGTAAATCAAGACCAAGTGCTTCTGGTCTCCCTTTTACAGCTGTAAAGCACCAAGGGTTTATGGTTTGTTAAACTGTGCCTGATAATTCCCGTGTTAAATTCACAGGGACCTTTTCCCAGGCCGATGGTGGAATTCCCACACAACACCAACAAAGCCCAAAGAGCCACTTCAGTGGAAAAATCCCTGTGTGTCCCTAGGCAGGGACACACCTTTCCCACTACACACTTATGTTTTAGCTAAAGGATGGATTTACACAGGGTTTCCTCCCAGGAGAGACAGTACTGCTGATTCCTCATGAGAACTTTACACCAAAAAAATCTCTTACACAAAGCAGCCACCCTCGGGTGTTGGGGTCATGCCCTTCAAAGAACAGCCTGGAGAATGGTCCCCCCTTTCCAGGGGACTGAAGGGATAAAGCAATGGTAGTTTCTGGAAAGTGTGGTCCCAAGAGTGGAAATCTGGGAAGGGAAGTCTCGGCCACACACTCCCAGCACACAGCCAGGACCAGCCTGACAACTTGTATGCAGCCACCCCTTCACTGTAACATCACCCCAAAGCAGTTTACTCTATCTGGCCGTGGTGTATCTGTGATAATCCCCCCTCACTGCTCTGGACACACACTCACACACACAACAGCTCTTTGAAGATGTGGTCTGTGAAATATTTTCCCAGGGCTAAAAATGAATTGTGCAACAACATCCCAATCCCCAAATACCAGATAACTATATTTAATTTGTCCAGATCTGACATGGAATTTTGGTCCTTAAAAGTCCATCTTGAAAGAAAAAGGTACAAGGGAGTTTGTAGGGAAAGTCTCGGGCCCCAACCCACACTGTCAGTTCAGAGCCACATCAGGGCAGACACAGATGTGAAACTGTGGCTGTGCAGTCCCAGAGGACCATTTTTAACAGCAAACAGTTTTCTGGCTGGAAGCACAACAGCAGGTCTGACATAAGAATGTAAAGAGCAATTCTTGATCAGCTGAACAATTCATGGACACTTGGGATTTTTTCATTCAGTAAACTTGGCATTACAGTGTTTGTAATTCAAATTTAATTATATTTCACATACACTGATCGAATAGCCCAGGCAGAACCCTCCATGCCAGGGGGTTATTGTGGTAGAAGTGTGATTTGAACTTGTACTCAGAGCCAGCTCCAGACCTCAACTGGTGCAGGACTTTTGTCACTACATACATTAGACCCTCTGATTCTGAGGTTTCTCTAGCAATGACATTTCCTGTGGCTTTCCACCAGTGCAGCTTCACAGGAATCCTAAAAAAGGAAATTAAACCCACCCAAAGTTCTTAAAAAAAAAAAACAAATCTATGTCTGCCCTGGCTCTCACCAGGCTCTCCTGATGGATTCAGCAGAGGGAACCATAACCAGCGTGGGCACAAGGGGCTCACCCAGCCAGGCACTGGGGTTGGAAGCATCAAACAGGGAAGACAGTGCAGAACTCAGTACATAACAAAACCCATGGTGCAAACATGACACCGGATGGAGGTCCTGTGGCTTGTGTTACCCAGAAATGCTCTGTACAAAGTCCACCACTCACCTAAATATATTCTGTACAATGCACCCACGAGGAACAGAAGATTGGACCACAGTCCCACCCACAGCACTTTGCACAGCAGTAGTTAATAAGGCACAAAAAGTACCCCAGTTTTGCTCCTAACTGGGGATGAGAATTCAACAGGAAATTGCTGGGACAGATGTATGAGTTTGTCCTGCTCACCCTCCCCAGGAGAGACACCACTCAGTAAGTGCTGCCAAATATTAAACCTGTGATATCAAACTTGTGATTGCAGTTGTGTTGACAGTGTTCCATAGAGCTGCTCTGCAGTTAATGTATTTATCACCAGCAATCCAAAAGAACTGTATATGTTGCATTCAATGACCTGTGATATCTGTGACCCTGAGGGGCTCTTTGGAATGGGACCAGACCTACAGTTCACAGACCATTCATCCACCTGGTGTCACACCTAGTTATGTTCCTGCAGCATTGAACTGACAGGTGCAGGATTGCCATGGATAAATTATTGCAGAGATACAACTGTGCACCGACCCAGGAAGGGATAGAACAGGCCCAGAAATGTTGGAAGGATGAGAACAAATCTAGTAGAGCGAATAGAACAGTGTATAAATCAGCTGAAAATAGAAAGAAGAAAACATAAAGGAGTTATTTGTGCAGCTTTGGGAGCTTGTTTATCTTGTGAGCAAAAGGAAATCAGAAGTTCTCCATTTCCTGAAAAGGTTACAGATGTAGAATATCAGACTCTGAAGTCGCAAATGAGGTAATTAAAACATCATTGTCTTTCAAGAAAGAGGCATGGGAGAAATTGAAAAATTATATAGATATTCTTCTAAATCAAAATGAGCAACTAGAAATACTACTGTCTGTGGCTGAAGGACAAGAGGAACAGCTGCAGGAAAGGTTAGGTAAATTACTTGATCAAATCCCACATGGAGCATTCTCTAATTCAGAGCAGCACAGCCTCATCCCTCAGCACCCTCCTGCCCCTCATGCCCTCCATAAGGCAGAATATCTGCACCAGGAGTGCCAGTGGTGCCATCTGAACACAGATACAGGCCTGGTGAGTGAGTTCCAGACAGAGCCTTGTAAGGCACCAGAAGGCTGTTCCACGAGGATGCACAGACATCCACTCATCAGCCAAACAAAACTGGGCAGAAAAGCTTTGCTGGCAGGTTTGACAGGGTAAAAACCCCAACCAGAAGTCCTGCAATACTTTTGTAATTAGCCAGCCTTCTAGGGGGATTATCCTAGTAAAATATTTGTCTTGTTCATCCTGCTTTTCCCAAAGCTTGGCCACCAATCCAATGGGACCTGTGTGATTTCCCGTTCAGCAGGGCTGGGAGCACTGCCAGCTCTGTCTGCCAAGGGCCCAGGTAACACCCCCAGGCACAGGTATCACTCACACCTGGCTGTGTCAGAACCTGTCACCCCACTCCTGCCAGCCAAGGCTGCAGAGCTGCCACCCCACATGTGAGGAACCAAATCACCCCCAACCCTTTTGTCCCCAGACGTGCTCTGACACACGGGCAGTGTTCCCCCTCTCAGGCTCTGGGGCAGCAGTCCACCAGCAGGACCACACAAAAGGATTTGTTTCATAGGCCCTGAGCTCAGACAAAGCGTTGAAAAGCCTCTCTTATTAAAACAACCAGCAGAAGGGAGTTTTGGATTTTGGAGGAAGAGGCAGACTTGTATGACTGAAGGTAAAATGTGTTATCAGTTTGTTCTCAAGCCACCAAAAGTACAAGGTAGAGAGCAGGGTCTTCTGGCAAATCCCCTCACTGCTTGCTTTCTAGACCTTTGGAAACAGCAGCAGTATCTTTAGATCCTTAAACACTCAGTTTGGCTGGCATTTTGGAAAAACACCCATGTTTGTATAAGAGAGCGAGCCCAGGGTTTGCCCTGGTGGCCAGAGCCATTCCAGCGGGGTGAAGCTGCTCACAGAGCTGAGGAGCCCCACCCGCCCCTTAAGCTCTTAATCCTCTGCCCTGGACAACTGCTTATTTCTCACTGCAAAAAATGATCTGTGCTGCAATGTTTAATCCATCACAGGACGGCAGCTCACCCTGGAAACACTGCACTGCCCCTTCCTCTGGGGCTCCCCGTGCTCCTCAGGGTGCACAATTCCCTCCTCACTGCAGGCAGCACTCACTGACATATTTGGGTTTAGTTCAACAACTCTAAAAAAGTTTCAACCAAGAATGCCATTTTAAACCAAAAAGCACAGCCATGCCATAGGAAATCCTACAGCAACAGAATTTCAAAATATAAAGGATGAACATCTAAAGTATAAACTACTCACAAACACACACACAGCTTTTGGTCAACTCCACTGCCAACAGTCTGTCAGGACCATGCACTGCTGAAATCAGGTACCCAACTTGAGAGTACATGAAGTGTTTTGTTTCATTTGTATTTGGGTTGTGTTTCAAGTAGAGGGATTGTCATCAGAAAAACCAAACTATAACAAAAATTGAAAAATAATATGTCAGATGAAAGCACAGTGTGAGGGAGACAGGCAACATCCCCATCAGGATGGCTGTTTACAGCCCCAGACATTTAACATGGAAAGGTGCATTTTAAGCTTTTCCTCCTCTACCTCAGTGCATAAACACACACAAAGCTGTGTTCTTCACACACCATTCAAAGCAAACACCATTATCTTTATTTCCTCCTGGGCAATGGAGTTGGTGAGTTACAGAGTTGCTGCAAGCCCGAGCAGCAGGGTCCCACAGCCCATCCAGAGACCCCACCCCATTTATTTCAAAATACTCTGGGTTCCACACTCCAAAAATGTTTTGCAAAGCACAGAAAACAATACTGGACTGTGCCAGAACTAAACACCAACTTCTGACTTTAACCTAAAGAAATTTCCCCTCTAGGAGGAAGGAACGTGCCCTCCTGCTCAGGGGCAGGCTGTGCCCAGCACCGCCCCGACCCTTCATCCTGGGCAGGCAACACCATCACATAAGCAGAGCCAAACAAAAATTGTTCTAAAAACATCTCATGAAATGTCAGTGGGAATTGCTCTGGAAGTCACGGGACCAGGCACAGCAACCAGGGCTGACAGGAAGGCGTGTGGGGAAGGGGCACAATTTCCCTGGAGTGTCAGCTCTGGTGTTTGCTGTGCCCCTGGAAAGCCAGCCAGCCTTCCCAGCACAGACCTGAGCCCCTGGAGAGCCAGCCAGCCTTTCCAGCACAAACCTGAGCCCCTGGAGAGCCAGCCAGCCTTCCCAGCACAAACCTGAGCCCCCACAAAGCCGCTGCTGGAAATCCAGTGCAGCACGTGCTGACATTGATCCAAGTTACTCAGTGTAAATGAGTGACATCACATCCTAAAGAAGCCATAAATATGGCACTGATGTTGTTTTCTTCAGAGCAACAAAGTCAGCACAATGCAACAGTTTGTTAAACATTCCCACACCCCCCCCAGCCCCAGTTTTTCCAATAGGGAATAATAACCAGGCAATCAAACCCCAAAGATGCACCACACATGGGTGTTCCCCAGCAGAGGCCAGCCCTGCAGTGACACATTTACCATATTAGACCATAGCAGAGGCCACTTCCATCACACAGAGGTTGGCAGTCTGACTCAAAGTGGTGGCTGCAGGCTCAAGTTGTGATTTTTCTGATGAATCAGCAAAAAAAGCGTATTCAGCTCTTTGCTAAATTCTCAAACACTTGAAATAATGGGAAGAACTTCTGAATGTTTCAGTTATTTTCTCCAATTTTCTCTTTCACTAAGTCTCTGAACAATGACCTCCTTCAACAGAAGTGCCCATGGGAGGGAGAGATTCCATCAAGGTTGGGGGACAATTCTGCTTTGCCAGAAGTTCCTCTTACCCTTTATTTTATATTCCTCTTTCAAATTCAATTGTCTTGGCCAAACTGCACTTCTCTTCCTCTCCTGCAAGGATTCCATCTGGACACAAATGGAACATTGCTTATTTTAATTTTAGGATTAGATGAGGAAGCTGTTGGAAAAAGATTGTTGTAGGTCAGACTCTGAAAGCTGACCCTGGTCCCAAAAGGGATATTGAGGCTTCTGCTGCTGCTTCTGGGGAGAGGAAGCACAGAAATGAAAAAAAGGAAAAAAGTTGAAGTTTTGGGGTTTTTTAGAATTAATTACAAACTCTGTCTCAGAGGGCCAAAGGTTTTTAGACTCAAAGCCTTACCTGACCTATTCCTCTTGTCCTCACTTCAAGAAATGACCATGGGGGGGGCAGAAAGAGATGGAAAATTTGGCTGATTGGTGCCTTCTGGGGAAGACCTGAGAAGCCTCGTGCACTGTGCTGCCTGATCCATAAACCAACAACCAAATCCATCACCCCAAAGCCATGAACTGACCACTGCAGCTCGAGCTGGGAGTCTCAGAAATGAGAGAGGGGCAAGAGTGCTCACAAAAATGTACAGGCAATTTTACCTCTCAAGATATCCCCTCTTGCTCTGCGAGAGATTCAGTGAAATTTGGGGGAAGGAAGGAACTGGAGGTTCAGGCTGACACGCACTGGCCCGAGGAAAGGACTTCACACGACATCAACACACCAGCAGAAGGTACATTCATTTCTCTGTGCCTTTGGGCCCTCCTTGTATACGGATAAACCCTCACAAAAGGAATTGTACATTTACTGGAGGGTTTGGATGCACTAGATGTTTATCAGCTCTAAGATACACAATTTACATATTTCATTTATTTTAAAATGAACATTTAAACGTCACTTTGTCTCCCCAAACCTCAGCTCCCTCTCAGAATATACTCCTTTCCCACATCCACAGAGATATCAGCTTTTCTATTACCACACATTTTCGCTAATTCTGTGCTTGATTTCAAAGCCTCCCAGTAAACTTGTGGGAGGAATAGAAAAGGAGGAAGCCAGGCAGGTGAGTAGGATTAAAAGAAAAGAACAGGACAGGGGGAAAAAAAAAAAAAAAAAAAAAAAAAAAGAAGAAAAAAAAAGCAGCCAAACACCAAAGACCCATCAGGTATCCCCAGGATCCATCTCCCAGCCTGAGCACGCCCTGGGCAGGCACCACGCGAGCCCGCGGCTCCAGTTCAGAGACCTCCCATGCACGGAGCAGCAGTGTCGGGGCAGGATGCGTCACAGCAAAGGTCGCAGCCAGCCCTGGGAACAGTTTAGGGAAAGCAAACTCCAGCCGCGCAGTCGGGACGCTCAGTGCTGTCTGTGCCAGCTGCACTGGTGTCCCTCCGGGCGCTGCTCAGCGCCGTGTCCCGGACCGGCCCCGGGCAGCTGCAGCTCCCGGAGCCCGGCACCAGCTGGGCAGGGCAGGGCACGGCACCCCAGCCCTTCCCCTTCCTGATCTGAGATCCCCCTCGGGCGGGGAGCGCGGATCTGCCCCCGATCCCCCCGGAGCGGGAGCGCGGATCCTGCCCCCGATC
>NW_020897729.1:11937382-11947373 GCF_003984885.1 Neopelma chrysocephalum
CCCGGAGCGGGAGCGCGGATCCTGCCCCCGATCCCCCCGGAGCGGGAACGCGGAGCTGCCCCCGATCCCCCCGGAGCGGGAACGCGGATCTGCCCCAAATCCCCCCGGAGCGGGAGCGCGGACCTGCCCCCGATCCCCCCGGACGGATCCCGGCACAGCCTCTGCTGGGAGCGCGCACGGGGTCGGGACCGGACCAGGACCGGGAGCAGGACCAGGACCAGGACCGGGACCGCCTGCCCTTTCCAGGCTGCAGCTTCCCGGCCGTTTCCGTGCCAGGGCAGCTGCGAAGGGCTCGTCCCGTCCGTGTGCCGCAGCCGAGGAGGAAGCACAGGCGCCATCCCGCACTCCTGTCCAGGTGAGACGCCCCTTCCATCACCTGTCCCTGCCCCCTGCCAGCGTTCTCAAACGCACTCGGTTATTTTATCGCCACTGCGGTTTTATTTTTTAAATTGGCAAATAAGGCGAACATCCGCAGGTTCTGCAAACCACTAACAACTTAGAGCACAAAGCAGCGGCTGTAACTAACTACAGAAACCTGTACAGAAACTACTCCACTCCTGCGAGGCTGAGCCAGCACAGATGGAGGACACACAGACAAGGATTCCTCTTCTCTGTCTTAAGAGAAATATCTTTTCTTAGCAACTGCTTTTGTTTTAATTTACGACTGAGGAATTGTAACTATATAAAACTCATAGTTTAAAACATCAGAAATAGAATTTAAAGTAAAATATTTAAATTACAAATTTTACCATTAAAATAGAATATTAAAGGGAACAATTTCTTTATCTGAAACACATTTTACTACTTTTAAAAGCCTAGTTTTAGGACAACAAAACCACTGATTATTAAAATGTTTTATTGACCTAGTGCCCTGATTTTAGCTAGGGTAGAGTGAATTTTCTCCCAGTAGCTGGTACACAGCTGGGTTTGGGTTTGGGATGAGAACAATCCTGATGGTTTAGCTGTTGCTGAGCAGGGCTTGCACCAAGTCAAGGACTTTCCTGCTTCTCATGCCCTGCCAGCACAGAGGGGCATAAGGAGCTGGGGTGGGCACTGCCAGGACAGCTGACCCACCACTTGTTTTTCTTGGGGTTTATTTATCTCTCTTGGTTATTCTTCTTTTCGTTGCAATCTTTTTGTCATTGTATTTCAGTTCTTCAACCGTTCTTATCTGATCCTAACACTTCCTCTCATATCCACCACTCTGACATGGTAATTTGGAGATAGGAAGGATCTCTGTGGGGAAATTTTGAGGCTTAATTAAAAAAAATTGATATTTAAGCTAGATCTGAAAATGATACTACATGCAAAGAGCTCAAAGCATTGTCCGAGTTTCCATGTGAGTTTCAGGGTTTGCACAGAGACTTCACAGTGTAGCCTTTTAATGCTAAAAGCTTGTGGGGTCAGAATAATGCAGACCCTCATCTAAAAATCAGAAACAAAAAGGGAATGAAAAATTTAGCTTATCAGAAAAATGAAACTGTTGAATTTCAGATTTCAAGAGAGCACAGGGACTGCTAGACAGTAAGAAGGAACGAAACAATTACTGGTGGGTTTTGCAAGACAGAAATACAATTCTGCCCTTGAGGTGTCCGGACGCTGCGGCCAAAGGAGCCTGTGCTGCCCTCGAGAGCTGCAGCTTTAACAGGAAATACACCCCCTTATCTGCACTGCTCTGTGTACCTGTACACACTGCCCTGCTCTGTGCTCCTGTACACACTACTCTGTGCACCTGTACACACTACTCTGTGCACCTGTACACACTACTCTGCTCTGTGTTCCTGTGCACACTGCTGCCTGCACCTGGACACACTGCTGCCTGCACCTGGACACACTGCTGCCTGCACCTGGACACACTGGACTGCTCTGTGCACCTGTACACACTGCCCCGTGCTCCTGTACACACAGCTCCACATACCTGTACTCACTGCCCTGTGCTCCTGCTGATCTGCACTGCTCCCTGTACCTGTACACACAGCTCCACATACCTGTCCACACTGCTCTGTGTACCTGTACACACTGCTGCCTGTACCTGTCCACACTGCCCTGTGCACCTGCTGGCTCTCCTGTCTTGTCCTTCAGAGCACATGCCAGGAGAACATCCCCTATGATCCGGCCAATGCCACACCTGTGGTCACCGACTGCTGCCTCCTCACTGCAGCATCCTGGATTTTGCCTTTTAGGGTTCAAAGTGATCTGTCAATGTGGACAGAGTCGTTCACACTTCTGCTCTTCCCCTTACTAACTGCAGACAGGACATACCCACAGTGTCACCAGGCTCACGGGGCCACGGCCACAGTGACATTCCCAGGACACACATCCATTCCCAGCTGCTGTCAGAGGGGACACGGTGCTCCCCGGCACCCCGAGGAGCAGCTGAGCAGAGACACGGCTCGTTCAGCCCTCTGTCCTTACACCCCAGCCCCGAGGGGTCTGGAAGGCACAGCAGTGAGGAACTGAGACACTGCAGAGGTTACACTGCACCGACTGACCCCCCTCCCAGAGCCGCAGGGAGGGAGCAGCAGCACCACCTCTGGTGCCAGTGCAGGCACTCCCTCACTGCTTCCTGCAGCGGGAACACGACTTTATTTCTTCATCCTAATTCATCCTTCGTCATCCTAATTCCACTCTTCACCTCATTTCCCTCCACTACATCCTATGACAAACAAGAACAGCTACCACCCAACACACCATTTTCAGGTACTAAAATAGCCCACGGTGTATTTTGCATACCTTTATTCTCTTAAATATTAAACCCCAGACACTGCCCCATGACAAATGGCATAATAAGAGCAGTAAATAACAAAACGTTAGTCTCTTGGCAAACTTGCAACACGTCAAATCTACCAACACATCTCCACAGTCACCACAAGCACTGCCTTCCATGGGAGATCAGCAGTTCCAGCCAGGGACCCTGAGCAGCTCCACCCGGCACCCACCCCACGGGCTGCCAGGCAGGGACCCTCTGTGGGGGTGCAGAGAAGGGTCAGAGCAGCCCTGAGCAAGCACAGGCTGAGAAGTGCCCCTGTGCCTGGGGGAGAGGGTTCCCCTCAGCCAGCCCTGGACACCCAGCCGGGCACGTGGGGAGTGGGGACAGCACCCACAGCACCCAGCCCCTGCCTGTGCTCCTGAGCCTTGCCCCTTCTGAGACCCCCAGGGAGACCCACAGCAGCTTTCTCACTGGATTGCACCAGCATGGCCAGCACTGCAAGTTTGCCCAGTACCAACATTCCCACCACATTAGAGAGAAGATCCTAAAACAAGGTTCTTCTTTTAGCACTCTCAGCACAATTTGCAATAGCTGCGGTGTGTGCTGTGCTTCCTCCATCTCTAGCTTCCTCCTGACATCAGAGGTACCATCGGGCACGATCATCTGCCCTGATTAACTCCATTTCGCAGTTCAAAAAAGATTTCTGGTGACATTCACCACCGTCACCAGTTCCAGACCCAGTAATTGCATTGCTTATTTGTTTATCAAGCAGCTGAATTCATTTCCATAAATAGCTCAGATGTGCACTTGGTACTACAGAATCTTTGGTAAATTTAGGGAAAATAAAAGAAACACAACTTTTAAAGATTATTCTTACATTTAGTAAATCAGCCATGATCTTTGAAAATTGACAGCCAAGTTACACAATTGACGGGCAAGTTCAAGAATTGCCTTAATGCTACTGGGGACAGTGCAAGAGTCTGACCTCAGAGGGGACTGAGCACTTCTAATGGTTTATGCTACTTCCCTTTTTGTGTGTTTTGCCAAGACAACACCATTTGCAAGCTGAGAAAGTTCAAAGCTTTTCTATGTTTTACCAAACCACTCTTGTTCATCCAGTGAATCGAGTTTGCTGGTTCACACGACCAGCTGACATTATTTACACAAATCAATACACTTTGTGCTGGCCCGGGCGTTCTGGGCCAAGAGCTGCTGCTCGAGCACAAGAGGCTGTTTGTGACACCCATCCCAAAAGCTGGCACTGACCTGTACCCTCTGCCTCACACCAGCAGCAGCCACAGGAGCCCTGCGGGCTCACGGGGACAGCCCAGTGATGGGACAGTGCTCCCTGCCCCACAGAACCACTCACAGCAGCAGGACAAGGCCTTCCAGACAGAGCCAAGTGTGTGATGAGGTGACAAAGGGAGCAGTTCCCAAGCCCTGACAGACCTGAAGCCTTGTCTGAGTGCTGATTCTGAGGTGCTCCAAGCAAGTGTAGCAGTGCAGGAGCCCCTCAGCACCGTGGGGTCACACTGTCCTGTCACAATCAAAGACCATCTCCCTGTCTCTCCCCCAGGACTCACAGCAAGAGCAGAGACCCCGTGCCCAAGAATGGACAGTGCTCTAGACCCTTAGCAGAGCTCCACAGCAGGCAAGGCACAAAAGGTAAGGACTTGCAATGATACAAAGATGTACAGAGCCTGGCTTGGACTGTGGCTCCCTCTCAACCACAGACAGCTGCCAAATGTGCTGCTATCAAATGTAAAAATTGCCTGGGGTGTCCTCCACGCTGCACAGACACAACAGACTTTACAAAGACTTAATATCCACATCTCTAATGACACAGTTCTGAAATAATCTTTTGTTCTATGATGCCTCAGCACAAAACATACTTCATGAACTTCCTAAGCCGTTTAATATCTGCTTCCAAATCCAAGCATAGAAAGACCCACCTGCGGGTTCCTCACTTTAGGAAACCCTACAGAGCAGGAACAAGTTCTAAACACACCACATGCAGAGAGAGGATCCTGCTGAGACACTCTGGCAAGAGGAAATTAACAGGGACACAGCAGAAAGAACAGTTTTTAAACACAGTGTGTTACTATTTCAATAAAAAATGCCATTTGCTATTGGTGCCTTTTCAGGAGGTCCTTCTAATTTCAGCAGTATCACCCCAAATTGGACTCATGCCCAGGAAAGAGGCAGCCCAGGGCTGGAAGGCAATGGGTTAAAGTCAAACAGAGAAGCAAATGGATCCTCTGTTCAAAGCAGCAGCACTGCCCTTGAACATCACCAGACAGTGAAATGGCACCACTTGGAAAAATACTCTGCCCCACTGCTGGGAGCTGTGGTGTGGGAACAGGGTCATTTCTGAGAGGCAGGCCACTGTATGTGGAAGTAAGAGTAGAAAACTTACAGTAATTAGCAGAAAGCTCAGCATCCCTCTGTCCTACTGAGACACTGTTTCTCTGCTTCCAGGAACGAAGGCACTGTAGGATGTTCAACGCCAGCACAAACTCCTCGGGAAACAACTGCAGCCCCCGCACAGCAGTGACCACAACAGTCATCCCGCTGCTCTACTCCTTCCTCTTCCTCACAGGGTTCTCCCTGAACGCCCTGGCAGCCTGGGTCTTCCTGCACGTCTCCAGCACCAAGAGTTTCATTGTCTACCTCAAGAACATCGCCGTGGCCGATCTCCTCATGAGCCTGACCTTCCCTTTCAAAATCCTGGCTGATTCCGAGATTGCACCCCCGGAGCTCAACCTGTTTGTGTGCAGATACTCTGCAGTCGTGTTCTACATGAACATGTACATTGGGATCACCTTCTTTGGCCTCATAGGCTTTGACAGGTACTACAAAATTGTAAAACCTCTGTTCGCCTCCTTCGTTCACACAGTGAACTACAGCAAGGTGGTCTCTATAATCATATGGCTGTTGTTAATGCTTATATCATTTCCAAATATGATTTTAACTAATGAAATCGCTAAAGACAATTATTCCAGAAACTGTATAGGTCTTAAAAACAAGCTTGGCACACGGTGGCACACAGCAACAACTTATATTTGCACGGGGATTTTCTGGGTTGTTTTCATTCTGCTAATCATATTTTACACTGCTATATCCAAAAAAATATACAGCTCTTACAAAAAATTCCGAAGGAGCTCAGACACGGCCAAGAGAAAAACCAGCCGGAATATTTTCAGCATCATGTTTGTGTTTGTGGTTTGCTTTGTGCCCTACCACCTCTGCAGGACCCCGTACACCCTGAGCCAGACCACCTCCCAGTTCACCTGCCAGTCCCAAAAATCACTGTACTACGCCAAGGAGTTCACTCTGGTGCTGTCTGCTGTGAACATCTGCCTCGACCCCATTATTTATTTCTTCCTCTGCCTCCCCTTTAAAGAAAAGCTGTATCAAAAACTGCATCTCAAGCTGAAAGCTTCAAGTGAGGTTGAAATTTCTAAATCCAGAAGATCAAACACACTCCGAGAAAGTGTAAACATCTTGTAGTTTCAGGTCTGTACGTTTCAGGAAGTCATTCACCAATGCAAATGTCCCAAAGAAACACAACAGATGAGGACCAGCAACAAACAAAAGAGGTTTCAACACAAAACACCGAGTGCTGTTTCTCTGTACATAACCATTATTGCATGTGCCAATGTATTCACTGTGTGCTGCTTCACTGACGCTGTGGTTGCATCAGGATGTGACACAACCCACCTGGATCCCAAAAACAGAGAGAGGAGTACCTGGAATGGCACCTTCCAGAGCTCCAGGCCACGGGTCTCTGAAAGGATCATCCAAAAGACCCAAAACCAAACCAATTTTCTGCTGTTCCTCACAAAGCCAGGCACGACACACCAAAGCAGCCTGAGAGCCCTGGGAACAGCCAACAGCCCCCCCTCGAGCAGGGCAGAGCCCCTGGAGGGGGCACGAGGATGGTCAGCACGAGGCTCTCAGACTTGGCCTCCACCAGCCCAGCCAAGGGACTGAGACTGTGCTGGGAACCTCACTCGTGTATCTGCTGGGTCACAGAGCAAAGGGCTGGTGGAAATGCACAGCCTGAGGAAGGATTCTATGCCAACAACTGGGGGGGGAGATAACAAAAAAATAAATTTAAAAAGAAAATCAAAAAAAACACACAGCAAACCCTCACAGATACATACAAAGCCTGAAATATCTTTGGTTATATATATGCATATAAACATGTAGAAGTTTTCTTAAGGGACATATTCTGTAAAATTAAAAACTAAACATAACTATTTGTCACCCTTGGGCAAAAAGTGTCAGGATATTTCTATAAGATGTGATGTTCAATCTAAGCAAGGGTTTCAAGAGGATCCTTCCATAAAGTAAGGAGCACAGTGACACTGCACAGTCTTCCTCAGGACTTCTCTGAACTAACATGAACACAAACACGTCCACACCAAACTGCAGAAGCTCTGCTGGTGCAGGAAGAGGCCAGAACATCACAGAGCCATGTGGGAACACACAGGTACAGCTGCCTAGAAACTCCAGGTACATTTAAATCCAGAAAGAATGGTTTGTTGGTTTTCCCACGCTTTTGACACAGTGATAAAGCATTTCTGTCTGTACCAAGGTAACAGCTGAAAGCCACCAATCTGCTCTGTACAAATATAATATCTTTTATAATTGTATTTTTCAGTGCAGCTTTTTTTTTTTAATTGATTTTATCATTGTACAGAGAAAACCCACCAGGGCATAAAGTCTCCACTAAAGCTTTCAGGCAGCAGCTCTGGAGGCTGAATGCTTTCATTTTACCTAACAAAGAAACTACAGGAAGAGAAATAACGTGTGCTTCACCCTCCTGTCACTGAGTTCCATTTTAGTCCTAACAGATAAGAGTGAAAAATTTTCAAACATCTGGTCCTTGCACCTTCTCCAAGGCCAGGGGTAACTTCTCTTGGTCCGAGACCACTGGTCTGCAGCAGCAGGATTCCACCATCCCACAGGATTGGATTCCAGCTGAAGGTCTGGACAGCTCTGCTGGATTCACACACAGCTTTGTGAAGCAAATTCAGCTCCACGTGTTTCTCCCTTGCCTGGAGAGCAGTCCCAGCTTATCTCAGGGAGGACCAGCCCCCCCAGCCTGGGTGTTCACTGGGGGTCCCCAGCCCGAACCTGCCCACAGGGACTACAGGACAAGGCTGTGTTTGGTAAGAAAATACATCAAAGATTATTTACATGGTTCTTTCAGAGCTCCCCAACTCCATTAAACAGACTCTGGAGGCTCTGCCCTCTAAGCAAGGGCACCAACCTGCTGGGGAAGGGAATCTGGTGCTTTGTGGAAGATCTTTCGTCATTTATGGCAAAAACACTCAGTTCCCTACATGGCAGGGCTTGGTATTTGCCTACGTAAATCTACATCATTGTGGCTGTGAAAGATCACTGGCACAGGCAGTGAAAACTCTTCCCCAACATATATTTGAATAACTTTTTAATTGCTTTGCAAGCTTTGAAAACATTATTTATATTGCTTCCTCACCCCAGCAGATCACTGATATTAGGATGACAAGAACCTACATGCAGGCACCAGGGAAAGGGTGGTGATCAACACCCTTGTTCAAAGGAATGCTACATAGAATTCACTTGGAAAAACTCCTCCTCCAAGAGCTTCACTAGTCAAGAAACGCTCCTGTGCCCCTGCTACAAACCCACCCTGTGAGTGACAAGTCCCAAATCACACCAGTGTCAAACCAAGTCCCTGCTCCATCTCCCCAGCCTTGCTCCTCACTTTGCTGGATGAACTGAAGCCAATTTTGTTTCAGCACCGGGTAAATTAATCCTTTCACATCTTTCCCAGCACATGATGCCTCAGACACCCCAAGCCAGTTCCTCACACACCCAAGTAACTCACATTCACATGTCTGTTCTCCTCCTAAAACACCTCTGCAGAAAGGGCAGACCCTTTCACACTAAAGGTTTACCCAACTATCACATACTTTGTCCTTTTAGACCTGGAAGTTTCCTGAGTTGTAAACTGACTACAGAAAAGGGGAGAACAACAAAGACACAGAGACAGAAACAACTGACAGGGCTGCAGTTTGGGTTTAAAAAAAAACCCTACAAGTATGGCAAGATCAGCTTTCCATAAGCAGAACACCCTAAAACGAGCCCATGTTTGCCCACAACTGGACATGGGATCATGTCGGATCACGACGTTTTGCAAACATTTTGACAAATATGGTCTGAACTTTCAGCTTATGACTAAACATAAAACCAGACATTCTTCATCTGTTCCTTCCCAAAGCTCTGGTGCGGGGTTTGTAAATTCCTGTGGATTCTCAACTACAACCAAGTGCCACCAGTCAGAGTTTCAGTGTCGCTGTCAGTCCCTCACCCCCAGCATGGTGTCAGACCTTTTCCCATGGCATAACAAAAAAAAAAAAAATATTTCCCCTACTTCCCTAATGTGTCATTTTTATTTTTAATGGTGCTTGGTAAACGTCCAAAGGTTTAGAATATTAATTGAGATCAGCAGAATCCCTACGTGCCTTAAAATCCACAAATTAGAGCGGAACTCTAAAGCCAACGCTCGCGAGATTCCCAAAACCTGGAATTTCATGCAGGTATATTACAATGAGAGAGGATAATTAATATATTACATTGCAAAATCCTGATTCCAGACAGATTTTAAACGTAAAATATATGGGGGAGGGGGGCAGGGTGCAACAGAGTTTCAGATTTATAAAAACAGAAGCAAAGAAACAGCCACTGATGTCACACACTCACAGCCCCAGGTCAGGGGTCTGGGACTGAGCAGATGGACTTTTGGGAACCACACAAGAAAGTCCACACACTGAGGTTGACCTGACCACACATCTCATGACCCTTACACATGTGAACACGTGTCAAACATTTAAACCTTCAGGCCTGAAAGCAGCAGGACACACTGCCCAGGGCAGTGCCCACGGGGGTCAGCCAGGCCACAGCTCCAGCCACAGCTCCAGCCCGGACAGCTCCTGCCCCTGACACAGGTCAAGCACCTCTGACCATCTGCCCTCCACTAAAGCTTAATGGGAATGATACAAATCCGTGAGACTGGCCCAGCACCACGCCTGACCCGGCTGTTCACAGCCCATTCCTCACCCATCAGTGCCCGTGGGCAGCACCGTGGGTGTGGGGGCACAGCCCCCGTGGGCAGCACCGGGGGTGTCGGGGCACAGCCCCCGTGGGCAGCACTGTGGGTGTCGGGGCACAGCCCCCGTGGGCAGCACTGGGGGTGTCGGGGCACAGCCCCCGTGGGCAGCACTGGGGGTG
>NW_020897729.1:11947383-11951410 GCF_003984885.1 Neopelma chrysocephalum
GCACTGGGGGTGTCGGGGCACAGCCCCCGTGGGCAGCACTGGGGGTGCCCCTCCCCGGGAACAGGAAAGAGAGGGCTCGGGGCTGTTCCGTGAGCACTTACGTCTTTCTGTCCCACTCTTTCGGGTACCTTCCACGTGATTTAGCCGCTTGAACTCTGGGTTTAACTGCGTCAGTCGCCTCATTTAAAAACCACAGCCACGTTTTCAGAGCCCCGCGGAGGCGGCCGGAGGAGAAGAAGGTCACACAGCATCGGGCTGGGGGAGCAGTCGCTGGGACACATCAGACCTCTGCAGACCGATGCTCAGGAGAGCCCAGGCCACAGGGACAGGTACGTGGGGTCAGGCTCTGTTTCAGCCCGTTTGGATGCCCGTGGATGTACAGTCAGAGACCCGGCTGTGCCAAACGCACGGGGGTCGGGGTCGGGGTCGGGCTCAGCAAACCGGGCTCGCTGTCGGTGCCAGTGTCACCCGGGCAGAGCCGCACTGTGCCCGCGGGGCTCCGGCCCAGCAGCCCCTCGGGGCTCGGTTTTATGGGGGCTCCAGCCCAGCAGCCCCTCGGGGCTCGGTTTGCCGGGGGCTCCTCGCCCCGCACAGGACGGGACGAGCCGGGATGCTCCGAGGGCAGGGCAGGAACTCCGGTGCCTGGGGAGCAGCGAGCCCGGCACCGCCTGCCCTCCCCTCACCACACTCACCACGCTCAGTTCCACCCAGGTACCTGTGCTCAGCACAACAGGGGCAGAAAGCCAACTGCAAGGAGTGAACTGCTTCCTCCCCCTTTTAAACCACTGGAGTATCTGCAATCGTTTTGCTTTACAAATTATGCACGTCTGGATACATATTTTACAGCAGAAGTTACACGTGCAGCTGCAGTAGTTCTCTTATATTGTATATTAATATTAGAAACAATATAAAGAAATAGAAGTGTTGCATTCTGATGCTACTCAAGACATAAATGTATTGGTTTTCATTCCAAGAAATTCAAAGGAACAGCCTTTCCCACAGCCATTCTATGTAGCAGCCTGCAGTGTAGCAGACAAACGAGCCCCTCAGTCATGGAGTCATATATTTAGTTGAAATAGGACCAATATTTTTTACTTTTCTCCCCTTTAATTTCTGGTGAAGCTTACAAAGGAAATGAGCAACATTACTTATTATCTGCTTCTTTCAAAATGTCCCTTTCCTAAAAGTTTCATAAAGACATACGATTAATTTGTTCAAGTGGGAAGAGAGAGCAGCGTGCAAACCTCAGGACTGGTCAGAACCATTTGCTCACCCATTAGACATATCCACATATTGGTCTGCCAGTGCACTCACTCAGAACTCCCAACACATTTTTACAGAACAAGGCTGGTACAAAGATTACTTTTTTATAGGCATAGTTTCAATCCTTAAAAAAAAAAATTATGAAGTTTTAGCATTGTTAACTAAATGCTTAAATAGATTCAAACCTTTTTCTCTGGCACGTTGGCTGAGGGTGGGTGTCGAACCAAACCCTCCCAGAAAGGCTGCTCCAGTGGAAAAGCTGCTCAGAAGGCTCTATGGTTTCAGGAACAAATCCTAATATATTCCTAAGTCTTCCAACATGAGAACAAAGCCCTCCTGATCATCTGGGGAGCAGCATGAAGAGCGAGAAAAATATTTCTTCCTAATTGCATTTTTTCTTGAAATTAATCAAACAGAATTCTAAGAGAATAACTCCTGTCTCTTAGGAAAGGTGGATGTCACTGATGTCCTCTCGGTTCTTTTCGTAGGTCCTTGATACCTCGAGTCAGCAAAGCCAACTCACACAGGAGTTTACAATGTCAAGCAACGTTTCAGAATGCCACATCTATGAAGAAATGGAACCTTTTACCTATTTTTACTACTTGATTTTTCTCATGGGAATTATTGGAAGCTTTTTCGCCCTGTGGGCATTCACACAGAAGCATCAGAAACACAAACCTATGAGCATCTACCTGATCAACCTCCTCACTGCAGATTTCCTGTTGACTTTGACTTTGCCAATGAAGATCATTGTCGACCTAGGAATTGCGTCCTGGAATCTGAGAATATTCCACTGCCAGGTTACAGCCTGTTTCATCTACCTGAACATGTACCTGTCAATCATATTTCTGGGATTTGTGAGCATGGATCGCTGCCTGCAGCTGGTGCACAGCTCCAAGATCTACCGCATCCAGGAGCCCGGCTTTGCCAAGACCCTGTCCGCGGTCGTGTGGGTCATGGTGCTGCTCATCACCGTGCCCAACATGGCCATTCCCATCCAGCACATCGAGGAGAGACCCGGCGCGGGGTGCATCGACTTCAAAACCAAGTTCGGGAGAGACTGGCACGTGTTCACCAACTTCATCTGCACGGCCATATTCCTGAACTTCTCGGCCGTGATCCTGATCTCCAACTTCCTGGTGGTCAGGCAGCTGCACCGCCACAAGTACAGCGAGAGCTACGGCAGCGTGAGGAAGGCGCTGACCCACATCCTGCTGGTGACGGCCGGGTACCTGCTGTGCTTCGTGCCCTACCACGCCGTGCGCATCCCCTACACGCTGAGCCAGCGGGACAGCGCGGCCAGCTGCCCCCTCCGCCGGGCCCTCTTCAAAGCCAAGGAGTCCACCCTGCTCTTTGCCGTCTCAAACCTCTGCTTCGACCCCATCCTCTATTACCACCTCTCCAAATCCTTCCGGCTGAAGTTCACAGAGGCATTTGCAGCCCCCAAGCAGACAAAGGCTCGCGCAGATGTGGAGCTGCAGCACAGCAGTGAGCAGATACATGGCCCTGACTGTCAAACATGGGCACAGAGTGAGCCCACCAGCAGCTCTGAACAGCAGATACACAGCCCCAACTCTCAGACATGGGCACAGAGTGAGCCCACCTGCAGCACTGACCAGGAGATACATGGCCCTGACTGTCAAACACGGGCACAGAGTGAGCCCACCAGCAGCACTGAACAGCAGATACATGGCCCCAGCTCTCAGACACGGGCACAGAGTGAGCCTGAGCCCACCTGCAGCAGTGACCAGCAGATACATGGCCCCAGCTCTCAAACACGGGGACAGAGTGAACCTGAGCCCACCAGCAGCAGTGACCAGCAGACACACAGCCCCAGCTCTCAAACCCAGGCACAGAGTGAGCCCAGCAGCAGCTCTGACAGCTGTTGGGTGACTGTGTGCACAGACACCGCAGGTGACAACGCTCCTGAGGATTCATGAGCCCGAGCAGAAGGAAAACACTCGATCAATAAATCCCCATCTCTGTGTTCCACACTCACACGGGGGGTCTGAGCTCACAGAGCCTCCAACGATGCCTCCCACAAACAGCTCAGTGAACAGTGGTGACCCACCAGGGATCAGCAACGTGTGACAGCACGTGTTCAGACTCAAACATACTTCAGAATTATTTATGGCAAACACCTGAACTCACCTTTTCTAAGTTAAGTAGTGTGTATTTACTATATTAAATGACTTGGTGCAGTCAAGTGAAGAAATTACTGAACAGGAGTTCTTCAGCTGCAAAGTTTTTTCGTGCACATGATTAACCCAAAAGCATTTCAGAGGGCATTACTTACTCCAGACAGGGATTTTAAACTGCACTGATTAAAAATTATTGTATCTGCCTATATCATACCTGCAGTTTTAATAAATAAATTTCTTGTTCTTACCAAGTTCCATTGCCTCTCCTTGCTGCTGCTTCAACAAATAGGAAAAAACCTAACATGTTATTATAGAAAATTCAAGCAAGTTTTAAAACAAAGATTTCAGCTTGTTCTGTTTGCTTGTTTTCTGTTCATAAAAATTTATAAAACAGCAGCTAAGTTTATTAATATTCTGATATACATTTACTTCCAAAACTTATGCATATGCACAATAATTAATAATCAAAATTTAAAAATCAATTTGCATTGGCAAAATCCAGCTACTTAGATTAGCTCCATCTGCAAATCAAAACTATTTCAGAAACAAAACCAAGTTATCTTTTTTCTAATCTTTGGGCTTCCCTCCCTGGAAATGCTCTGCTGGCCCAGCAGGCAGCACCA
>NW_020897729.1:11951420-11962035 GCF_003984885.1 Neopelma chrysocephalum
CCCGGGGGCACGGGGAAGGTCCCTGGTCACTCCCGGGGGCACGGGGATGTGAGTGGCACACTGCAGGTGCCGCAGGAGGTCGTGGTTGGGTGGCACAATCAGCTCTCTCAGCCTCTCCCTCTTGGCTGACCCCTGGCTCTGGACTGAGGTTCCTCGCTCAAAGGAAGGGGTCCCACTCTCACGAGACTCCCCCAGCGTCAGAGAAGAGATCTGAGACATGTAAAGCAAAGGTTTAAGGTAAGTGTAACCTCCAGCTTCTGAAATCCAGCAGCTGCAGACAAAGGATTTGCTCTTGCTTGCAGCTGCTTGTCAAACATCTGAGGTTTTTCAAAGACAGGCAAAGCAAGGCAATTGCATTCAAGGCTGAGATTTAAGATAAACGTACATATTATATCCCTGTGCACATCTCCGTGGTTATTAGACAAGTTTTAACCCAGAGATATTCAGTCAGGGAAAAAGCATTCTGATCTGGAGCAATCTGCACACTCCTCATGCTGCTGTGACACAGAAACCACAACGAGCTGTTTCAGCAGCTGAGGGAGAATAACGGGACGGGGGAAGTGGGAGGTGACAAGAGGCACTGTGGGCAGGCACGGACGTGCTTGAAACCACCAACGTGACAATTATCAGGCAGAAATGGGGTCCCAATATCCTGCAAGTGATAAATCTAGACTGGATGCCAAAGGCTGTCGAGGGAAGGAGCAGGGGGGTGCTGGGACAGGGAGGGATGGGGCAGGGAGGGATGGGGCAGGGAGGGATGTTCAGTGGCAACACAACAGCAGCCACAGGCAGCGAAGGCATGGCAGGCATGCAGAAAAATCAAAGGCAAACCTACTGGAAATTCTGAAATCTGCCTTATAGTCATTTTTTTCTACATCATCAAAAGTACCAGTGGTTCCTGAGTCAATGCCCGTATGTTCCACAATACCATGATCCTAATAATTGCCAGGGAGAAAAACAAGTATAAGTCACAGCAAACTCGAGCACTGTGCCTCTTTAAGAACTGTGTCTTTCGGTTTGTCCCAAGTTACTCAGATCACCAGACAGCTGCTGGTTCAAGACATCTGCACCAAACCAGCAATATTTACAGTTACACACAGCAGTGAAGTTAATGGATCCTTTTCAGCTTTCTCAAAGAGGAAGAGACAAGGGGACACAAAGACCCCCAGTGTCTCACACCTGAAATACTAATACTTCACTGACAACCCACATTTAATGAAAGAGAATAACAAACATGGGAACAGCACAAAGCATTACCTCCAGTTTCACACCACGATCCTTTGAACAGTGTTCATCTACGGCTTCCCCATGAGGGGAGTGTGGTCTGGGAGCTGCAGTGAGGGACAAGTCCCCACGAGATATTGGAGTGCACATGTAGGCATCGTGGGAGAAAACATCATGTTGAGTGAATTCTGAGAAAAGCAGCACCGAATTCACAAACTCTGTCTTCTCACGGTCACTGCTTGGGTCAGCTACACAAAAAAGAAAAAAACCAGAAGTTAAACTGTAGTTTCAGCTTGTAAGTGTTTGGGTTTGAACTGTTCAAACAGCTGGCCTTTCCTCCCAAGTGCTGTCTTACCTACACAGCACTTTTGCATTTATAACAGAAAATCCTATAAAATATCTGCAGAGAACTCGGGCTCTGCATGCCAGGCCTCCAAGATATAAAGGCAATATTTTCATTAAAGCTTGACAGTGTAGTGTAGTTTATCTATTAGAGATGCTCATGCACATCAGGAAAACAATAATTAAAATAAATGCATGTTATTTTGTCA
Source organism: Neopelma chrysocephalum (assembly GCF_003984885.1). Classification (NCBI taxonomy): domain Eukaryota; kingdom Metazoa; phylum Chordata; class Aves; order Passeriformes; family Pipridae; genus Neopelma; species Neopelma chrysocephalum. Next base: position 11,953,196 of record NW_020897729.1, read on the forward strand.
GGACAAAGCAAAGCCTAGAGAAGTACAACATATGAAATGTTGTTACTAAGTTTTCATTTGTCACAGCTCTCTATTTAATTTGACTTGTTCTTTGTCACAGAAAGGTTTGCAACAGTGTGGTTAACAGAAAATAGCTTTATATCATGCCAAATCTATTGGGCAGCCAAAGAACTACCAAACCTGAATTATCACCATTTATTTGAAAGCAAATTATGCTTTAGAGTTCAAATAAGCCCAGCATGTCACACTGTGCTCAGCCACCCTCACAGGCTGCAGCACAGCAGCTCAGTCTGCCCAGGGGCAGTGGGGTCTGACCCAGCCCTGCAGCCCCAGGTCCTGCTCCCCCCAACACTCTCAGGAACGAGGGATGAGGCTGGTGGAGCACCCCAAAACACACACCTGAGCCCAGCTGAGCTGCCCTCCCCAAAATACTGCCAGGATGTGCTTTTCAGTTTTGGAGACTCGGGAGCTCAACCCCTGCAAAACCAACACAACAACACAGAATTTGTGCAGTGCTCCAGAACACCAAAGGACATTTCAAACACGGGGAACATCCCCAGCTCCTTCCCCTGCCTTTCAGAGCTCCCTGGGCCAAGGAGGACAATTACCACATCTGAAGGAAGCACAGCGGATACACGAGGCTTAATAATACAAATAGCTGGATGCTTTATCAAAACCAGGGTCATCACTGGCACGAGAGCAGAGCACTGCCAATATCTCTGAGTCTGAAACACATTTTAAGAAATTTCTCCTTTTTCGGACATGGAGAGTTTTCAGTACTGTGTTTCAAACCTCTTAAAATCTGTTTTACTTTAAGGGCATCAGCAAACAAAGATGCCCTAACCAGCAGTCCTGGAGGTGCCAGAAACACAAGCCATGCTATCAGTTTTGTCAGACCAAGACATGTCATGGAGCAGCCCTCGATGAACAAAGATCCTCTTTTCAATCCACTCTCTGTCAGCCAACAGCTTTCAGCTGTGACACTTGAGTGTCATTTCTAAGTCAGTCACTTAGAGCATGGATGTGTCAGAAAGAGACAAGTGTTTGGTGTTAAATATGCACAGAGTGCAAGTCATTTCCCCAAATCTCAAACAGCTTTAACAGAAATAAACACAGTTTCTGTCAATTTTCCTTTTGGAGGAAAAAAAAACAAAAACAAAAATCATAGAAGGATCCTATAACAAGGATCAAGGAGATTTAAAAGAAACAAGATAGGAGATTTAGAAAGAAATGTGCACATGAGCTGATAATCACAGAAACTCAAACACCCCCTGCAGCAAACCAGTAACTTCAGCAGCCAGGCAGAAGACCAGTTGCTCCTGACCTACTTTGGAATATAAATGAGTTCATACTCACACAACGAGGGAGCTTGTGCATCCAAAAACCTTAGCAGGACATTCTGGAAAACAGGAAAACTGGAACCTGTCAAGGAGGCTGAAGACAGAGATTCCTTTTCATCTGGGACTTCAGCCTCACCACATCTCTGCACAGTTAAACAAATGGAAGAGCACGTCTCTGCACCCAAATGCACACAATATTCCCACTGCTTGCACCTGAGGCCACCACACGTGTTCCTGGTTCCATCCTCAGCACAAACTCCAGACTCACTCTAGAACGACAGGCTTCTCTCATTACCTAGTTTGGTTATTTCTAAGGTGTTTTATTTAACCATTTTGTACTTACTGAGTGGAAAGGAACGTCTGAGACATGTTCCACCAGCTGCAATGACACAGTTTCACAGAAAACCAAAAATTCAAGATACAGAACTTCCAGGACCTCTGTGAACACAAAAGGGAAATTCTCCCCTGTGTAAATTACAAATTGAACAATGAGGGGGCAAACCCCTCTGCTCGAGGTGGATTTGGGTGCAGTGAGGCAGGAACAGTGCAGGTCCCTTCCCCCAGTCTCTGGTTTGTGGTGAGAGCAAAGCAAAGAGGTTCTGGAAAGCAAAAGTCTCTCTCCACGTCCTGTCCGTGTGTCCTGAGCAGCTGTGAGTGCTCCCCCCACACCCCTGACAATCACACACCCCACAATCACACACCACTTTGCTGGAGACCCTTTTTTCCAGGAAAATCCCCCCCAGCAGAGCCCTGTGTGGCACAGACCCAGTTGGCCCTGCCCTGAGGCCAAGGCAGAGTTCCCAGCAGTGCCAGGGATGCAGAGCTGTGACCCCACAGGGACACCCCACAGGGACACCCTGCCCTGCTCCAGCTGATGGCCTTGTCCCAGCAGCCAGACCCACAGCCCTCCAGTCTCCAGTTCCTGTGGCACCCCTTTAGTCAGACAAGTAGTCCAGAGAAGTGAGAGACTTCAAAGAGACATAAGTCAGCTACCACAGACCATTCTGAACCAGGCTGAAATGACCTACTTTAAATAGAAGGCTTTTTCATTCCAAATTTGTCTAGAATTTTAAAAAATATTAATTGATGAAAAGATTGCCAGTGCTCCAAACTCACTCCTTTTGTAATGAGATGAGATTAAAGTGAGGCTTCCTTAGAAATACCTTACTCTTTAAGCAAACTGTCACACTGTGCTACGAGTAGAAACAACTTACTTCTGCCTCAATCTCTGCTTGCCTCTTCTCCAGAAGCTTGGCCACGGCCATGGCCCCATGCTTCCCGGACCTCTTACAGCTCACAGCCCACTCACAGAGCAGCATCACCACAGCCTCGTCATCTGGGGCAACCTGGGCAGGGCAGAACAGACAGAGAGCAGCTCACCCACACAGCCCACAGGCTGATCTGGGAGCAAAGAGCCTGCACAGCCAGAGCTCTGCAGCAGGAAAACCCAAACCAGCTTGGTCCTCCCTACTGACAGATGCACACACTTGCTGTCATTTGCACACATTTGCTTCATTCACAGTGTTTTCACATGAAACATAAGGAAACCCCAGTTTTCACGCTGCTGATACTCAAATCAAGGTTTCACTTTATCATCAAGTTGCTTCACAGAACCAGAGAAGGGTGATGTGCTGTGTGAGCAGGAGGAACAGGAACAGTGCACCCACAGAGCCTCCCAGCCCACTCACCACAAGGGATTTACGTGCTCCTTGTTTTGATTCCTCCAGACCTCCTCCATCTGTTTCCAGACTGTGACTTGCACCCCACTGACACGTTACAACAAACAAAACAAAACATCCTCCCACGTGTGAAGGCGTTATCTGTCAGATAACCAAGGTCAAAAACTTCCCAAAAAGCTCTGTTTCTTTCTGACATTTTTAAGAAACAGCATATGTCTTTTGAATCCCATCTGTACAGGACAGTGGGATGCAGTGTGAGAGCTCATCCCACCTCTGTTCTCACTGACCACCCACCCTTGGGAAGGATTTTTGCCTTGTGTGCTCCTGAGCTGGCTCTGCTGAACTTGCCCGTCCCTCCCAAGCTGGCCACCACCTCTGAACACTTCAACATACCGACCTGCAAATTAAAGAGATGTGATTTTTCTTCTTCTCCTCTCAAGGTCAGTGGAAGCTACACTGAGCAGTGACCATCACAAGGGCCAGAGCCAAGCACGGCACCCTCGGAAAATGAACACTTTTCTCAAAGTGATTGGGAATTACAGACCCACAAGTAAAGTTCCTTCTTCAAAGCTGTCCCAGCTGCCCTTCTCAGGAAACCAGAGCACAGGGTGTGTGGAACAAGGCTGCTGTGTGGAACAAGGCTGCTGTGCACACGTCAGAGGTTTCCTCTAAATATGAAATTCTGCCCCATTAGGGCAGGGGAGCAGGGGGAGGAGGGAAACGCTCTTCTCTCACCCAAATGAAGAAACACAGCCACGTCAGCACTGCTGTGGTGAGGTGTAGTCAGCTACCCACAGGCCTGGAGGTGCTACAGATCTCTGAAGGCAATGCACAACACCCAGAGGAGTCTGATCTCCACTTCTGTTGGGCTGGTTGGCATCCCCAGAGCCATCCCCACACTCTGGGCTCTTGGAGCACAGGGTCCTGCAGCAGCTGAGGCAAGTAAAGCTGAGGGCTCTGACCATCGAATAGGTTATTTTGCTTTTGAACTAACAAAAAGTGGACGCACACAGCTTCCTGTCCCCCAAGAGCTGCACCTCAGAGCCTCCTCCCCCCTGACACTGTGCTGACTCACACCCAGAGGGCATCGAGCAGCCCCTCTCAGAACAACCAGGCTCTGGGTTTGACACATGTTAAGGTCACATTTCTACCCCAAAAATTTCAGGGGCAAGAAAACTAAAAGATCAGTTCACGTGTTACTTAATGAGCACATTTTGTAGGAAAGCCAGTACCCAAGGTGCTGGAGCAGGAGTGGGCAGGCAGGGACTGCAGTATGGCAGGAAACTCTCCCACAGACAAGACCGTTCCTCAAGATTCTCAAACCTTCCACAAGTACTAATGTGACAAAAACACTTTGAGGAGGCATCAAATGGGAGAAATTATCTCCAGCATGCAGCACACGCAGCTTTGAAGCAAGACTTCAAGTTTGGATAACTCACTCCCAACGTTTGTCATTCAGCCATGATCCAAAATAGCCATAAGCTTTTGAAAGCCCCAGTCAGACCCTTCCAGAGAAAACCAAAGGCCTCGTTTCTACCAGCTTATAATCAGAGGAGAAGATGGGTGAAGTAGAAAAGCCTTGGTTTGGATGTTTTTAAAAAAGCTCCACAATAACACAAGAAAGTATTAAAAGGATATTATTAAACATTTCTGCTCCTGATGGGTTGGAAATGGGCCAGTTCGTTCCCTTTGGAAACATCTGCATATCCCCAGCACACCAGAGCTCTCAGTGTGTGCTGCTCTATGGATAAACTGTTCTCAAATGTCTGGGGGGTTAAAATCAACTCAATGCACTGCCCCAAGCAGTGCAGAGTGAAATAGGAGGTATGGAACACCCCTGAGAGCAGCCCAGAAGGGCCAGTGCTGCACAGACAGAGCAGCCCTGACAGCAGCCCAAAGAGAAACCCTGGAACTGGAGCACAACTTCCACATTTCTTTAAAGGATGAGACCATGTTCAACAAAACAATAACCCCTGCTTTGGAATGGTCCCATATAAACACAAAAGGCAAGCTGTGTTCCTCTTAAGGACCTGTCCTGGTTAGAACGGCTGGGACCAATTCATCACTGGATGGGTGTAACCCAAAACTGTGTATTCTATAGCCTCCATGCCATTTCCCAAAAACTGCTGTCAGTAGAGGCCTGCAAGGTGGGAAGATGTTCCTGATATCCTTATATGGAATTCCCCGCTCTGATACCCTTATATGGAAGAGGGACTGAGCATCCACATGCCCTTTTATGGAATTCCCTACTCTGAGGGAGGGACTGAGCACTCCCGCCTGAACTGGAGAGTATATAACTGGGAGTTTCAGAGCCTTGGGGCTCTCTCTCGTGGGACCCAGAGGAAGACAGCAGACCACCGCTGCTCCCAACCAGGCTGAGACCACCACCCTCAACTGGACTGCAATCACCACTTCTGACCAGACTGCAGCAGCTCTCCCACCAGCAGGTTTATTCCCTCTCCCTTTGCTTTGGACCAGGGGGGTGGGCCAAGGTACACCACTTTTGTTCATACCCCAGGGTGCTGGGTTGTACTTTTGGGTTTTGTGGGTTAAAACCAATTGTCTGTCTGTATAATTGTACTTATTGCATTATTTTAATAAATTGTTATTCTGACTTATAAATCTCTCTTTTGAATTGAGTTCATTTTGCCTTGCTGGTTAACTTTTAAACCAGCACAGGACCCCAGCAGTTATTTCAGCCACAGAATAAGATTTTTCCCTTCCAGAGAGATTTTGTACTTTAACTCCCTTAGACACTAAGATGAGCAAGAATCTGTTGTTGGCTCTACTGCAATAATAAAGGATGAAAATACCCACACAGGTAACTAAGCAATTTGAGCAACTGAACCAACACTAACTTCATTATTAAAACTATTACAAGACTGCTCAGAACGTGCTCTATTTTCTCAGTGTTTGGGGAAACAAACTCTGACTCTGCAGACATTATTTTGCTCATCTTGTCCCTCTTTCCTGTCGTGCAGCCCAACACATTCAGATTTGGGTCCCTCACAGTCACAAATGTTAAATCCAAGCTCTGTGCCTCCAGGGCCTGCCAGAGCTTCTTTCCCACAGTGGGGTGGGGGATTTTGTTTGTTTCATTTCCAGCAAAGGGATCTCAGAAACACAAATATCAACTCTCTGCATTTGTCACAAGCCCCATTCGTGAGAACCGAGTTCAAAACAGGAGTTTTTCATTCTGAAATGAAAAGCATCTCTTGGCATCTTAAGAATTCAGCTGAACTTCAAAGACAAGATGAGAAGCAAGACCTAAATACAACTATAGAGCCCCAAACTTTAAAAGCAACCCAAGTGCAAAAATATCCATAGAGTTTCAGGATTCTACATAGTGATTTCAAGGAATTCAACATTAGGCCTTAAAAATCAAGCACTCCCTCCTTTCCTCCATTCACTACTACACACTGGCTAGAAAATCCTGGTACCAAGTTGCATTTACCAAGTATGCCCCCAACTGCTGAGGTATATTGCAAGTTATACTTAAACAAATTGTATTTTGCTACACAGGAGACCAACAAATTAGAAAGTCTCATCAACCATTCCAAACTAAAACAAATTAAGAGGTGGAAAAAAAAATAATCCTTTCTCAGTTCCCTTCCTTAGTGGTATCTGTGACAAATAATGACAGATAATAAAATTCAGGTAAGTCCAAATGTTAGGTGAAAGTTGAGTGGGTTTAAACCCCGGGAAGACAAGTGAACTCACACATCACAAAGTCACTATTGCATCCTCCAGCTCACCCTTCCCAAGACTTTGTTTCTGCCCAAATCAACTCCTGCCCTCAGAGGGACTCACCCCTAAGAGGGGCTGCAGGGGAGTCCCAGGTACTCCAAGTCTGGATAAGTGTAATACAATTGTACTCCAATTTAAACCTGTATAGTAGCAATACAGAGTGTTTACTGCATTTACACCTCCACAGTAACCACCCCAGTGAGAATCATTCTGGAGCTGTGCACAAGAGATGATCTGAGTCAAGGAAATGTCAGGTGGAAAACACCTGTGGTCAGAAAAAATGTCAGTAGTTTTCTCTGCAACCCCACCTCAAATGAAAGTGAATTTACTGTTTTATGCCACGTCACAGATTCTAAACAAGTCAGCAAAGAGAAGCAGAAATGAGAGGTCCTTTCACTGCTCACTGCACGTGGCCATGCTCACCAGGCAGCACCACTCTTACCAGAATCACTGTGATGTGACACCTTTATGGGCCATCAGACCTTCCCACCAGAACAATACAAAAGCTGCTATTATGGTTTGGAACTTCATGGGTAGAGAGCTGAGCATCTGTGAGCTGCACTGAGTGCTGGGTTTGGGTTGCACACAACCTGGTGGGAGCCCTGTGCCTGCACAGAAACCTGCCACACAGGGGCCAGGCTGGGAGAGAAACACAGAGTCCTTCAGGCTGGGAAAGACCTTTAAGATCCTCAAGTTAAACCATTAACCAGCACTGCCAGGTCCCACTAAACCACGTGTGATCCATGATTAGGGCTCAGATGAAGATATTCCTGTGGGACTACACAGGAACCATCACTGCTGAGACACAGGGACAGTCAGTAAGAAACAGCAGCACAATTCCTGTCTCCTGTTCACAGACTGCTGAGTGATGCAGCATTTAATAATGCAGCCAGTGCTCCTCCATGCTGAGCCTCTTCAAGTCACTGGAAAAGCATTGGATTCTCCTCCCACTTCCATGGTGTCTCTCTAAGTCAAGGATGGAGGGTTTGTTTCAGGTCTGCTCAAAGCATGGGTTGAGTGCTCCACTTTCTCACGCAGCTTTCACTGTGTCACCTCTGTCACGTGCCACATAATGCTCCAAACCTGAGCTCTGCTCCATGCCTGCCATCCCCCTGCCCTGCAGTCCTACCACAACTCCACACACGGCCACAGCTCAGCCCCTCACTCCACATTTTTTCCCGTCCTGCTCTCTCATGTTCTCTCACTAATGTTAGTGATAGATAATCCAGCCTTCAGCACCATCCCTCTGCATCTTGCCATGGGATGAAAAGCAGCTCCTGCCCCTGCAGGGCCCAGGACAACTGGCCTTGCAGCTACCCTGTCTACCCACCCACCCTCCCTCATTTCAGCCCCTTCCCCCGAGTCCTACTTTTGCTCTGAGGCTTGGAAGCCACGAGTTCTACATTAAAACAATTTTGAAGGAATCAGCACTGTGTATGCAAACAGCATCCAGAGAACATGTGTCTTTTTTCAGACTCTGCCAGAACCCAAGTATTTTGTAGCAGAAGCCACCTTCTCTCCCTTCCAGCACGTGCCAGTGCCTTGGAGTGCCAACCTCATACACAGTTACCTCTGGCATCATTTGCAACCTTCAGGACAAGGTTTTACAATCCAACAGGAAAAATGGACAGGAAACAGGTTCCAAACAAATTCCAGCTGGGCTCACAGCAAAACATGAGCAGCAGACAGCTGTCCTTCAAAGAACATTTTGCTTTAAACAATTATGTCAGTAGGCAGACATCCTAGTGATGGACATGCTATTTACAAAATCAAAATCCCTCCAGGCTTACACGACGTGCCAGCTAAAAACACGATGTGCACAGCCTCGTGACTTATGGCCTCGTCTGCCAAGGAAAAGCAGAAGTTTATTAACCGGGAAGGAAAAAGAGGCAAAAAAAAAGACAAACAGCGTTGCCCGTGGTGACATCCCCGCGGTGCCGAGGCCGGAGCGGGCGGGCACCGACATCCAGCGGCCACGGAGCGGCTCGGCAGCTCGGCCGGGGTGGGCACGGCCCCCGGAGCCGGGGTGGGCACGGCCCCCGGAGCCGGGATGGGCACGGCCCCCGGAGCCGGG
>NW_020897729.1:11962045-11964115 GCF_003984885.1 Neopelma chrysocephalum
GGCCCCCGGAGCCGGGATGGGCACGGCCCCCGGAGCCGGGATGGGCAGGGCTAATCTCTTATCAGCTGCAGACCCAGTAAGGTAAGGCTGAAACTTTCAAAGCTAAGTTTTCTCTCAGAAAGAAGTCAGCAGCCCCTTTGCTTCTGCCCCTCCTCATATCTCCCGTGCCTACTGTGCAAACACTGATCTCACCTCCGACAGTGCTTTATTCCCACCTGACATTCTTCCCCTCAGGGTGAAGTGTGCTGCAGTCAGAGGGTGCCCTGCAAAAGAACCAGACAGACCTTCATAACAATGTCTGGCACTCCAAACTGGGGAGCACAGGTTGAAGAGCTCTCTAGCAACCAAAGCAGCACGTTTTCAAGGCAACCCAACTCCAACTCATAAAGTACCATAAAACAAAGGCAATAATGGCAGACAACCTGCAGTGAGAACAGAATAATAACTTTCAGAAGTCTCCCTATCAACATTGCCTTTTGAAACACAAAGAAAGAGTCTATTAGTACAATTGTAGCTGGAAGCCAGGAAAACTTCTGGAATACAGGCAGGAAGAATGAAAAAAAAGATACAAATACACCTGCAACAGCACAGAACCACATCATTCAACTCCAAAAGCAAATGAATACAAAAAGCCAGCACCCAAAGGATAGAGAATATCACACTCTACCTGTTCAAAAACACAGCACACCCATGTGCTGAACTCCTGATGGCACCTGGGCATTCCAGGGTTAAGAACTTTTAGGGACTTGTCCTGCCTGCTGTTACAGTTCTCCTTCCTCCATTTCTCTCTCAATACCACAAAAGGGTATTGAAAACACAAAGAAAACTCTGGCAACTGTTTTACTCCTTCCTACCTGCTCTGAGCTCCACAGTTTGTTGCCAGGTCTGTCCCTCTGGAGATGCTTCCAGAGCTGTCATTCCCAACACTACATTCTGCTTGTTTAATGAAAAGCCATCAAAGTGCTGAGGGACAGTTCTGATGCAGCAAAGAGGGTCCTGAACCCTGACCATCAGTGGCTGAGCTCACAGCCACTAACAAAACAAAGGTGGAGCCAGAAAACAAGCCACTCTGCACTCAAATTGTTAAAGTATTGACATAAGCAGCTACGACAGATCCACTTGTATTTTCCACTTTCAAATCTGGTCGAGAAAAAACCCAAACCCTGTGTTTGCTGAAGTCCCTGGCAGTCAGTAGATGGATGCAGGCAGTGCCTCTGGCCCTCACTAAGCCTCCAAGTTCGCCACACTTCAAGGGATGGGTTATGTTATGCTATGACTTAGTTTGTGTGAAGAGCAACCAGACACTACAGAGGGGCCTCCTGGCTGGGCAGGGTGCTGTGTGTTACCTGGGCAATACATCGGGAACAGCAAAAGAGAAACACACCCAGAAGGGGGAAAAAGAAAAAAAAAAAGAACAGCACAGCTGGCTTTAGAAAAAAACCTGGAAAAATAAACCTTTTGAGAACTTCCATTATGGAGAGCAGATAATCAGATGCAGCAGGGAAGCTGCCTCTGAACCCCCCACTCCCGCGGGGGCTGGGACAAGCAGAGCACTCATCAAATTACAGAGATCAGTCATCCTAAACCCGCGCTATCAAGTGACAGGAGACGCACTGAAACCCTCCGCGAAGCCGTACGGAAGGGGACGGGGGAGAAGAACCTTTACAGCGTTCTCCAGCCTGTGGCCGGGCTCTGGGGCTCCGGGGAGGCTGCAGCTCTCGGGGCAGGGCTGGCCGTGTGCCCGGGGCTCTGCAGCACCGCTCAGGAGCTCGGCACCGCCCCAGCCGCAGCCGCGTCCCCGGCGGTGCCCGGTGCCACCATGCCAGCCCCGCACAAGAGGCTGATCTTCTGCACGGCCGGGGTGCTGAGCCTGGCCTGCGCGCTGGGCACGGCGGCGGCCGTGGGCACCCAGCTCTGGGTGCGGGGCACGACCCTCTGCACCACGGGAGCGCTGCTGGTCAACGCCAGCGGCCCCGAGCTGCACAAGTTCATCGGCGACATCCAGTACGGGCTCTTCTCCGGGCAGCGGGTGCGGCAGTGCGGGCTCGGGGGGAGACCCTTCCAGTTCTC
>NW_020897729.1:11964125-11966627 GCF_003984885.1 Neopelma chrysocephalum
TGCTCTGGTCCTCAGAGTCAAGTAACTTATTTTCTGATACTAGTAAAGCCTGGCTAATGTCCTCAAGAATCTACATTGCGGTTACACAGATATCCACATTTCAAAATGTGGATATAAAATTTCAAAATTTTATACTTTTACTTTAGAAAAAAAAAGAATATCTGGGGGTTTTAATTAACCTCTGCCATCTTTTTCTGTGTCAACGTTACGCCCTCTGTGCTGTCAAGAAGAACGAACTAAACCAGCAGGGACCTAATGAACGAGCTGGGGCACCGGCTGCTCTCGAGAAACAAAGCAGCCCAAAAGTTCTCAATCTGCAGCACTAATTGGAAGGGCGGGGGGAGGCTGGCTGACTGGGTACCTGGCACACACAATGTCAAAGCATTAGCAATGGCTTTGCTTTACATTCAAAAATCTATTTGTCTTCAAGGATAAGACCAATAAAATGATCAAGTGAGACATTTGTACCCAGCAGCACGTGGAACAAGCGGTAACAAAGAGCCCTTTGCTGTGTGCACAATGTGTCAGCCCGAGTTACCGCAGCAGAGAGCTCATGAGCCTCTACCACAACAGCACTGGCAAATTGCTCACACCAGTGACTGAATGCAAGGGAAGTCTGCCAGATTAGGTACCAGAAATTATTTACTACATAACAGTTTCCTAAAGTAGTGACCAAGTTAATTTTATATTACATTAAGATTTGCTGTCTCTAAATTCCATCACTAGTTTGTTTACACAGCTGAAGTCCCTCCTCAGTCACTTTGTGTGCCATCACCGTGTGCAGACATTTCACCCTGAGTGAATTTTCAGAGAGGTTTATCCAATCCCAAGGGATTGAGAGACTGTTGTGACCCAGGGCTGGCCCAGCCACCAGCAGCACAGGAGCTGACACTCCTCAGGGCTCAGTCAGTGACAGCTGGAAGGGGACAACCTGCAGCCCAGGCAGGAGCCTTTCCCTCAGAGAGCACTCAGTGCAACAGGCTGATCCCTCTCCCTGGGGCTGGAGCAGCCCCATCCCATGGCATTGGAGCCCCAGGAGCTCAGCAGGAGCACTCCAGAGAGCAGGACAAACATACACAATACACAGCCAGAGCTTAATGCACTCACTGCACTTCAACGTGTCTGAGGAGATCAGAAAACAGGCTAAATGATTTAGTTCCATGCTCGTTCCCATTAAATGCTCCCCTCTGACCACTATATCTCTTTTAATTATAATATGAATTTGCTCTGCCAGCAAACCCAGTTCAGCTGGGGAAAGCTTCTGCTCCATTTGTTCCTGCTCATTCCCATCAGTTTCTGGGTCAGCAGTTCATTTTCTAAAGGTCTCTGCCACACACAGGTTCAGACAGTGTTTTCCTTTCAAGACAACATTGCTGCTAGAATTGATTTTTCCTGGTATGTCACATGTAAAATTTCAATGACAAACAGCTGTAGATGCAGGTGCCATGGGAAGGATTCCATACCATGCCATAAATTGTTTTCTTAAAATAAACAACACAAAGCTGTATTATTAAATCCACAGTTCTGCATGTTTTCCCCCACTTTAATCATACCCCCATGGATCAGGAGCAGTAAAGTGTATTTCACTGTTCCTTCCACAATACCTGTTGTTGCCAAACAAACAGGAATGATTAAAAATCATTCTCTCATGCTCTCTGACTGACTATCCCCCTACACTCCAGCCAAGAAGGATCACGGTTTGAAATAGTATCTAAAAAGCTGCATAAAAATATTTAAAATAAATTATTCCTGAATTTGTGCATTCATAATCACAATAAAAATTCATTTCCAATGTCACATCCTTCCATGGGACATCATAAGCACAAATGAAAACAGGAAATCTGTTTCTGGATTTATTTTCCCCCATCCCCAAAGAGGAGTGATGGCCAAGCCCATAATTCTGGGGGGTGAGAGCCCTCCAGGCCACTTTGCAAGGCAAACCTGCCTCCACAGATACAGATTCCCACTCTTTTTCCCCCAAAATATCCTGTTCATATTAAGGACAAAATACCACCTCCAGGAAGGGGAGGAGAGGCTTCCCCTGGAGCTTTCTCTCCTGACCAGTCTATGCTTCTGAGTTCCACAGAATATTTCTGCCTCAACACATCCATGAAAACCCATTTCTAGTTAATAACTTCTTTGGTTGCATTTAGAAGAGCAGGATTAAAACAACTACCACAAACCAGCAGGAACCCCCAGTCTGATTTCAGGGACAACTTTACCTAATGTACATAATAATGTTGTGTTTGTTTTGTTTCCAGTTTTTCCAGATTTGCTCAAAGTTATCCCTGCAAGCATCCACGTTAGTGTCATTCTCTTCTGCACAGTACTGATCATCTTTGCTCTGGTGGGAGCAGGGTTCTTCATGTTCAATGCTTTTGGCAGCCCCTACGAAACGCTGCACGGTCCTGTCGGGCTGTACCTCTGGAGCTTCATTGCCTGTGAGTATCACCAGCCCCGTCCTGCCAGGCTGACCCTGCTCTCAATCTGCTGCTCACAATG
>NW_020897729.1:11966637-11968475 GCF_003984885.1 Neopelma chrysocephalum
AGCCAGGAACCAGGTGAAAAACAACCAAAAGATGTCAGTGATGCAACTGCTCCCACAACAGGAGGGTTCCAGACAGTGTAAGTGAGGTCACCCCTTAGGGCAGCACGGCCTTGCCAAGGACTGAAGGGCTGAGCAGCAGAGAGGGATGGGCTGGCAGACTATGAGGGTGGTCTCTGAGAGCCACTGCCACACAGGGAGGGTAACACCCACTCTCCAGGCTGCTGGCTTGGCTGACAAGTAGGTTTACCCTGACTTTACAAGGTATTATACGTTGCCATCATAACTTAATAAAGGACTTGGGTATGTCTTTATCTTCAGACCTGCAGACAGCTCCGTTATGCTCAACGGGACAATGAGCAGCTTAAAGCTGAACACGAGCACAGATGTTTTGCTGGCTCAGGGCACTAAAGCAGCCATGCTCAATATTGCTGGTCCTGAGCCAAATTCAATTAGAAAAGCTTACCAATTTCAATAGCCATTGGCTTGGATTCCAAAAATAATCCCTGTTAAAGGTAAGTTACAGTGGCCATAAGAACACCCTGCATGTGGTATTTGCTGTGGCACACACACACACACCATGACTGAGGGGTTGCCAAGGTGATGAGCATGTTCCCCCTCCCTTTCAGGTTCCTGCGGTTGCCTCATCATGATTCTCTTCTCCTCAGAGGTGAAGATCCATCACCTTTCAGAGAAGATCGCGAATTTCAAGGAGGGAACCTTTACCTTCAAGACTCACAGTGAACAGTTTGCAAATTCCTTCTGGACCATCCTGGTTTGCTCCCTGGTGCACTTCCTCAACGCCCTGCTAATCCGATTTGCTGGGTTTGAATTTCCCTTTTCAAAATCAAAAGATTCAGGGAGGATCACAGGAGCAGTTGACCTGATGTATTAGAATTACAGGATTTAACAACATCTCAAGGAAAGAGATTTGTCACTACTACATCAACAACCACCAGGTGTACCAACTTGTAAACAATTAGCTCTGAAGAAGGTAAAACAAAAGAGAAGATTTCAAATAAGCATCACTATGGTGTATGCAGTGAACAAAAGAAGACATGCTGAGTGGTAATGTCTGGATGGAAATGCCCTCTTTCTTGGGCTAAGGCCTTATTAAGACATTTGCCTTTTTTCCAGTAAACTATTTGAAAAGTAGCTGGTATGAAGAAAACTAGAAATCTCAGTAGCATTGCACAGGGTCTGGAAAGCCCAACGGATGGTTTGCAGTAGAGACCCACAGTCACCAGCAGCAGCTTTGCCCTTCAGCCCTGGGGAAAGCAAGGACACAGCTGTGACCACGCCAGGGAATGAGGACACCCAGCAAACCCACAGACACCCAGCGAGGGACAGGGCAAGGCCCGGGCTCTGCCCTGACACCCTCAGGCTCCAGCTCACACACACAGAGCTCAGGGGGAACAGGAGCTACAGCTTGGGGGGTAAAACCCAAACACCTGCACCCACCACCAGCACTCTGACCTGGCACCAAACGCACGGCAACAACACTGCTTCTCTCCACAGAGCTCTCTCTTGGGGTTTTAGTTTTAACAAACCAAACCGTGCTCTGAGCCCAAAGTCCCAGGAGCTCCTGTGACCCTGTGGTCGCTGCAGCTCGGTGACAGAGCTGTCCCAGCAGAGCAGCACTCGGGGAATGTGCTGCCTGACCCTGCTTGTCTCAGGGAGGTAGCCGGGCTTGGCACTGCCAAACAACCCCTCTGCAGTTCATCAGGCAAAAGGCATTTAGGGAGTGAGCCCAGGCACCTTCAGCTCCCACTGCCCCCTCCCAGAGCTCCCGAGAGCCCTGCCCGGAGAGCAGCCCTGCCCGGAGAGCAGCCCTGCCCGGA
>NW_020897729.1:11968485-11973266 GCF_003984885.1 Neopelma chrysocephalum
AGCCCTGCCCGGAGAGCAGCCCTGCCCGGAGAGCAGCCCTGCCCGGAGAGCAGCCCGGCAAACTCTTATCAAATAACAACAAACCAAGTCAGAACCCTTGGAAAGGGCAGCAATAACACAACAGACAGGCTCCCTGGCACACTGCAGCTCAGCAGGGACTGAGGAAGGAACACGGCAAGGTCTGGTGCAGGAAGCCAGAACAGACAGACACAGCAGCCCTCACACCCTGAGGCATCCCCGGGTCACTCAAAGCAACAGACCCTCCCGCAGGGACGGCAGAGCCAGCCCAGCTACCGAGATGGGAGCAAAGACCACCCCCACGGGATTACCTGGGTGCCTCGGAGACGAGCTGCTCCTCACAGGACACGGAGACGGAGCAGACACGAGGAGACAGCCCCTGCCCCAGCCACCAATTTATCTGCGGGGCTGCACCAGCTGCGGGTGAGGAGCAATCCCGCCCGGCTGCAGGTGAGGAGGGATCCCACCCCGCGCCCACCCAGTCCCCGGCTCCAAAACGGGCCCAGTTACCAGGTATCTGAGCCCTCTGCACCTCGGGCACCGCCAGCCAACGAGGCCTCACTCACCTCGATGCCTTTTTTCATACATCTACAGTGAATGGCAAAACACTCCTGGGTTCTTGTGGAGGTTTGTCAGCTGCATCCCTGCTACCCAAACACCTTCCCAAGGCAGCCCTGCCCCTGCTTCTCCACGGATTTTGACAATGTGTAAGGGCTGCTGCAAGTCACCACGACACCGACATTTTTTCATAGTTTTCTTCTTAATCCATATGCATATTCTTCCTAATGCTGATGTATGTTCTTAATATATAATTTGTATTGCATCTCATGGTATCGTTTACTACACAGCAAACCCAAACCCCTCCCTTTGCTGTGCAGGCAAGAGCAGCCCCGACCCGGGGTCCGGGTGTCCTCACCGGGGTCCCTCAGCCCGGCTCCACCATCCCCGCCCCGCTCCCGAGCATCAGCACGGCTGTTATTTGCCTTCATATCCAGTTTCCTAAGGAAAACCACTCCTTACGAGCAAAATAAAATCGTGACAATATTTGTGTGTTTGACCGGCAGAAGCGACAGAGGCACGGCCGCCCAGCACGAACCCTGGGGGGACCCCAGCAGGGACCCCCGGCATCCAGGAAAATGCCCCCGCTCCCGCCCCACACTGGAAAACAGCCCCGCTTTGGAAAACACCCCGTCTCCTGCTCCGTGCTGGAAAATACTCACCCTCCTGCCCCCCGCTCCTGCCGCCGCCCTCAGGCAGCCCCCCGAGCAGCTCCCCCGGGCAGCCCCCCGAGCAGCCCCCCTGAGCATCCTCCCCGCTCTCCCGGCATCGAACACCGACGCCGCCGGCACAGCGCGGAGCGGCGCGGGCCCGACGGGCTCTGCCCACGGTGCAGTCACGGGGGGACGGGCGGGGGGGTCGGTGCCGCTCCGTGGGGGGGTCAGGGAGCCGCCCCCCGGCAGCCTCAGTGCTGCCGTCCCGCAGCATCGCCCGGAGCATCGCTCGGAGCATCGACAGGAGCATCGACAGGAGCATCGCCCGGAGCGCGGCGGCTGCGATGGGTGACAGGGGGGCCGAGCAGGAGGCTGAGGGGGGTGACAGGGGGGCCGAGCAGGAGGCTGCGATGGGTGACAGGGGGGCTGAGCAGGAGGCTGCGATGGGTGACCGAGGGGCTGAGCAGGAGGCTGTGGGGGGTGACAGGGGGGCTGAACACGCCGCGCCGACAGAGCTGGAGGAGATCGTCAGCAGAATCTCTGATCTGAACAAATGGAGAGAAATCTTTAGTTTCCGTGGGTAAGACTTTTATTCTACTTCTTTATCACGTTTTTAATTCCAGGTGGTTATTTAATGTGATTTTTAAAGTTATGTTTTATTACAAAACATGTGCCGATGACAAAAGGTCCTTGTGTTTCTGTAATACAAGTGCTACAGTTCTTATTCTTCCTTTGTTCTGGGGTTCTCTTCTGGCTGGACTCCGGTTTCTCCATATGCCAGCAGTGCCTCTGTTGGGTTTTTTAAATTGTGCTTTATTTACCTTTTCAGCTTGGAAATCAACAACACAATTCATCAGGTAACTCTTTTCCAAAGGCAACATTTGGTGTTTGTCTGGGGGGTTTTGGGTTGTCCTGCCGGGTTGGCACATTGAGGAGGTCACACACCCGTACCCACAGCCCAGGTCTCTGTGAAGATCCATTTCTCATGCTGCTCCTTCGAGAAACAGACGTATTCTTCGGGTATTCTGAAAGTGTCCCTGATCTAAATCAAAGGGGCAGAGCAGTCCAACACAAATTAACCTTTCTGTCTAAAACTAGTGGTTTCCACAGTCAGTCTTAGAACACAGGAAAAAGGATAACGAGCTAACATTTCCAAAATGCAAGTGTTTGGAAAACTTGCTGCGCCCTTAGGTTGGGAGGCACTGAAGGGTGTTCTCTGTAATTCAGACACAGTGTTAGTCCCTGCTCCAGTCACCAGCTGGTGGGGATGTGCTGGGAATGCCCGAAACCAGCTGGAAGTCAGGGGCACCCATGTTCCAGGGCAGCACGTGTGTCTCCCCTCCCCGCCAGCCTGCGGCCGGGCACTGTGCCCACCCCCCTGGGAACATTGGGGGGGAACTTCGGGTGCGTGAGAGCAGCAGCCCTGGCTGATGCACCGTCTGCTCCTCTCCCTGCAGCGAGGCCGGGGCAGAGCTGCCGATGGACCACCCGGAGCCGGGGAGCCCCCGGGGCCGCAGCCCCCCTCCACCATCCCGCAGCCCCTCCTGCTCCCTCCGGGCACGGGCCGCCCCCTCTCCCCGGGCACGGCGATGGTGAGCTGCCTGCCTGCTGAATTAAGCATGAGCTGTAATTGAATCTCCTCAAGAGAAAGAGTCTCGGGAGCCTTTCCCGGCGTTCGGGCGGCTGCGGGCTGCAGCCTGCTGTCCCCTGAGCAGGGGATGGGCTGGGGATGCATTATTTATGAGACTCTGAACGAACAGGGCTGCAGCACAACCTTCGAGCTGATCCGCAATAATTCTCGTGAGAGAACCAGTCAAATGACAACGGGAAATGTTTACCTGCACTTTGGGGCCCCCCCTGACAAACAGCCTCAGATGGGAGTCAGGATCATGGAATCATAGGATCGTTTGGGTTGAAAAAGGTTTTTTACCCCATCAGTGAGCGATTCCAGCTCCTGCCGATGCCTGAGGGCGCTGCTGCCGCTGTCCAGCAGCTCGGAGGTTCTGGGGGTGAGGGCAGTGCAGGCCTTCCCCAAAAAGTGCCCTGTACCCAGACAGAGGTTATTACACGCTGTGACCTCACTGCAGTGGCTGAGCACTGAATGAAGTCCCTCACTGAGCCCAAACATCCCCTTTGCCCTGAAGTTGTGAGGGCTGACAGTGTGACAGTGTGACAGTGTGACAGTGTGACAGTGTGACAGTGTGACAGTGCTGTGAGCTCACCCCACCTGCACCCCCAGACCTCCCGACGTTACAGCTCATCCCCCGTGCTGGGACCCGACCCCCCTCTGGCTCCTCCTCTGCAGGGGCTGCAGAAGCTGCTGTTTGGGAACACAACCCCCCTGTTCAGCTGCGAGTGGGCAGCAGCACACTTCGGGTTCCACCAGCCACACTCTGACCTGGCCTACGCGCTGCAGGCAGGAAAGGTGAAGTGTCACAAAGCTGGGGTGGGATGGATGGCCCAGAGCCAGCAGCTGGCTGCAGGACAGGCTGTGATACCCTTCTGGGAGATGTTCACACAGGAGGGCTCAGGAGAGGCAGCAGGCTGCACAAAGCACCAGGACTTTCCTTTTCTTTTCTGAGAATTAGACTTACCTAATTCTTCCTGCTCCACCTAGGCATCCAACAGGTGAAGTCACCTGTCATTTACCAAAGGAGTGAGGTTTTTTTCTTCTTCCTTGTTTATCATCACAACACTGCACCCAAAACAGCAGAAGCCCAAGATAAACACTCAAATTGTAAATCCCCTAAATCACCTGGAGGCTGAAACGCTGGGTACAGCCACAGGCACCACTCCCTGCATTCCAAGGCTCTGTGCTCCCTGAAGGTACCACAGCCCTGACCCTGAGCATGGCAGGGAGCAGGCACAGCCACCCCCCTGCACAGCCTCACATCAGCCCCAGGCTGCCTTGGGACGTTTGACCCTTTGCTGTGAGACTGGAGGGGAGAAAAAACAAACTGTGGGGCTTCCAAGCACACATGGTGCATGGAGCTGGGGGACATTCCCTGGGGCAGAGCACTTTGAGGGAGGGAGGGAAGGAGGGAGGGCACCCATGGGACCCCTGCTGTCCCCAGCACACAGCCAGGGCCATCCCACAGCTTTCTCTCCACGAGGGCTTCCCGTTTTCCTCCTGGCCAGGGACTGCTGGGAATGGCATCTGCTCCTCACACAGGGGGATTTGTCTTTCTGTCCCTAGGGGGGAACAAGAGCTGTTCTGATGGCTGTACAAGCACACATCATCACATACCTGCTCTTCACAAGAGACACGGAATATACTCACCTGGACAGGTAAGATGCTGAGCCTTCCCATGGGACACACGGGAATTATTTCCTTGCCTTCCTTGGACTCAGGCAGACCAGCTGCTGGGTTCAGCTAAACCAGACCCAGGTTCAGCTGTGCAGCTACAGGTGGGGATTTGTACCGGGGGAGAAGCCTTGGCTGACCCCTGGGCAAGGCTTCTTCCCCCCAAATCCTCTGGTTTGGGATGGTGGCACACGCCCCCCACCCCTGGTGCCATGGGCACAGCCCCTGGTGTGACACAGCCCCTGGTG
>NW_020897729.1:11973276-11975525 GCF_003984885.1 Neopelma chrysocephalum
CCCCTGGTGCCATGGGCACAGCCCCTGGTGTGACACAGCCCCTGGTGTGTCACAGCCCCCGTGTTCCTGCACAGGCTGTGCCGGGTCGGGCAGCGGGAGCAGGGGCAGGCACTGGCCGTGGCCCTGGCACAGACCCTGTGGGCAGCAGGAGGAGGTGGCAGAGCCATCGTCTGCCTCACCACCACGGCTGGCACCGTGATGCCACACACAGGCTGCAGAGCAGATGCCTTCAGGGACAGAGTGAGTACGGAAACGTCTGCTGTCAATGGGGCTTTCCTTAAAGACACCTTGGACCTGAAATGTAGGATCTCCCAAAGCTGCTCCCTCACTTATGGGGCACCAGAGTGGTGAGCTCCCCAGACCCAGGTCCCACCACAGCCCCAGACACACCCAGGTCACAGCAGGAGCTGCTGCTCCCCTTCATCAAAGGCCGACCTTCCTCCCCCTGCAAAAACAAGAATCCAGTTAATGTGAAACTGCTCCCAACTCCCCGACAGAGCCAGAGCCTGGGGCTGGGCAAGGGGCAGAGCAGAGCCCTGCACTGCTCTTTCACTGGGCTAAAGGAAGCACAGGATTCAAAAGCTCAGCTGTTTTATATAACTCACATCTCCTTTACACCTTCCCCGTGCTTGTGCCCACAGATCCGGCTCTTTGAGTTCTCAGAGAAAGCTGCAGCTCAGGAGTTCATCTCCCACCATGTAAACTGTGTAAGTGGGGATATTTGCTCTATCCAAGTTATTTTCTTGCTGAATTACATCTTACTTCCCATTCAAATCAGACCTTTTAAAGGCAAGTGCCACCATCAGCAGGATGTGGTGTTAACATACAGTGAAGTCCATGGATCTTCTTTTGGGAAGAGATCCTGCTCCCACTAAAATCCCTGGGACTTCAGCCACTGTTCCAGCTCTCTCATCCCACAAACACTGGGTAAATGGGACAGCATTTTGTATTTCACTGAAATACAAGATGTGATTCCTTGCAGTCTCAGCAAAAATCTGGGGAAAAAATGTACAAAACCCATTTAGCCAATAACTGGAAGTTTCTTTTTTTACCTGATCCTATTCAACAAAATTAGTTACAAAATCTTCCTGGAATAACATCTGGCTCAACACACTCACCTAAGGCTGTATTGAAGCAGATTAATTGTTTTAATTAAACATGATTTACTGGCCATAATTCCTTCCCTGTGATCCTTTATTTCTTTTTCCAGTTCAGGTGTGAAGGAAGCCATGGAGTGATCCTATTTTTATACAGTTTACTTTTCTCTAGGACACTTGAAAGGTATATTTCACTTTTTAAATATTTTCCTCTAGTTTGGTTACATCTTCTGAAATGGTTTTTCCTTTCCTCCCTTTCCCATCAGCCAGGCAGGGACGTGCAGTGTCCCTTCCAGCACTGGCACTGCCCTGACGTTCTGTGTTTGGCCATGCAGGGTCCAAGAGGATTTGGGTGACACAGCTCCTCTGCTGAACGTCAGCTCTGGAAATGTCACCTGCACAGAGGTAGGATCAGCTACAGTCCACAACCAAATGCTTCCCACATTTGATTTAGGAAAAAAATTCTCTCTTTTTAATCCAGAGGAAAAAAAGCATAAGGTCATACAAAAATATTTTGCAAATTTTAATCATGGCTGTGCATGCAAAAAACAGACAATGATGATGATGATGATGATGATGATGATGATGATGACGATAACAACAATAATAACAAAAAGCCACCTGCAGCCTGGCGTTCCCCTGCTCATGGCAGGCAGGGCAGAGCTGGGAGTGGGACCCCACCTGCAAAGGGTGTCTGTCCCGGTCCCCACGGGGTGACCACGGGCTGTGTCCCCGCAGGCCCTGCTCAGCCTCCTGCTGACGGGACGGGCGAGCCCCCGGGAGCTCGGCGGTGGGACCGGGGAGGCCCGGGGGCAGCGGGGCCCCGTGGGATTCCTGCGCTGGGAGCGGGCGGCCGAGAGAGAGGTGAGAGCGAGGCCGGGGCAGAGGGACCGCGGCTCCGGCTCGGGCTCACAGGGATGCCCTGCCCTGCCCTGCCCAGGTGAGCCCCGCGCTGCGCACCCCCCTCCTGCCCGTGTGGCTGTGCGGCGTCCCCGGCAGGATCGGCGTCCTCTTCGGCACCGACCCCCGGCTGCTGTCCCACTGGAGAGCCGAGAGGATCTTCCACCTGCACTTCTACAGCGGGCGGCAGCAGCAGACCCGGACGGCTCACCTGACCATAGGTACAGACCCGGACAGCTCACCTGACCATAG
>NW_020897729.1:11975535-11978065 GCF_003984885.1 Neopelma chrysocephalum
GAACCTTGGAACTAAAGGGTAAATCTGCAAGGAAAGGTGAATCGAGATCCACCATCATGAAACCCAGCACGGCCACAGATATTATCTGTGCATCTGCTCGGAACACAAACATGCAAAGTGCACCCTCGGAATTCCCGGGGGGGCCAACGGCTCCAGGGCAGCCCCAGCTCCCCAGGGCAGGGCAGCAGCACATCTGCACCCATGCAGCTGCAGAACCTTCTGCTTTTAACCTTTGCTGAAACCTTTTTGAGGGGGGTTGGGTTTTTTTAGACTTTTGGTTTTTAACAGCATTTCCTCCTCAGACACTCACTCGCATCACTGGGAAGAGGCCCCAAATGCAGACACCTGCAGCCCAGGGAAGAGGTGCCCAGCCCTGGAGATGGTGATCAGGACCAAGTGGGCAGGTGCCACCGTCAGCTGGAATGGGACAGACCCCTTCTTCTGAGGAGTGAGCAGGATGGAATCTGCTCCTGAAGAGTGCTGGCATCTCCCCTGCGCTGCAACTCCACTGGTCACTGCGGCGTGGAGGACAAAAACACCTCCCCAGATCAAACAGCCCTTGGTGCTCTGAGGGGACACCCTGTTCAAAGGCATCATACCCACTGAGAGAGCGTGTGCAGGGGAGGAACAGTCACCAGCAACACTGCCCCACCACACACCTTTTCCAGGTGGTGGGACGCTGCTTCCCACGGTAGGAAAAGGAAAGAGTCAACCCCGGCACAGCTGCCCAGGGCAGTGGTGGATCATTCTGGCATTTGTGATTCAGTGATTTTACTGCCATGCCAAATCCTGGCACCCTGCATCAGCCTGGCAAGCACGGGCAGGGCACATAACTTCTCACTCCCAGTGACCACTGTCCACTTCCTTCTTCCTTGCCATCACTCAAAGACCTATTAGTCACACCCTTAGTGCTGATGTACAGTTGCTAATGACAACTGCACTGAGAACAATAAACCTTCTGCAAGCAATCCAGAAGCTTGGTTCTGATTAATTCAATTTTCCAATTAAAAAAACCCAAGTGGTGACATCGAGCCTGAGATTCTGTCGGGCCAGAACGAGGAGCTGCCAGTTACAGCTGATGTGGGATCTGCACCTGCTCTCGTCCCCTCCTTGAGTTTCTGCTCAGTTCAGGACCCCCCTGAGCACGAGGCCTCCCCGCTGCAGAGCTGTGGCTCAGCCCCAGTGCTGTGGTCCCCTGGCACCTGCAGCCCCAGTGACACCAGGAGAGGGGCCCCAGGGCTGCTGGGGCTGCACCAGCCCATCACCCTTCTGTGCCCACACCAGCAACTCCGGACACCAGCGCAGGCTGGGGAACAGGGAGGCAGGAGCAGGGTCCCCCACCCCTTCAGCCACGTCACAGCCCCAGACAGCAGTCTCCCACCCCAGCCCTGCTCCCCACCCCCTCACAAACCCAGTACGATTGTGAAAGGCAGAAAAAGGAAGAGAAACCCAGCTCAGCCCAGCTGCACCCGCACACGCCCTCACCACCTCCCCTGGGCTCCCGTCCCGCTGCCCACACGTCCTCACATCCTTTTAGAACCTTCCTGCCGTGCAGAGCTACATTT
Source organism: Neopelma chrysocephalum (assembly GCF_003984885.1). Taxonomy (NCBI): domain Eukaryota; kingdom Metazoa; phylum Chordata; class Aves; order Passeriformes; family Pipridae; genus Neopelma; species Neopelma chrysocephalum. The sequence goes on from NW_020897729.1 coordinate 11,977,101, forward strand.
CAGCTGGTCATTTCCCTCCGTCAGAGCTGAGCCCTTGCTCGTTCCAGCCAGGTCACATCACACTCAGCAATGCTTTAGGGATAAGCAGCAATAAAGACACAGTCTGGGTGTCAGTCACATTTCTGAAAACTCCCCCGGCTCTGGCACCTCAGGAAGTGCAGTACTTGTGACAACAGCTACAGTCTTTCACTTCTGCCCTGGAAATTCTCTGCAGAAGACAAATAAACCTTGCAAACCTCCACACATCCCACAGATGCTCAGGGGTGCTGTCATGCCCTGAAATACCTGGGAGGATCAGGGGCTACACAGCCAGGAATGCAAGCAACAAATCCAGACACACACAAATGGAACTTATTCCGTGTTTTGGCACCTTGAATGAGTTAATCTCATGGAGGAAACAAGCATCAGTACCCCTGGCAGCAAGGCCCCTCTCCTGCAGACCTGCTCACAGGTAATACCACTTTGGTTAGAAATGTTCTGTGTGGGTATCTCAGAACAAAATGTTCCTTGTTGATGGACAAAAACCCTCAGAACCAAATTGCAGGAAGAACTCTGGAGAAGATAATATTGAAAGTGTTCAAGGCCAGGTTGGACAGGCCTTGGAGCAATGTGGTCTAGTGGAAGGAGTCTTCCTTCTAGATCCAGGGTAGAACTGGATGGGCTTTAAGGTTCCTCCTGATCCAAACCATTTTGTGACTCTCGGATTCCTGGAGAGATTTAACAGACACACAGATGTGGTGCCAAGGGACAACAGTTAGTGGTGGCCTTGGCAGTGCTAAGTTAATGGTTTGACTCAATGATCTTAAAGGTTTTTCCAGCCTAAGCAATTCTGTGTTTCTATTGTTCTGTGATTCACTTCTCTGGCGTTACTGAAAGAGATGTTGTTTAAACTGCTGGGTTTTCCCCCAAAACTTTTTTTTTTTTGTCTGGGGAATGAAACCAGCCCAACTTCTCCCCTTGTCTGG
>NW_020897729.1:11983065-11987099 GCF_003984885.1 Neopelma chrysocephalum
GGAGCGGCCGGGAATGGGGCCGGGCCTGGGCCGGGCCTGAGGCGGAGCCGCCGCCGCTTCTCGGTCCCGGCGGCCCCCGCGCCCGACGCGTCACCCCGGAGACGGGTGGGAATGGCCGGGCCGGAGGATGGGGAAGGTTCTGGGCCCAAGGAGGGCTCGGGTGTCCCCTCAGATCCCCGCTGTGGGGTCCCCCCGGCCCCCGCGGCCTTGCCCGCGCTCCTGGCCTACAGACGCGAGGCCTGGCGGGCGCCCCGCGGGCACCTCGAGGTGGGTCCCCTCGGCCTCATTCCCGCACCGTTCCACGTACCTGCACTCCCCACGTCCTTGCAGCCCCCTTTGGTGACGGGGTTGTTCTTGTTGCGGGGCTGGGTGTGCACGCCTGGGCACCGAGAGGCTGCGCGGCCTCTCCCCGCGGAGAACTTCCCAGCGGAAGGGTTTGGCCTCTGGCTAAGCCAGATATGAAATCATAGAGTCATAGAATCGGCTGGGTTGGAAGGGACCTCCGAGATCATCAAGTCCAACCCTTGATCCACTAGACCACGGCGCTAAGTGCCGCATCCAGTCTCTTTTTTGAAAATCTCCAGGGGCGGAGAATCCACCACTTCCCTGGGCAGCCCATTCCAATGGCTGATCACCCTCTCTGTAAAGAAATTCTTTCTAATATCCAACCTAAACCTCCCCTGGCACAGCTGAAGACCCTGAGCCCTCTTGCCTTGCTGAGAGTTGCCTGGGAGAAGAGACCAACCCCCCCCCGGCTCCCCCCTCCTGTCAGGGAGTTGCAGAGAGTGAGGAGGTCTCCCCTGAGCCTCCTCTTCTCCAGGCTGAACAGCCCCAGCTCCCTCAGCCTCTCCTCACAGCACTTGTGCTCCAGTCCCTTCCCCAGCCTTGTTGCTCTTCTCTGGACCTGCTCCAGCCCCTCAATGTCCTTCCTGAATGTAGATAAATAGGTACAGTCACAGAATACAAGCAGGGTGCAGAGTTCTCCATAACCCTTAGCAGAGTGCAGTCACCAGAGGGTTAATCCGAGGCACGAGACTGGGAGCCAGGAGACTTTGTTTCAGGATATCCAGTACCCATCCTCAAAATACACCCTGTGGCCACCCTGGTTTGCATCTGGTCAGATGTGACCAGCCCTGTGTCACTGGTTCCTCAGAAACTCCCCACGACTGCAGCCAGCAGCAGCTTTTTCTCTCCAAAGCCCACACAATGTGTTTGAAAGGGTCAACACACCTGAATCCTCAGCTAGGGCATTCTGTGCTCTCAGCTTTCCCCCGAAGGAGTAAGGCTAATAAATACCACAGTCATTCCCTTTCTTTGGGGGCATTTATTTGTTTATTCACCACAGATCTGCTTTTCTTTTTGGTGGCTTCCTGAACTGAATATTTTGAGTTAAATCATTCCAAGATATCCCAGACACAGATCAGTTGTAACCACCCTTGGGTGCTTTGTCATGTTGCATTTTGAGCAGAGCCCTGTTTCCTCACTCTAACAGGGGGATCTGGGGGCTGGTCCCCCCTGTCCCTCCTCCCCACTGTGCCCATGTCACTGCAGGCAGAGGAGGACACTGAGCCGAGGTGTGAGTACTGCGGCAGGCTGCTGAGGCCCTTCCCTTTCCCCGAGGATGCCCCTCTCCCCGAGGATGTCCCTGTCCTTGAGGATGTCCCTGTCCCGGAGGATGTCCCTTTCTCCAAGGACACGGAATACGTAAGCTGGGGGAAGGACGAGCAGGGGTTTGCTGTGGAACGGCTGCACTCAAGGCTCTGCTCTTCCACCTTGCAGAGATTCTGCTGCAAGCGCCACCGAGACCTCTTCGAGTTCATCGTGAAGGAGAGGCAGAGGCTCAAGGATGCCTGCAGCGTTCCCAGAGCTGGCAGCATCCAGGAATACCACGGCTCCGGAGCCCCTCAGCTGCAGTCAAAGGAGCAAGAGAACCAGAGGTACTGGGAGAACTGGGGATCAGGTATAAGGAACAACAGGCAACTCCTAGGGAGAAGGAGCATTAAGAAACTGCAGGGAGAGGGAATGAAAGAAGAAAAACCTTTGTTTCAGGCACAAGTTCGGATTCACTCCAGTCCGCCCTGACTCCTCTGTCACCAGACCGCACAAGGAGGTGACAAGGTACGTGCTGAGTGAAGTGCTAATTCCTGTGCTGACAGGTGAAATATCTAGAGACAGACAGACAAGAACACAGACACAGCTCTAGGAAGGGACAGTATTTGGGTGTAGCTTTTACCTCAGACCATGAAACAAAGCTGGAGTTTTTATTTCTGTTTTGCTCCATAAACTCTGGCACATGTTTGGATTCCAATTTCCAGAGTCACAAGAACTCTTCAAGTTCTTGGCCCAAAGCTTGTGCAAGTGTCTAAGCCTCCAGTACAGGCTCAAGGAAAAGTAAACCAGTACACCTGGAAGTAAACTTGGTTTCCTTGAAGATCCTTCCCAGCCTGAGAGTGCAGGTGCCTCCTACTATGTACAGAGCACACACTAAACCACTGTCACAGTCAGATTTATAAGAAGCTACACAAGAATAGGGAAAATATTGCTGGAGATGAGCTGTTTTCTTGATCATGTGGGCAGCTCTCCTCTTTCACATAAAATCTTGATCCAAACCTGTTTACAATGTTCAGCTCTCCTGCCAGCAGAACTGCAGTGGCAGAGTCTGTTCACTGGAATCTGTGTGGGAGCAATTCTTTTCTGCTGAGATATGAGTATTTTAGTGATACTCTGCTGCCTCTAACTATTACTTGCAATTGTGGGAGTGGAGAGAAAAACAGGTTCAGAAAGTTGTGTTCCTAAGGCCCCTGCCAGTACTTCCAGCCTTCCAAACAGGATACATGAAATGTCTATCAGGAACACTTCTGTTTTCCAGGCAGCAGGACCTGTCTAGAGGGTCACCTGCCCTGTCTTTGGAGCCGACTGCCACTGAAGGTGAGCTGGCATTTCCTTATGGATTTATTTGTCCATTTATCACAACAATGTATTCAGTGGAATTGCTGGTGTCTAATTGAACAGGAGGATCTTATAGAGTGGCACATTTGTTCATTGTCAGGTGAGCAATCCCATTAAATTAGATACAGCTCCAGCCATACTAAACCATCCCTCCTGGGAGAACACAAAAGCAGGCACATCCCCCTTGCACAGACAGGGTCTCCTTGCCATGACTTTCAGTATTTATATGTGAAGTTTCCAGCTGAGATGCACAAAACCTAACCTGAGAGAAGGACAAGTTGGCAAAGCCAAGCCCTTGGGAGGTAGGAACTGCCAGAATGAGGGTGATCCCCATTTTGCCTGATCAGGTGGATACTCCACCACTTCCTAGCCCAGGCTGTGGGTGACTGAGCAGCCTTTGGGTCTAGCTCTAAAACCAGAGTTTGACTAAGAACAGGTGACCCAGATTTACAAATGGGCATGTTTTCACAGAGGATGGCAGGGCACTGAGACTTCTGCACTGCCAGGGATCTCCGTTTGTCAGTTCCAGTGCATGGAACCAAATCCTATCCCAAAAAGTCACTCTTTACGCACATGCATGTATACAGATAAGTGAAAAACTGACATCTTTTATCATAATGCTGTTCTCTCCTGTTCTGAAATAGCTGAGCACTTTGGGCTGCCCTTGCTAGAAAATACCTTGAGACAGATTCCCAGGATGAAGCATTTCAGCCAGGGATTCCCACACCAGCAGAGGTGTTGGGCAGCCCGTGGTGGGCACTGCCAGCCCTCCCTGCTACACACAAGCTCTCCCTGTGCTCTCCAGGTTCACACCAAGCTGGAACCACATCGCCCAAGGGCGAGATGCCGATGCCTGCTGGAAGCTTAGCCAAGACTGAGGAGGAGCCTGAGCCTGAGGTTGAGCCCGAGCCTGAGGCTGAGCCCGAGCCCAAACCTGAAGAGGAGCCCGAGCCCAAGCCTGAGGCTGAACCCAAGCCTGAGGCTGAGCCCCAGCCCGAGGCTGAGCCCCAGCCCGAGAACAAGGAGGAGCCCGAAGAAGAGCCCAAGCCTGAGGCTGAGCCCAAGCCTGAGGCTGAGCCCAAGCC
>NW_020897729.1:11987109-11991576 GCF_003984885.1 Neopelma chrysocephalum
GAGCCCAAGCCTGAGGCTGAGCCCAAGCCTGAGGCTGAGCCCAAGCCCGAGGCTGAGCCCAAGCCCAAAGAGGAGTCCAAGCCCAAAGAGGAGTCCAAGCCCAAGAAGGAGCCTGAGGAAGAACCCAAGCCTGAACCCAAGAAGGAGCCTAGGCCCAGGCCTGGGCCCAAGCTTGGGCCCGAGCCTGAGTCTGAGCTCGAGAAGGAGACCATGCCCAAGCCCAAGGAGGAGCCTGGGCCCAAGCTTGGGCCTGAGCCTGAGAAGGAGCCCAAGCCTGAGCTCGAGCTCGAGAAGGAGCCCAAGCCTGAGCTTGAGGAGCAGCCTAAACCTGACCTCGAGGAGCAGCCCAAGCTCGAGCTCATGGAGGAGCAGCCCGAGGCCGAGCTCATGGATGAGCAGCTCCAGCCTGAGCTCATGGAGGAGCCCGTGTCCTGCCGTGTCACCAGCTCTGGTTTCAGGCCCCTGGGGAGGAAGGCAGGTACCTGCGGCCGACGGCGACGGGTGCACCTTGAATGTGTCCATGCTCCGAGCAGCCAGAGCCTGGCACTGCCCATCTTCACAGGCAGCTGTGCCAGACTGCTCTCATCCATTTCATCCTTCTAATCTTAGGTGAGGAAGAGTAAATTGGTGCAAAAGTACTACAAAAATGGAAGGAAATTCCTTACCCTGTTCCCAGATGGAACCTCGCAGTTATTGTATCCTTACAGAGTTCACTTGCCTGCATTAGTCCAGGGGTATAACTAATTTTAAATGTGTGCCAGTTCACTTTATCATGAACAACCCAGCTCACCACTCCCACTTGCTCTGTCTGAGGAGCAGCAGCAGCAACACCTGACACAGCTCCTGGGCTGGGGTTTCCCAGAGCAGGCAGCAGCTCTGATGAGGGATGGGCACTTGCATCCAGCGCCCAGCCCAGCAGTCAGACCCACTCCCGAGCTCTGGCCACCCATGGAAGGGCCCTGCCCACCCTGGGGGCTCCCAAAGTGCTCAGTCCCATCCTGACCCCGGGGACAAACCAGCAGAGTCCCACCAGCACACGGCAGATGTGTCTGTCCTGCAGGCAGTGCCTCAGAGGAGCACAGACAGCCTGGCATTACCAGCGTCAGTCACTACTGTCTGATGCAAGAAAACAGGGCACTTTCACCGAGGGACCCCACTGTTAAAGCCACAACATTTTAAGTCACCCATGTTATTTTTCATTGCTGTGGCTGACTTCTTTCTGACCCGGGGAGGTATGGAAGTGAACATGAGCTTTGCCACCAAAGCAAAACATTGGCCGTGTCCCAGGTGACACCTTTAACACATGAGATTTTACACTCCCAAGTAGTGCCCTGAAGTATTTAGTGTGTAATAACAGACCAAGCAGCAAAGCAGGGGGTTATGAACACCTTACCTGGCGGAAGCTATCCATCTGGAAACCTGGCCATCATGGTTACACGAGAGGGAGAGCAGCTGATTTGCACAGTACAGGAAGATGAGCCGAGGGCGGCCAAAATCCGCGCGCTGTTCCAGTCCGACGGCAGGAGCACGTGCTATTACCCCAACGGAGACGAGTGGTGAGTTCAGCAGCTGTGCTCCCCACTGCCTTTGCAAAGGCCACAAAGGGGATTTTTAATAGCATCCAAAAATTGACAAATCCAGCAGCTCATAGGCCCTGCTCTGGGTACCCCCCAGAGCAGCAAGGTGACCCCGGCTATGCCTTGAGAGGCGGGGAACAGACCCTGACCCTGCTGTGCCTCTGTCCTGACCCTTGGGGGAAGGAGGGACATTCTGCCATGGGAGCTGCAGGGTTCAGGGTTTCCACTTCCCTCTCTTTTAGGATAAACATGAGTATCCAGGGAGGGCAGTATTTGGACCAAGCAGGCAGCAGGGTGAAAAGGTGGACGTGGCCAAACATGTCACCAGGACCCCACGTCCCGCTGAGCCCCATCTTCGTCTCCCTGAACCGGCACGTGGGGGTCAGGATTCTGGCCCAGGACAAGATCATCATCTCCTTCCTCGCCATGGGGAGACAGGCAAAATTCAACATGGGAACCAAAGTGCAGGTATGTCTCCATGCAGAGCTGCTCCCCACATCGGGAGTGGGGCAGCCAGGGAAGCTCCTCTCCATAGGGAAGCATGCTAATTCCCATGTTGCCCCATGCTCCTGCCCCTCAAAAAGCAAGCAGTGGAATTGTACCCCTGCCAGTCCCACGCAGACAGGGCACCTGCCAGCCACGGCTCTCTGCAAGGAGTCAGTGTGGGAAGCACTTCTGGCCCAGTCCCTGGTGTCCCTGGCTGTGTCCCCAGGGGTCACCCTGGCTCTGCCACAGGGAGAAGAGCTGTGGTCCACGTGGGCAGGGTCCATGGCAGCTCCCTTCCTCCACAGGCTCCTGTCCCAGGGGCTGGGAGGGGAAGGAGGCCCGGTGTCCCAGGCTGGTGTCCCAGGCTGTGGTGGCTCTGCTGACACGGTGGCTCTGCTGACACGTTCCCTCCTCTCTGCAGGTCGGTGCTGCCGGGGGGCCGCCTGCCCCGGCCCGGCTGGGCAGGGACGAGCTCCTGCTGCACGCCTGCCGGGTCAGGATCCTGCAGCTCTTCAACAGCCTCCGGGGATGCATCAGCTTTCCTTCCAGCGAGCAGTGGAACAAAATGCAGCCTCCCACGTACGTCCTGAGCCAGGCTGCGAAGATCCTGGAGCTCTGCAGTGCCGCTGACATCAGCGAGGAGCTGCGCAGCTCCATCCGGGCCATAGTAAAGGCACAGCTCTGAGCAGGGTGTGTGGTGTGAGGCAGAGACACTCCCCAGGTACCTGCACAGGCTCAGCCAGGGCTCCCCTCGGCCCTGCCGTGCTGTGAGCAAAGGGCAGCCCAGGGCTCATCCCCATGGCCCCTCGGGGGTCCCGCTCAGGGCAGGCAGCACCAGCCCACACTGAGCCCACACTGAGCTCACCTTGGCAAAGGAGGCACGGGGGGCTTTGCTCAGGTCACCACACGGGCACCGCTTTGCTGCTCCTGATGAGGTGGCACCAGCAGGATGCCCAGGTGTCCCTGGCACCAGTGCTGATGGCAGCTCAGCTGCAGGTACAAGACAAGGTGGTTCCCTGTGCAGAGAGAGACAAATGACCACGGAGTACCCAAGGCAATCACCTACACTCGGCCCCAGCGAACACCAGCTGCAGCCTGGGATGAGCTCTGGTTAAAGCACTGCAAACACCAAGCCCTCAGCAGGCATTTAGAGGCCCCTGGGCCACTGGGGCTGCAGCTGGCAGTGGGGAAACCTCCCAGCCCCCCAGAGCTGCCCGGGGTTCACCTGGCCAGCTTCCCCCAGGGTGGCCACACCTGAGCTGTGGAGCCGCCCAAAGAACAAGGCCAAGCCCCATGTGCCCCTCCTGGCACACTGAGGTTCTCGGGGGGCTTACACACGACAGACACAAGCTCAGTGACCTTGGAAAGTTGGCATTTTATGTGGTTTTTCAATTGCAATTCCAAGAACGTCCATCAGTGACAAACAAGGTACTTCACACAGGAAATGGGAACTCTTTTATTTCAATTAATGTTCTTGGGTTCTATTCAGGACAGCAGGAAGGCCCAGCTCATCTTTCCAGCTGCCAAGGAAGAACTGCTGGAGCTGGCCCACATGATTAAAGAGCAGCTGATCTTAATTTTCACTGAAGTCACCAAATGATGTAACTAATCCGCATGTAATTTTGCTTATATAATTCAATATATAACGCACTGTTCTACTCTGTCATAGATTTTGAAAAATATACAAACCTGTTTTAACCACATTAGAGAGAATTTGTAGACAGCTGTCAATTACTCAACAGTTTAGGACAGTATCAGACACTCCTATAACTTCATTTTAAACTACAAAAAGAACATAAATTCATATAAAATACAACAGATTAAACAAACTTTTCTTTTTCCAAGGAAAAATTAGGTATCAACTCAATCTGCCATTGTGTGAAACATGAATATAAAATAAGTTACCATTAGTAATGCCTGCATTGCTGAGCTATGAACTGGTCGAATGAAGTCTTAAAAAAACTATACAGTATTATTGCACTCGTGGCTGTGCAGTGTGGGACCGGCCAGCACCGAAACGGGGCTCATTGAGTGTTTGTCCTGGAGGCTCAACGTGGCTGCGAGAGAGGCGTCCAGCCTGCACCAACAGTGTCTGTCTTCAGCACAGGCCTTCATGGGTCTGCGCCACGCGGCCCGGGAACCACCACCCAATGCCTGTGGGGAGACACCGCGTTACAACACCCCTGTGCTGGGACACCTGGGCACACCTGGGGCACACCTGCACTGAGCCAGCACACCTGAAGCACACCTGCACTGAGCCAGCACAGCTGGAGCACACCTGCACTGAGCCAGCACACCTGGAGCACACCTGCACTGAGCCAGCACAGCTGGAGCACACCTGCACTGAGCCAGCACACCTGGAGCACACCTGCACTGAGCCAGCACACCTGGGCACAGCTGGGGC
>NW_020897729.1:11991586-12003392 GCF_003984885.1 Neopelma chrysocephalum
CTGGAGCACACCTGCACTGAGCCAGCACACCTGGGCACAGCTGGGGCACACCTGCACTGAGCCAGCACAGCTGGAGCACACCTGCACTGAGCCAGCACACCTGGGCACAGCTGGGGCACACCTGCACTGAGCCAGCACACCTGGAGCACACCTGCACTGAGCCAGCACAGCTGGGCACAGCTGCACTGAGCCAGCACACCTGGGCACAGCTGGGCACAGCTGCACTGAGCCAACACACCTGGGCACAGCTGCACTGAGCCAACACCTGGGCACAGCTGGGCACAGCTGCACTGAGCTAGCACACCTGGGGCACAGCTGGGCACAGCTGCACTAAGCCAGCACACCTGGGCACAGCTGGGGCACAGCTGCACTGAGCCAACACACCTGGGGCACAGGGGAATCATAAGCTACGTGTTTTGAAAGCCACACATGACATGGGAACATGGAATTGTTCTGTCATAAAATCCCACTGCTGCCAACAGCTGTGGAGCACTTGCAGAGGGACTGGGCAGGACAGTGTCCTGCTCTTCAAGGTTGTGCAATTCAACTGGGTTACAAGCCAAGGAAATGTAAATCCCCTGCACAAACACTGTTCTAAGGCACACCATGCAGCGTGTTTCTGGTCTCTGCACTACACACCTCGCTGTCATCAGGCCTCCTGCACACAGTAACAGCTTCTCCTGCCTCATGAAACACCAGCTTCCCATTCTGAGAGAGGCAGAACGAGCCACAACCCAAAACCTCCCACTCAAACAGCCCCTGTGATACCACACAGAAATGTACTGTCCCAGAGGCTGCTCCTCCAGGCAAACACTGAACTGAACAAACGCTCAGGCTCCCCCGTGCCTGTCACACCCCAGCACACACACAGGAAGAGACTTACGAGGAGTTTCAGTGCTGTTCCATGGGGCTATGATCGATGATGGGGCATTGACTCCATGTGCACATTGAGCTTCATCTCGTTATCCAGGATCTGTACAAGCTGCTGCATGGAAGGGAGGTGACCAGACTCCAGCTTGGACCACACCGGGACATCTAGTGCAGAACACACGCAGGGAGAAAAGCACTGTTAACACTGGGAGCATCAGGAAACACAGGGCTGGTGTCCACATGGAACTGAGGAGCTCTAGGAAGCTGGGTGATCTATATTGAGGAAAACATCTGGATCAACAATGCTTCCAACCTCTGGCTGTGCTAAGCTCCAGCCCAACCAGGAGAGCAGACTGTCTAATGCTTCTGTTTAGAAGTGTATCCTATGGATGGAGAGGTGCAACATATCCACTGACATTCCTTTCAACCTGAAAAATCAGTACTGCTGTCCACTGGTACTGAAAATCTGCAATGGATTTTTCCTTAGGATTCCAAGGCTCTCCTGGTTGGGTCCCTTGGAGTAACTGTTTTGTTTGTTCTCTGTGTGTGATGTGCATTAAGTCAGAAATGATCAGCTCAGACACGAACTCTCCAATAATATGCTTTCCCTGTCCTGTAGTGTGCTTCACCAAGTGTCCCTTTAAGTTTTTACAGAGCTACTCTGACATCTGTATTAACTGCAATATAAGACTTCTATGATTTTCATTATTTATTGAGATAGATGACATCTGCAGATCCAAAGGGCCAGCAATTTCCACACACCACCTTTGCTCACACCATCCCTCGTTCTCCTCGCTCCACAGCTCTCATGTGTGTACATGTGCAACACGAGATCCTGTGAAACAAAGTCTCAGCTCACCATTCAAAGTGATTTCAAAAGCCCCGGTGGACATGCACTGGTTCTCAATCATGTTGCTCAGGAAGAAGACCATCATGCAGGCGTACACCTGGAAGGGAACAGAGACCCACACACACCTCAGCCACACGTGCTGCTGTTCATTCTCAGTGAGCACTGGACATCCATGGGTGTCTCTGAACTCCCTGCGTGGAGGAACTGCTCAAGGAATGTTCCCCTCCACAGACACCTCCCTTCCCTCCTTTCACACAGACCGTGCACCTTGCCTGTCCCAGACAAGCACTGAACCAGCTCTGAACCCCCCAGCTCCAAGCCCTGCTCAAACCAAGGTAAGGTTCCTGCTCCTGCTCCACCCCTGCACTCCTCCAGTCCCATCACAGCTGCAGGGAGCTGGCAGGGTGACACAGGAACACAGCTGTTCCCACACACTGCCTGTCACTGTCACAGCAGCACTGCAGAGCACAGAGCCACAGGCCCAGGCACAAACAGCACAGCGAGGCAAATCAGAGTGCACAGGAACCACAGGAACCACCCTTCAGCACATCTCTGAGCACTTCCTCTGGAATTTTCTGCGTATGGGATGGCATCTCCAGCAGTGCAGCTCCTCCCTCATCACTAGCACCTTTTTAATTCCCTTTCCCTGCTCATGGGCACACTCTGATGGGTCACTGCAACACCACAGACCCCGGCACAGGGACAGTGGCAGTGCACAGCAGCCAGCCTGGCTGGGCATGGTGTTGGATGGAACTATTACAGCTCCTGGGCATTCACACTGGCCAGTGAGAGACCCAGGGCATGGGGCAGCTCAGTCTGAGGGTCTGTAAATCGCCTCAGTTTAGTGGAGTAAATCTGGAATAAGGTTACTCTAAATCAGAGTACAACACCCCATATCTCCTGGCATCATCAGTACTGACTAACAGGGATATTCTCCCACAATGTCATGCCAGAGTCTGCTCTGCAAAACACCCACAACATTTCAACTTCATTTTTCTAAACACCATTTAATTGCTGCCTGATCTATCAGAACTCTGATGGAAACATCAACTGCAAAACAGTTATGAGACAGCAGAGAAGGGAAGCTGCAATTTTAACACCAACAGTACTGGCCTGAAATACTACTCTCGAGCCCTAAAAAATAATAAACTCTTCTATCATCTTTGTCAGCAATGCCAACCTCAGCTGTCCCTCTGCAGCAGCAGCAGCTTGGAAAGAGATGACAGAATCCCACCTGGCTCTGTCAAAAGCCTAAAGCACTGCGTAAGAATTATGCACTGCAAGGCTGCAGTGTATGAAAGATAAATCAGTCACAACTGTGAGGGACTCCCAGAGCACCTGTGAATCACTCTGAAGTAAAAGAATTATGTCCCTTACCTTGTTTTCTTGGCCCCACTGCCAGATGCTTGGAGCTTGCATGCCAAGGAAAGCAAATGGGTCCTTGCCAACGATGATTAAGCCAATTAATACTAGTTTGAAGACAGACAGGAAGGATGCTATGTGCCTGTTGGGGACAACACACACCAGTGACTGAAAGGTTCAGTTTCTACTTCACCATACACAGCTGTAATTCACCTCACTACAAGAATCTTGACAGTACAACCAAACGTTTCAGGGGAAGTACAAAACTTTCCAAGTAAGTTTATCTCGCTGTAAAAAAAAACCAAAAAACAAACCAACAAACCAAAAAAGCAATACACACTAAAAATACCCCCAGCAAGGCACTGCTCTTGTACAGCACCCCAGAAAGACACCTTGAACACCACACATGGATTCTCTTGTTCCTCAGCAGACCTTAAATGAGAATTTATTTTCAACTTAAACATGTCTGAACTGGGAAATAGATTCAGTTTCTGAAAATGTTATTCCATGTTACAGAGATACATTTAATTGATACATTTCCTACAGAACGTTTCCCAGCAAGGCAGAACTCCCCACAGGCAGAGCCAGCTCTCACAGGCACTGTGCCCTGCAGCCTCCATCCCTGCAACCCTGACAGAAATGGGGCCAGCAAGCGCTCCAGGAGCCATCCCAGTAACTATGGCATCACTCTCCAGCGTGGGCACAGTGCTTTAAATAGCAAGAATAACACTATTTTCCTTTTGTCTTTTTCCCAATTTCTCTGGGCTTCCCCCCAGCTGCAGCTGAGGCCACCCTGGCAGCCTGTCCCCTGAGGTGAGCTCTCCATGACTCACATGTCAAAAATGAACTTTTCCCTCCTGTGCCCTTAACCCACTACAGGGATTTGTCACTAAGTGAGCAAGCCCGAGCAACAAATTGAATTTATGTCGCAATACAGCATGAAGAAAAGCTGGGAAAATTCACTGTGGAAAAAAACCCCAGTTACGTAATTTATTTTAGATTGGATACCACAAGCTTCATCATACACATATCCAGATGGTGATATTTGTATGGAAAACTAAGGCAGCTACCTGAAAGGGAAAAAATCACTGAGTGTGCATTCTGCATGCAACCGCAATGGAAAAACCCCTTCAGCTTCCATTTCCAGTATTATTTCAGTGTAAATGCAGGTGTTCAGCACTGGAAAGCAGACAGCCAGTACTGCTGGCCGTTTCTTACCTATAGATAGGTTGAGGAAGGTAGTTCTCCCCTTCGATTCGGATGTCTGGGTACCGCTGGCTGATGACCCGCATGTACTCCTCAAACACCCGCCTGTAGCCTCAGGAGACACTGGACACAGACAGGATTGTCACCACAGCTCGAGGGCTGCACAGCCAGTCACCCCAATCATAACCCCTTCAGGCTACAACCACAGCTCTTATGTCACAAAGAAAAACCGATCTGCAGTGAAAGCACACATCACAACCCCCAGCAGGTGAGCCCTAACGTGACACGGGTTTGCTCCACATCCCAACACTGGCTCTGGTAACACCCAACGGGCACCGAATCACTTGCTTTCCCTGGAAAAAACTGTCAGGACTATGTTAGGAAGTCAACGTAAGCAGACCCTTGCTCTGTGCCAAAAAAACCTTTTCACAGAGAGCCGCCTGAATCTCTCGCTTGTTACACCGCTGGTTACACCGCAATCCCTCTGTGGGACTGCCCAGACAGGCAACGTCGCTCCCAGCCACGCCTGTGTCAGCACGGCCCGGGACCTGCAGGAGTTAAATATTCCCGAGCTGTGCTCCGCCTCGCCTTTCTGCAGCCGCCTCTGTAAAAACTGCGGTGACAATCGCCGCCAAAGACCCCAAACCCAGCATTTTCCACCGAGCGCTCCGGCGGTGCCTCCCAGACCCGCCCGGCCCGGGCTCTGCTCCGGTCGCACCGGGCCCTGCCCGCCCCAGGCCCGGTGGTGACGGGCGCTCGGGGCCTGTTGGGATTTTGTCCCCGCAAACAGACTCCGTGTGCGCCGGGGCCGCCTCAGCCCCGCTCGGAGCCGCTCACAGCCCCGGCAACACCCCCGCAGTGGTGCAGAGGTGCCCGAGCGGCCCGACTGCAACCCGGGCACTGCACCAAAACACACACACAACTGCGGCCTTTACTAAAGCATCGATCCCTCCCAAACGCGAGCCCGCGCCAGCAGAACGCCACGCGTGCCGTCAGTGGGCCCGAAAAGCGCGTTTTCACGGTGGGCGGCCGCATTTTAAGGGGGCCCTACTGGCAGGGCCGCCGTCCGCCAGCCGCTGCCGCCTCCCACGCCCCAGCCGGGCCTGGCGCCCCGGCAGCTCGCCCGGCGCGGGGCGGCTCCCCCGCGGCCCCCGGCACCGCGGGCGGCCCCTCCGGGACGGTGCGAGCGAGCGAGCGAGGCGGCGGCAGCGCTGAGGGAGCGGGAGGAGGGAGGGAGGGGGAAGGCGAAGGCCCGGCGGGCGCCGCCATCTTGGCCGCCGCCATGTTGGCGGGCGCCCCTCACCAGATCTGGAACTTGAGCAGCGGCCCGGTGGCGTAGGCCATGCGCAGCTTCTTGGCCGGCAGCCCGCCCTGCTCCGCCGCCGCGCCGCCGCCCGGCCCCGCCGCCAGCGCCGCCAGCAGCAGCAGCAGCAGCAGCAGCAGCCGCAGCCCCGCCGGTCGCATCTCGCCGCCGCAGCCCGGGCTCCGCGCACCGCCCAGCCCAGGTCACGCGGGCGCGGGGGGCGGGCCCGGGGTGTCCGTGAGGGGAGGCCGTGAGGGGAGGCCGGGAGGGCCCCGGGGAGCGCCGAGCCCCGGCCGTTAAAGGGGCCCTGCGACAGAACACACGCGCTTCTTTACTATTAAATGCTCTTTATTTTTTATCTACATTCCGTTATTGCATAAAGACCGCATCTCTTTTTAAATATAATAAAGCTATCAAATGTTTTCATCGGCTTCCCTCCCCTCACACCCGAACAAGGAAAACCAGTCTATTTTAGGCAATATGCTCCGGAAAAGGAGCACATTTCTGGTTGGAACAGCAGCAGAACTGGCTGATGGATATTCATCACTTTACGGTTTCACAAGTGCACAGATCTTTAGGAAAACTTTTTTTAAAGGCAAATGTGCGTTGCTGTGGACTTTCGCACCCTTAGTTTTTTGCTGAAACGTTTTACTGTGTTCAAGTTAATAATAAACTACATTTTGCATGAACTGCGTGTCAGCGCCACACTGGAGCTCCAGCAAGTTTTAAACACCCAGTTCTAGATCTTCCAGTTCTTTAAGGAGAGCAGCTTCTTTCTGAATCTTCTCTACCTAGAACAAAAAAAAGCATAAGATGTCACAAAGGTAGCTTATTATAAAATTAATCTTGAATAAACTGCACAGATCTTAACCATACCTGATTCTTCTCAAGCTGTTTGCCGGCAGCTGCCTGTTCTTTCAGCTGCTCAATTGCCTTTAGCTTCTGTAAAAAAAATACAAAAAGCCACTCAAACACAAAATATCGGTGAACCAAGAATAAAAAAAAAAGTCTTAGAAGTTGTTGCATTGCAATTGCCTGAGGCATCTGGAGGCAGGTTTCTGTGGAAGGCACATTCCCTTTAAGAATCTCCAGATACTCAATCCAGAATTTCCCACCTACAACAAATATTTCTTTCAAGAACAAAACCTAGAGAGCAGCAGCACTTCCTCCTCTCTGAAACGAACACCGTTCACTGTCTCGCTGAAGGGCTGGATCCAAACTCAGAAATTACTCCATCACTATCTCTCTTCTTCACACATTTTCCTCAGAAAGCCTGGAATGTTAGTCCAGAGACAATAAAAAGCAGAAGGTCGCCAAGAGAAATGTGAGAAGTTCTCTAGCCTGAACTAAACCATTTCTGTTCTGAAATTATTTAATCCAAGAATTCTCAAGACTGGCAGTAAACTTCACACTTGCACCACAAGGCCAATCACCAGGGCACAGTTCCCTTGTTGGACCCAGGACCCAACAACCACGGAGCCCACACAGCTCCTGTCTGAGCACCAACACCTCTCAGTGCAACCTGCCCCTCAGCTGGGGACTGGCTGCACCTCCCCAGCATTCCTAACTGGAGCTGGCACACTCCTCCCTGCAGCTGGCAGTGGTCCTGCACTGCCAGCTCCGATGGGCCCTTCAGGAGCTCTGCCATGCCATGGCCTCCGCTGCTGCACACGCTGGGAAAGCAAAGGAGGTTGGCTACAAATCCAGGACATTAAATGTAAATGCATCCTCCTGAGCCCAGCTCACCTTACCCTCACGCTGCTCTTGAAGACGTCGTTGTCTGTTAGCAAAAAAAAGCCTCACCTTTTTCAAATTCTTTATCTTCTTGTCCACTTCAGGATCTCCTGTGGTGGTGGCAGGCACAGCGTTCCGTGGGGTGTTCTGTGGCGCCGGGGCCTGGGCAGGGCCCTGGTTCCCATCAGCTTTGGCCTCCTGGAGACACAAATGCATGATCCAGAAAATACATTGGATTGCAAAGAGATTGAAAAATGTCTTTAATCACTTTAAGGCATCCATTTAGTATTTCTTCTTTCACTAGTTTGCTGGTGTATTCCAAAATGCGTGCATGACTTGCTCTGATATATTGCATTACCTCTGCATCTCTTTCCAGGGACAAAGGCTTATCTAGAACGACTCACATGCTGTTTCTTGTTGAATTTCTACTTCCTCAAGACACCAACCATATATACAGCAGGTGTCAGCAAGGGTGACATGGTAAACACACACACAAATGTTTTATAAAGCAGACTGGGTCATTGTCTCTGAAGCAAAAGAAAGGGCTCAAAACCAGTGCAAGAAAATTAAAAAATCTTATTTAAAGAAATTATTACTTCAGAGGTTTGTAGAAATTGGAAGGCTAATACCAAAAGCTGACATTTATCTACCTAGTCAAAGAATAGCAAGTCAAGGGGTGACAAACAGCCTGTCTCTGATCTGCCTTGAAAACACACCTCAGCCCTGTCCTGCTGGGGACACATCACAGCACCCGGCCCATTCTGACCTCCCCCAACACCAAACACGCCCTGCAGAAGGTGAAAGGCCAGAATTACTTCATCTCCACACTGATTTCAGCCAACATTCACAGCAACTCCCCAGAGCTGTTACTCTAAGTCATGCTCTCATGCCTGCCTTAGTCTGGCTGAACTCTGCTGCCCTCCCCACACCGCAGCACAGGCGAGACGTGTGGAGGGCTCTCCGTGCACAGGTCACTGCTCTGAGACTGACCAGTGCCCTTTGGGAAAACTAATTAACTAACTAACATTATCCTTGAAAGAACGACTTCTGCAGTACCTGTTTAGCAGCTTTCTTTGCTTCGTGTTTCCTCTGATTTTTGAGAGCTGTTTTGGACAGTGGCTTATCACCACCTCCCAAAGGGGGTTTCATGTTCTGGGGTGGCTCGTCCTCGTGCTGCAGGACACGCAAAATGAAGTTAAAAGCCTGTATTCCAAGGTGGCACAGAAAACCCAAAACCTGCCTGAGACAACATCATTTGCAAAGATGAACCAGAAAGGAAGAAGGAAAAACAAAGAAAGGAAGGGGGGAATAAAGGTATGCATTCCTTGGAGTAGCCAAAGACAAGGGTTTCAAACTCATCCACTCAAGTTTAGATGGGACTACCCTGTGCATCCTAAAAATTTCATAGATTTCTGATAAAATAACAAAATCACGATGCTTTCTATTTTGAGGGGAAAAAAATCCAAGAGGAATAACCCAGCACAAAGTGACTGGAGCTTGGGCATTTTGCTGGTGCTGACAGCTTTTTGACTCAAAACTCCTGGTGACCAGAGAGGAAGGCTGGGTGCTGGGAAGGGAGATGGAGGGTTTTTGGGGGACCATGGGGGATGAGAAGGGAGGGTTGTTCAGTGTTTTAAGGTAACACTTAACTGTGGTGCTGTACTGTTTCAATGCATACAACAAGATTTTTTTGCCCATAAGTAAACAGAATTATTTTTTAATGGGTATTTTCCCTACTCCCTCTGCTCGTGGATGGTTTGTGAGCACAGCTCACAGGCTGAGTCTCCTTCAAAAGCACCAGGCTCAAAATCAAAGCTCTCTGGGACTGAAACACCAAGGGTGCAGTTGTTAAATGGAATCAGCTGCTACTCAGCCTACTTTGAAAACCTGCAGAAAAGAAACTAATTAGACAAGTAGGTCACTGTACTGAAAGGTGTTTAAGCTGCAGCTGACTTTCTAATGATCCAACCTCTTTCTAGCAAACAAACTTACCTTAGGAAAAAAAACCAAAAAAGAGTGGCTATTGGGAGGCCAGTCAACCCCCAGGCTGGCTGGGCTCAGACTGGTCGGTCAGGTCACCTCAGGTCAGAGGCTTCTGTCCCAACCAGAGTGCCCAGTTTCACTGCAAACCACATGTGCAGTTCAGTATTCTAGTGCACACTGCAGAGAGCATTACTAAGGTCTGCAAATGCTTTGTGACAGGACAGTATTTCAGCCAAAGAAACAGGAGTTTTCTAGCACACCTTGCAAAGCGTGAGGAAAGTGCCAAAGAGGGTTAATCCAAATCCCTCCAAAGCCCCTCAGCGCTGCTGTCAGCCCAGTTCCTCTCCTCCTGTTCCTCCTCCAAAACACACCCATACGCGAGGCCAAGCTCCAAACAAAGCCAGAGACACAATTCATTCCCCAGGACACTGCTACTCACGAGCTTGGAGCTGGTGACGGGCTTGTTCCTCAGGGCAGGAGGTCTGTAGGCCTGCGCAGGCTTCGGCTCCGCACCGGGCACCTCGCTGGGCACCGCCTGGTACCTCACCGCCCTCTCCGGGAACACCCCGTCCGGGAAGGGCTGCCAGGACACCTGCCACATCTCCTCGTTGGCTGGCACCTCGTGGGTGTGCAGCACAGAGCCCGTGTAGTGCCACACCTTGTACCCGTTGCCGACCCGCAGCCGAGGGGCACACGTGGCTGTCACGATGTGCTCCCCGTCGGGACACCACGCGAAGTACGTGGAGTCCGAGGCCACGGGCTTGGAAATGAGTTTGTAGTTTTTAACATCCCACACTTCCATCTGCCCCCTGAGGTTCCCAAACCCTGCCAGCACCAGGATGTGTCCGTGGGGGCTGTAGTAGGCGGCGTTGCGAGGCCCGGTGCCAAAATCAAACACAGGGTCACATTTCAGGTTAAAAATTGTGGCTTTGGCAGGCATGAAACCATACACAGCACAGAACTCGAGAGAATTGGGGCTCCAGGCAACATCATAAATAGGGCCGTTTTTTGCTAAAGGAAAAGGAAAAACAGACAACTGTCGGGAGGTTGCATTTTTTCAGTGCAAGCCAAAATAAAATCCATAGCAATTCTTCATGCTTTGCAAAAACGGTGTGATGCAATTATTGACAGTGAAAATTAATTCTGCTAACAACAGAGGGAGAAACAGCCTTTTATCTTCTCATAACTTTAGTTACGGTTTGCAACAATAACTGCAGCCATTCCAAATTACCTCTGTAGGGTCAGCACCAGCACTTTTACAGTAAGCATAGCTTGTCATGTAAAAAAAATCCTTTTTTTTTTTTCCTCAAGTATGACCTCAGGACCTTCTTAAACTGTCCCACTGGAAACCTGCGAAAACAGGAGTTTTATACCAGCTGGATAATAGTTCCTCTTTTTTTAATCTAAGAAATATTGTGTAGCTCAGCCTTGTAGTGGTAAGTAATAGTAACCTAAGTTATCTTTGGACAATGCCCATGCACAATATTTTATAAACCAGATTTTAATGTGAGTGAGCACACAGAAATGGTTTTACACGTAATGATCAAAACTTGGTACTGTTACAAGATATTCTATGGGTTGGAACATTAAGAGATACTGAAGAATGATGAATTAGTGATGAAAATTTGCATAAAATATCCAGGGATAAATACAAACCACAGGCCATTATAACTATTCATAATCTGGATATCTTTACCCATAGTTCAGGTAAATGCCAAGTACATTACTGAATCATTAATCCAGAGTTGACCCAAAATCTGCAAGTGAGTTAAATGGTTCATTCCTGTTGTCACTCTGAAGTCTCATTATCTTTAGAAAGGAGGGTGTATAATCACACTGTCTGTGTGTCCCCCTTCAAAACCTTTTCAGTGACATTGACCCAATGCAGCTCAGAGATAGAAGTGTGACAGAAAATGACATCTGCTGACAGCAGTGGCTGTGAGATGAGGGCAGCTCCACATGGGCTCCACAGCTCAGGCAGAGCCTGCAGCAGCACCACG
Organism: Neopelma chrysocephalum; assembly: GCF_003984885.1. Lineage (NCBI taxonomy): Eukaryota > Metazoa > Chordata > Aves > Passeriformes > Pipridae > Neopelma > Neopelma chrysocephalum. Next base: position 12,002,895 of record NW_020897729.1, read on the forward strand.
TCTGAGTCGGGAACCAAATCCCTCTGCAAATGCCAGTGTGAAAAAAAGCCTCAAAATTGGACCTTCAAAAGCCACCAGAAGTCCAGCTCCACAGGGAATGAGGCACCACTCACTCCAAGTATATCAAAGGTAAGATAATACAGCACTTAAAAAAACCCCAAACCACAAACCCCAACATCTCACTCCAGAGGTAAAAAAAAAAAAAAGCGGTGAAGGATTTTTTGCTAAAAGCAGTTGATTGTGTGTTTGAACACCCCTGCCCTGCACTAAGAAGCCCAACAGCTCCCTGGTACTCAGGTACTCACGCAGCTGCACGACGGCGCTCTCCCCGTTGGCCGCGATGTAGTGCAGGGTCTGCTCCCCGTAGTACGATGCCCCCGTTTTGTCCACCTCGGTACTGGCCACCACCAGCACGGCCGTGGCTGGGAACAGACACAGAGAGGGCAGCACAGCTGCTGCAAACCACCCCAGCCACTGCACAGACACAGAGAGTGCAGC
>NW_020897729.1:12003402-12009468 GCF_003984885.1 Neopelma chrysocephalum
CTGCAAACCACCCCAGCCACTGCACAGACACAGTGAGTGCAGCACAGCTCTGCAAACCACCCCAGCCACTGCACAAACCACCCTGCACACACTGCACTGCACAAAGGGCAATTGCTCTGCTAGGAATTCTAGCTGGTTCCCTGTGTAACAGTGCTGGTATCATTCTGCACTGAGTCTGTCCTAATGTTAACCCAAATGGACCAGATGGAAAGTGTAAGCTCCATCTATTCATTCACTGTTGGATCACAAGCCAGTGAATGTACTTTGCAGACATAAAAATAATATTTCTAAGATAGAAACCAAACCTCCTGATCAGCCCTTGAATAACGTGTTCCACCAACAGCTGCTGTTTGCACATCTGTATCCAAAGCCATGTGCTCAGGCATGGTTTCCACATGTGTGTAACACCTCCCCTGTATTACAAACTATGTGGGTTGAAGTAAAGTGGTTTTTACAAAATTACTCTGAAACAGCTTGTTGCTAACAAACAGCAAAGCACAGAGCCCTGTCAGCTCATTCCAGTTGTGACACGTCTGCATATGTACAATTCTACAGACTAAGATTATACCAGAGCATAAACTGGTCTTATATTTACAATCTAAATACACTATCAACACAGAATGCAAATTTATATAGGAATTTGCTGTTCAACTGCAAGATTTACCAGCATGTATAGAAAGAACACTCTCAGTTACAACATACAAAATCATGACAGTCACAGGAAAGTGCTGAGCACTCCAGGGCGGGCAGAACTGCATCTTAACACTGTGCTGGCATTAATGGCTGTCCTCAGGGCTTATCTGCATATGCAAATTAAACGCAAACCTCCCACAGTAAACAAAGGAATACAATCCAAAACGGGCCGAACATAAAAGTTCCACTACCCAGCTGTTGTACCTTTTTTGTTCCACAGCATTGTCACCCTGTCAGCCTTGAATATAACAGTTCCAATACCCAGCTGTTGTACCTTTTTTGTTCCACAGCATCGTCACCCTGTCAGCCTTGAAGAAGCTCTTGTTGGCCAGCGCCGACTGCGGGCCCCCGAAGTTGGGGTACTGGTAGAGCCGCACGAAGGACGGGGCCCCTTTGCTGCCCGGGACATACACAGCGACCTGCAACAGCCACCAGAGCTCACTGCAGCTCAAAGCACAGCTCACAGGTACTACCACTCTGTTCTATTAACATCACAGTCAGTTTTTTTTTAAGAAAAGCAAGAAAAAGATTGGAAGTGGGATCAGAAGTACCTTGGTTGGCTGTGCTCCTGGGGACAACACAAAATCACTGACCTTCTGTAAGTGCAGCTTGTTTGCAATGGTGTCTGCCAAGAAAAAGGCCACAGATGTGTGATGTTAATGACAAACCACATTACCTGGATGACCTAACCACACCCTTCTATGGGGCTGTACCCTGCATAACACAGATCAGTGAGGGTAACCATAAAGGAGTTCTTTTACTAGGCAAACAAACATTACTTTTCTGTTTCATCACAGTTTTATTTACAAAACCAACTTGAAGCAAGCCTAGGTCTGAAGCCCAGTATTTAGTATTTGGAAGTTCAAACAGCACAGGAAGCCTGCAAATCCCAAGTGAACACTTGTGCTTAAAGCAGGTGTTCTTCACCTTATCTATGCTGGCTTCAGTCACACCCAGGGAACATCTACAACTACAGAGACAGGGGCTCTCCCCTCACACCTTCCCCACAGGAAGCACTCAGAGGCCTGGTCTTGGCTGAATTCTTTCCACAAACAACTGCTGGGAAGAGCAGCACCCCAGAGCCCCACTGCAGCCAGGAATGTGCACTGCCAGCAGAACTCCTGCTGAGACTGACATTCCCTGCTTCCCACAGCTTCGCTAACAGCAGCAGGGCTAATTCTGGGGAAACCCTCTCTCTTACAGCTGGAATTCTTGTATCAGCTTTACATTCAAAACAAAGAGCACAAAACCACACACTGTTCTCCCCTCAGTTTTCTTTAATTCCTTTACGGCTTTGTTCTAATTCATTTTTAACCCCCTACTTTTTTCCTCCCTGTTCCCTTTCTGACTTCTATTGACTCCAAATATTCTACCACCAGTATTAAATCTCCTTGGTAAAAATTTTCAGGCTTCGCTACTTCATATTTGCCATTGATACAAATTTTTTAACAAGCCATTTTTTAACAGTTTATTGACAGAACACACACAACCCAAAGAAGTAATCACAGATCACATTCTCTACTGACAATTTCCTGGATCTCATTACATGAGAAAGAATATAGAATCAAGCCTCTTTAACTGAAAATCAGATGCATTTCATACCACATTTGGCAGTGAAAAGATAAATAACTGAAAACACAGTTCAGTAAAGCATAATGATTCTGAATTCCAAATTCAAATAGAATGTAGGCAATATTTAAAATATAAGGCAAGCAAACAAGAAACAAGGAAAAACTTGAAAAAAAACCCCACCCCCCAAAAGAAGCAGCATTTATAGAATGAATGAAATGTAGAGAAATAGTCGCGTACTGAAGTTGTTGTTTTCAAAGAAGTGCACTTCATTGTTCACATTCCTGGCACAAATGCTCTCATCATCTGCCCAGCAAGGACACCTGCAATTCAAAGGAAAAGTCAGAAACACTAACTCATGCTCATCTTTAGCACTCCAGGATTGTTTTTCCCCTCCCTTTCTAAAGCCCAGCAAGGTCTAATACGATATGTTTCATATGGACAAATAACATCTGCATAGCAAAAAAAATGCAAGTGGACTTAGTTATTGCCTGCCTGGCTCTGTCTGTGGTGCAAAAGGAGGGTGAAGAACAATGAGCTGCACACCAACACTCACAGCCCAGCCTGGCCTTCAGCCAGCAGCAGGCACTGCTCTGAAAGCCAACACTGCAAAAACAGCTCCATTTACCTGGATCAGACTTTGGAAACTGAATTTCTTTGCAAACAATTAGCATCTGGAAGGGTTATTTACCAGTTCTGCATCTTTTTCTGGATGAAGGACTTGAGGCATTTTCCGGTTCTCAGATCATGGAGCTGCAGGTTGGGCACCCCCGCCGTGCCATCCTTCCCAGCTGCAAGGAAACAACGTGGTCTCTGGGGATTAAACCTGCTTCACCAGGACACCCCACCAGGGCCGGGGCCAACACCACCTGCACAGCTCTTTAATGCTTGTTTTTTAACCAAAATCAAACCCCATCCTTGTGGCAAACAAGGGAGGCACGTTCTCCACTCTTACATTTTGCTCTCATGGGAGTGCCGTGATTTTGTCCATCCCATGGAAGTCACAGCTTTCTCTGCAAGACATGCAAAATAGTTCTGCTGCTTTTACACTCTCTGTACCCTCCTCCTCACCCCAGATACCACAGCCTGTCTATGGCTGTCAGGGATTCAGGACAGACCCTGAACAGCTCACAGTTTCTGCTGCTTTCTCTCATCCTACAGCCTGTCCCTACACTTCCCAAGGCCCAGCCCTTGCCCAGCTCTTCCTCAGGCAGCATTTGCACTGTCTGCTTAAGACACACTGCTCTAACAGGACTGGGGCTCCCCAAGTCAGGAACCTGAACCCCTGCAGAGGCAGGGAAGGGAACAAAGCCCTGCACAGGGACAACACTTCAGGCACTGCACCCAGGGGAGGACACAACTCCTGCAGGAGGGTGTCTGATGTGCCCTGTGTGCACAGGAGCACAACCTGCCCGCACAGACACTGCCCACACACGGCACCACGACCAGCTCCTGGTGCTTGGAAACACGGGATTCACTCAGAGGAACTGCAGCACGAGCCCTCTGAGTCAGTGTTTGTGGGATGGCATCCCTCACTCCACCACCGTGTCCCTGATCACCCACAGACCCTTCCTGCACTTTCTGTACTGCTCATTGAGCCAGTAAATGTCCTGCAGAGAGCAGTCAGGTCCTGCAGAGGCTGCCAGCCCACCTCAGACGTGCACATACACCAGGTGCCTGCCCTGCTGCCACAGTTCTCACCTGCATAGGCCTGCCACGTGGCCAGAACGTTGTTCTTTGGAGAGAATTCAAGGCAAACTGCCTTTGGGAGATCAAAGGAACGCAGTAACTCAGCTCTGGTGACATTAACAACGTTTACTCTGGAACCAAAGGATACTATTTCAATAAAACATGCTTACAACAATTAATTAATTGCTAAGACAACTGTTCCTGTATTTCACTCTTCTAAGTCTGTCCCAAATTTAGCCAGTGTAACACAATTAGAAGAGCTTTTTTCCCCTCCTGCTTTTACTAAATTTTTGCAAGAGCACACTTTAAAACCAGATACCCAGGCACGACAGAAAAAGTGAGAGCACAGATCAAAACAGAACATGTATTTTTATCTGTAAGCTCTGAAGAAGAGAATGAACTCTAAAATGTGCCTGGTCTACAGAAAAGGAATCTTGTCATGTTGGTACATAAGGTGCACAGAGTCTTTATTGCCTGTGGGCTTTACTAATTAATTCATCCCAGAAACCAGATACTGGGAGCTATGAACAAAAAAACAACTAACCAAACAAACAAAGCACGTGCAGATTACACAGGAATGGGTGCATCATACACAGGAGAACAGCAAATATTTCATCTGAGAGTTGGGAAACAAAGCCACTACTGTGAAGAATGCAAAAATAAACTGCATTTAAAATGTGCATGCAAATACTTGCACTAACAGCAACTGCCTTTACACAGAAAAGAGTCACAGGGCATCACTGATCCAATTTATTTCATACAAACTAAAGATTAAGAACATTAAATGCACCCACTTTTCTCCATTGCACCAGGCAAAGAGAGAGCCATCCTTGCTAAAAGCAACAGCTTTGCAATTTTTTCCAGAGACCCTAAAGAAATAAGAAATGCACGTGAGTAGTCAATAGTGCCCAAGTGAAGATTTTCTAACAAAACCAAAAAGCAGCACATTTCCTGCTGTGCCCCTGATGAGCCCTGCAGTCCCTGCTGCCCCTGCTCAGGGACTGTCACCTGGCAGTCACACCTCAGGCGAGCACAAAGCCTCCCAAACCACCAATTTCCTGAACCAGTAACAGCAAGAAATAATTCACCTATATTTACACATTTTCCAATTCCGGAATCTGCCTTTACTTTTTACAAAACTGGATTTTTTGCACGAAAGATCAGAGCAGTGACAGCAGTACCTCTGGAAGGCCGAGCTCTCTGTGAAACTGGGGGGCCCGTTCACCATGTACAGCCCTTCAGACCCTCTCACTGCAATGGAAACAAGGAACTCATTTCAGATTGAACAAAGCAGAAGTTGTGCTAAGCTGTGAACCCTAAAACAGGCACACACGTTCCCCTGCTTGCTGTAAGGACATCCAGGACATGAGGTGTGCCTGAGCCCCCAGCCCAGCTGCCGGGATGGGCACCCAGAGCCCTGGGCAGCTCATGCCCCCCCCGCAGCAAAGCAGTTTTTCTCATGTCTGAATGCAATTTCCTGGGGTTCAGGCCCTGACAGACACCAAAGGGACCTTTTAACACACCCTAAATACAACCCACAAGCTGCACACCCCTGCCTGCAGCCTGTTCTCCAGCTCTGCCATCAGGGCACCCACTGAGATCCAGATTTACAACAGGTTACAGACAGCACCGAGCAGCCCAAAACCCACCCGCAGCAGCTGCAGCCCCCCGACCCACGCGAAGGCAAATACGGTTTTTAAGGCTTAGAAACACAGGGAAGGAAAATACATGTCCCTGCTGTCAGGGACGGCTGAACAGGGAGATGCTCAGAAGAAGGAGCGCTCTTAAGAGCCCTCGCACCGACCGAGTCCCGCGAACGCCCCCCGGGAACCGCAAGAGAACCCCCCCGCGCCCGAAGGGCGAACCCCGGACACGCGGCCCCGGGAGCTCCCGCGGGGTGCCGGGCTGAGCGGCGGCACCCCCGGAGACGGCCCGGCGAGCCCTGCCCGGCCCCGGGAGCGGCACCGCCAAGGGCGCCAGGGCCGAGCTCGGCCACGCCGCGGCAGCGCTCCCTGCGGAGGGGACGGGCGGTGGGTACCGGCGGACCCAGACCACCCCGGTCCGACGCACCCGCGAGCAGCGGCGTGGGCGGCGCCATCTTGGCGCGGGGGGGGG
>NW_020897729.1:12014468-12042663 GCF_003984885.1 Neopelma chrysocephalum
GGGGGCTGCGCTGGGGGGTCTCCAGAGAGGCCTCCTGGCCCCAGCTGTGCTCTGGCTCCATGTGCCCAAGTACAAATGCTGCAAAGCACCACGCTTGTCTCTTCTCAGAAACGTGAGAGGGCAACCCCCAGGTTTATTTGCCCTGGTGAGACGCCAGTCCTGGTTTGCAGGCGCTGGCAGCTGAGGGGACGTGTGACGCGGGGCTGCGTTTGCAGACGCGGGCAGGTTCTTCAGCAGAGCTGAGCTGGCTGAGGTGATGTCATTAACCGCCCGCAACTCACTGTTACCTCAAATCTTGCCTTTTGTTTTCCTGTGAAGCTTTCCTGCGGCTGGCTGCACGACTCCAGCATCGCACCAGGGCTGGCACACGGTTTGCCTCCCCCGCGCCCCCGCCAGGCCCCGCGTCCGCTCCGTGCCCGGTGCCGCGGCTGGGACAGCGCTGCGGGGCTCCTTCCCGGGGCTCCAGGGAAACACCGGGACCTTGGGAACAGCGTCCCCTGACAGAGCCGCCCCTGCGAGCGACATCGGCCCCGAGACCCGCCCGGCTGCCGACACGGGGCACGGGGGGAACCGGCGGCCACAGGGGCCGGGAGCGGTCCGAGCACAGCCGGGCCACACAACCCAGGGAGCGGGGGCTGCCACAGGGGACAGCAGGGGACAGAGGGGACAGAGGGGACAGCAGGGGACAGAGGGGACAGAGGGGACAGCAGGGGACAGAGGGGACAGTGGGGCCGCGGAGCCACAGGGAACCGGCCCGGGGGGCGGCGGGACCGGCAGCTCGCACAGAGACCCCCGGGAACGAGCGCGACAGGGCGGCTCCACAGCCCCGGCTCACTATGGCCGCCCGGCCCGCCCCACAGTCCCACAGCACCGCCCCACACACAGCACCGCCCCAGAGCACCGCCCCACACACAGCACCGCCCCACAGTCCCACAGCTCCGCCCCACAGCCCCACAGCTCCGCCCCACAGCCCCAGAGCTCCGCCCCACACACAGCTCCGCCCCACAGCCCCACAGTCCCACAGCACCGCCCCACACACAGCACCGCCCCGCAGCTCCGCCCCACAGTCCCAGAGCCCCACAGTCCCACAGCCCCACAGCGCCGCCCCGCGGCCCCGCTGAGCCCCGGCCGGAGCCGCGCTGGAGCCGCGGAAGGGCCGCTCTGCGCTCACCAAACCCACGGGAGCGGAGCAAAGCAAACAAAGGTTTTCTAACGGCGCGAGTTCAACCTTTGCTTCAACTCTATTTCCTGCAGATTTACTGAAGGGTTCTTCCTTTTTGGAGCAAGCGCCTCCGCAGCCCCTGTGAGGGGTGGGCACAGCCCCACACCCTCCCACCCGGGGGGCAGAGCACGGCCCTGCCCGGCCCCAGGGAGGGTTGAGGAGCTGGGACCATCCTCACAGGCTCGGTGCCCCTCTGCTCCCGGCAGCGGATCTCTGACCGCCTCAGGCACGGTTCGAACATCTCTGTTCTGTTTCGCTCAAAAATGGACAGGTACAGTGGTCCCTCCATAAAAGTTTTAATCAACTACTTACCCGAGGGACTCCTGTTCCGAGAAGTCCCCAGAATTGTCCCTTTGTACTTACATTAACAGCATCCTCCTCACGGCACAGCCGGAGCGAGCCACTGATGGCACTGGAGGGGAACACACGGAGCTCTGCAATACTTTGGTTTCTGCTCTGAGCGAGGCCCTCACGGCACCAAGGACTCCCAGGAGTGCTCCCAGCAGGCAACGAGCACCCCCCCACACTGCTGGGAACATCATTTTGGTGTCACTGCAGCAAGAACTCTTTAATCCACAGGGCTCGCTGGGGCTGAGCTGATCCTGGCTGGGGAGGGCAGACAGAGCTGGTTCCAGGACAGACGTTTCTCCAAGATCTGAAGGCATGAAAACTTGCAGCTTCCAGTGTTGCTCCTGCTTTACCTTAGACACAAACCTGAGCGGAGTTAGACACACACAGGGCTCAGGGACTGAAGCAGTGAACCAGCAGGCCCAGGTGTTAATTCACAGCTATCACTGCAAACCCCAGAGGGCCACTGACAGCAGCAGATGATGCTTCTCCTTGAAGAGAAGGCACCAGTCTTTTCTTGCAAAAGAAGCAGTGGTAACCCTGGTGCTGGTCTGTTAGGCAACATCAGAGAGACAGTTTCTCCATTTTCTTCAGAAAAAAGTGCTATTGAATTTAGTTACATTGCAACAACATCTACAGCCAAAAACTTCAACAAAACTGCAGTTTAATTTCAGAAAATGTGTTAAAATATATATATATTTGTACATCAATTTGACACACTGCGTTAGTTTACACAAATGATGGTCTTTCTTGAAATTGTATTTATGAAATGTACATTTTTAATTTAAATACTCAGTATACACTGCACTTAATCTGCATGTTGCATTTATTAAATACATTAAAATCTGCAATGTAACAAAACGTTTTCTGCATACGAAATTCAAAACACCATTTTAAATGAACAAAAGATGGCTCACTTCATTTATTTGTTTTAACAACTAGTGCCTAGCGCACTAGCTCAGCTCCACCAACACCAGCTGTTCTTTCTCTTTATTGACATTGTTCACAGACTAGTACATATTACACTAAGAGTGCTGGATAAAAACATGAGGTACGAAAGTGGTTCAAAGATTACAGGTCATGCAGATCATGCGAGACAGCAAAGAAAGTCGTGAATGAGAAAACACTAAATAAAAATACATAGAGAATGTGCATTATAAAATAAAAATAAAAAAAAAAAACACCAAACCTCAATTACACAGCTTTGCTTCTTTGGTTACAAAGTAGGTTGAACAATTTCACAGCTTTTTATTCCCACCCCAAAAACAAACCAAAAACGAAATGTCAAAAAGCAGAGGAATCGTGGCCCTTTCTCTCTATTAGAAAGTAGAAACAGAAATGAGCAAAGTTTTCTTCATCAAAATAGCCCATCACTTATTTATTATATCACAAGGACTGGTGACTACCTGTACAGATGCACTATGGTCTTCATACTTACACTCTATACAAAATTTACATTCAAGCTGGATCTTTACTACCGTAAATAAATACCAAAGGTCAATTGCCATTAGTGTTAGAAATATGCCAGGGTTCTTTGTTCAATTATTGCCTAGACATCGTATCTATTAACGCAATCCCATCTACCATTTTACCCATACAGACATTTATTAAAAAAAAAATTTAAAAAGTTCTGTGACATTGTTCATGTACATTATGAAAATAGCAGCCCTGTAATAAATAAAACAAATAAATGAAACTAACGTAGGCAAATGTTACTTATATGAAAAGAACAGTGGCTCTGAAGAGGAATTGTTGCTCCTTACCAGCCAGCAAGGCTCAAAGCGACCCAGGGGCAATGGGAACCTGGGAGAGCCCCCCGAGCTCTGCCCGCCCTCCCTCCGCAGCCCGGGGGGATCCAGGCTCAGGGACTCCCTGCAGCTCTGCCCAGGCAGGGCCTGCACCGGGAGGGTGATTGTCTAATACTGCAAAGGCCAAACACAGACAGAAGCGGCTGCTCTGCTCGGGCTCAGGCCGAGGACACGTTGGGCTGCGGGGGCTGCGCCGAGGAGCTGCTGCTGGGGGGGCCCTGCTGGCTGGAGAGCTGGGACAGCTGCTCGTTGTTGGACAGCGACTTCAACAGTGCGTTCTCGCGTTCAAGTAAAGAGTTTCTTTCCACTAATTCCTTTATTTGTTCCTTCAGGACTTCCACTTCTTCTCTCACTGCGTACATCAAATGGCTTTTCACTAGATCCTGCAGAAAACGAGTGGACAGTTACACCGAGGGAAAGGACAGTTTCCTTCACCCCAGCCCCAGAATTTACTGTTCCTGCTTTCACTGCATTAAGCCTGGAAAACCAAAGCACCGCCACTAAAAAATATATGAATAAATCAGCCTTCGAGCACAAACAACCCCACCCCTTTGCTCCCTTGAAGTGGCCCTGACATCAAAAGCTGTGTCTCCAGCACACCAGGTCACCTGGGTTACATGGAACACAAGGACTAGAATCACATCCCAGCTCCTCAGAAGGAAAGCACCGGCTCTGAAGCTGTGACCTGGGGGTTTGCAGCACACAGGCCCTGCACTGAGGTGTGTGAGAACCAAGATATAGGAAAGCTTTTACATCAGCAGCAGCAAAAATCCAACAGCTGTAAGGGAAGCTGAGCACTGTGTTAAGGATGGCACACTTTACCCTTCTAGTAATGAACTGAAAACTAGTGATGAACTTGGCTAAAGCAACAGACTGAAATGCACTATTTATTTTCATCACCCCTTTAAGTTCAATCAGCTTGTTCATAGCAATTTGTAAGAAAATTTGGTGACTAACATTTCTGGGCCAACAGTAAAGGCAACCATGGTTTGTGGTCATTCATAGATATACAGAAAATCCGTTTTTCAAATGATGGTCTCAGTCTGACCCATGTGGAGGGTCACAGAAACACAATACAGCTGGAAACAGGCTCAGTGATGAATCACACTAATCCTATTAGAAACAACAACTTATATTTTACTTACCATTGCCTGTTCTATTTTGTTGTCAATGGCAACAACACTCGCACCAGATGCACTGTAAATACAAGGAGAAAACTGTGAGATTTACTGTAGCACTCAGGTAAATCCACACACCTGCAGGACTCCTGGAAGATGCTGTTACTGGAAGGCTGAAGCTCAGAGTCAAGAATTCAGTGCACAATCACAGGGGTGTCCCATGTCCCCCCCCAGCTGCCCAGTGCAGCTGGAGCTCTTAGAGATGCTGCTCCTTCAGTTTATACCTCCTCAGACTGTGCTTATGACACCCATAACCACAAAAATGCATTAGAATAAACACTAAACTAACTAAATCAACTGCTTTGATTCCTGGCCTCATTTTCCAGCTTTCTTCACTGGGGAAAATGGGGATTCACAGATATTCCTGGGATCCTTACCTCTAGTGTTATTCCTGACAAACTCTTTCTATAAAGCAGTGAAGAAAAAACCCTGTTATAATGGTTGTTCTCTGGTTTCACTCAAAGTCCACCTACCAGGTAAGAAGTTCCTGGCTCAGCCCTGCCTGTGCAGCCCATGGCAGCGGGAAGGTGAGACACGACTGGAGCCCTGGCCCCGGGAGCACTTCCTCACTCCCAGAAATTCCCCCTGGATCTCATCTGACAGTGACAAACACTCGGGTCACAGTCAGGGCCAGGCCTGTTCCAGAGGCACATCCCACTGTGAGGATGTGCATTCACTGTCCCAGCAGGATCCTGACCTGCAGCTCTGCAGCCCGGGGGCAGCAATCCAGGCCCCAATGTCTGGGCTCTGTTTCCAGGTCACACCACAGGCACACGAGCCAGTCCCTCACGTGCAGCTCTGGAGTGGGGGTTCTGGTGGCCAGGGGTGTCCCTGCTCTCCCAGGGGGGATCCCTCTGTTTGGAGAGGAGCTGTAGATCTCCCCAGGGCAGGCAGGGTACCCCCCCCCCCATGTCATCCTCCCATCCCGCTCCCAGGGGTCCCATTGCCCTGCCAGCTCTGCTCTGACCCAGGATGGCAGTTCCTGGGCTGTGACAGCCCCACCAGTGAGAGCTGCTGATAAGGGTCTCAGCCAGGGCCGTGGCTATCAGCAACACACAGCCACGTTTAGAAGAGTTAACATGGGGAAAATGCAAGGCTCGCAGTCCTGCTGGGAAACCTGCCCCTCTGGAACTACACAACACTCACCCAAACCCAGTGCTAAGAAAAAAATCACTCAAGGCTTTTTACAAGTGTGTGAGCACATTGTCACAGATGTGAAACAAGGCTCAGTTCTGAAGAACAACACTGATCAGAAAAGCTCATTTAACAGGTCCCACAGAACTGTCAGGACAGCACTGAGCACACGGGAGCAGAGGGAATCAGCTTTGCAAACTGGGAGAGTAACAGCCTCTATTTCTACACTGAATCAAGCTTGTAACCCAAACCAAAAGTGCTGAACTCCCATTTCACAAGAAAATTTTTCCAGTCTCTTATTGTCTTCTAAGCCTCTTTGAAGACCTATCTGTGGTAAACCTCCTCAGAATAAGATGTATTTATAACCTGTGCCGAGGGAAGTATTCCCTTCCATCTTAAATTAACATGCTTCAAACTCATCTGGCAGCATCACAAGTGCCTGTGTTCAAGAACCATGAAATCCCCAACAGCCTTTCATGGACACCACTCCAGGGTCAGCTGAAGCAGCTCTGAAGAGGTGACAAGAGGAAAATTAAAGTAAACACCACACATGGCAGTGGGATCTGCTGCTCCATCTTTGCAGCACTATCACACACCTTTTGTCAATACCTGTCTAGTTAAACTTGAGACTGGGAGTTTATTTTTTAAATAATTACACTGCAAAATAGTTGAAAGGGATGGAAGAACAAAGTCTGTTGCCCCGCTCCAAGTTAAGGCATTGGAGCAGTTCCATGAGAAAGACCAGCAGCCTTCCCTCAGTGTCCTGGAACACCCGTGGCACACTGCAGAGGCACCTCTCCTGTGCTGTACCTCGTGCCCCAGGTCCCCTCTGCCCGTCAGATGGGTGCAGTGCTCACCATGGGGGTGTAAAACTGTCCCTCCCCACACTGTGACTGGAATGAGCCTGAGAAACCATTGCTCTTCCACCCACATCCCACACTCAGAGTGACCCCAGCAGTGCTGAGAGCCCTGAGCAGCTCATACACTGCTGTTACTCATGGCAGTGTTCTTGCTGCCCTCATCCCCAGAGAATCTGCACTAGGATTGAAGGGCTGAGTTCAGATTCCAGCCCCACTCCCTGCATCCATCCCGACTCCAGCAGGCACAGACCCCCACCCACTGACCCGGAGCAGTGCCCAGTTCACCACCAGGATAAAACCACCTGACGTGTTCCAGGTCACCCTCTACAAGCAGATGAGAACCAGATTTTAGGGCAGCACATTTGCTACACGATTCTGCCCTTTATTCATTTTACAGTGCTCCCCACTCACTCAGCTCCTGTGAGATGTTGAGCAGCACAGCCCTCCAGAGCCAGCTGCTCTCACAGGACACTCCAAATGTAATGCTAAATCTGAAGATTTTGTACTTTCCACAAATCCTGAGCTCTTGATATTAAATCACTGTTTGCATAAAGTATTTTATCCCACAGCTTCAGAATGAAATTTATAGATACAATCTAGTCCTTATGAAAAGGCCAGGAAAAAACCAAAGTATCTGTTAAATAAGTCCTTCTGGATGAGTGACTGGAGTGACACGTTCTGTGAGTGCACCATCCACAGCAGAGCCAATGCTCTGAATTGCAAACCCTGGAGCCAGAAGTGGAAAGACCCCATTCAGCTGTTACAAAAAGAGACCAATTACTGATTGCTCCAGGAGCTACAGAAGTCTGACAATTATTGTCAAAGCTGAAAAAAATCCACATTAAGTAACACAGAACAGATTAGGAGGTGCATTAGGCATGTAATATGTTTTTTGTAACTGCAAACCCCCCACCCCACACTGAGCTTCTGCAGCCAACCAGGAACTGAACAGACACACTGTAATTCCAGGGAACAGTGGGGTTTGACTTGGACCTCTGAGTTAAGGACATGGCAATGAAGGCTCTGCCCAAAAAGTCATTATATTGATAATTATAAAGTTCATGTTGAAGCCCACCAAGTACAAGGCAAGATTTACAGTCAGCAAAACCATCCAAGACCCCCAAGTACAGTTTGTCATTAGCAGAGATGGACAGTAAACCAAACACTTTTCTGTGTTACACACCAGGTAGCCAAAAGCCTATTTAGTCTGAGAAATTCTCATTTTGATGGTTTAAAAAAATATACGTGGTGCTTGCGTTACCTATTAAACTTTCTTTATCTCAACCCACGAGTTCTCTCCCTTTTCCTGTCCTGGCGGGAGGTTGAGTGAGCAGCTTTGTGGGGCTCAGATGCCGGGGTTAAACCACAACAGCCCTTTCTGGCACCCAGTGTGGGGCTGGAAGGTTCCAAGATAAGGTCAGATTTCCTGGGATGTGCTGGATTGAGTGGCCAGCAGTCCCTGCCGTGAGCAGCTGTTCAGCTGTGCCCACCATGGGCTCTCTCCCCTGTGCAGGGGCCATTGCCCGTGGGTGGCCACGTTCTGCTCTGGCTGCTGCCACACTGCCCTTATCACCTCCTGCCCTGCTGGGAGAGCTCGATAACAGCCACGGGCCCGGCCTGGCAGCTGCCCAGGGCAGCTCTGCTGGGCAGGCTGAGCTCCAGCCCAAGGGGCTGTGACCTGTGTTGGGTGCACGGGGGAGCAGAGACCCACCCGCAGCCTGTGGAGAACCCCACGGCCAGAGCAGTGCCCAAAGGAGGCCATGACCCCACGCAAAGTCCACGTTGGAACAGGCTCCTGATGGGACCTGTGGCCCCTGGAGAAAGGAGCTCAGGCTGGAGCAGGTTTGCTGTAGGACCTGCGACCCCACAGAACCCACACTGGAGTTCCTGAAGGACTGACCCCGTAGAAGGGACCCACGTTGGAGCAGCTCATGAAGAGCTGCAGCCCATGGGAAGGATCCCATGCAGGAGGCAGGGGACAATGTGAGATTCCCCAGCAGTCTGTGGTGAAGACCACGATGAGGAAAGCTGCAGGACCCACCACACCACGTCCTCTGTCCTGAGTGACCACCGTGAGAGATGGAGCCCAAAATCAGACTAAACGATCACAACAGACATTTGTAGACAACTTATGGACATTTTTGCAAGGGTGGTCGACAGACTAGACTAGGTAACAGCATTTCCCATTTAAATGAGATTGAAATCCTATGGACTGGATGATGTGAACTAATTCTGAAGCTTTTCAGTCAATAACAAAAGCCATATTCTCTATTCAGCTGTATTAATGATTATCTGCATACTACTGTCCCAAGGCATTTCTTAGCACTAAGTCACCCCCCAAAAGACTCACAGAATACAGTTTTCTTCCCTTCTAGACACATAAAACTTATCACATTTTCCAGCTGATCCTGCAGAGCAGAGCACAGAGGGACACTGATGCTCTGTCCAACAGCCTCTGTAAGACAATTCCTCTAAAGCACCAGGTGTGCTTTGGTTTAGGTTACAGTGGGAAGGGTGTTACACACCTTGGGGATGTCTGATGGACATCCCCAAGCCAAGGAACTGCTCCCAGCTCTTCTCATTGGCTGTTACTGCTTTCAACCAAATCATCAAACAACCTTTCCATAAGCAATGACAAGGTACCTCAAAAAGTTCCAACTCTTTTTGCTTGCAAGTGAGCTACAAACTAAAGCTACAAACTAAAGCCAAACTAAAGCTACAAACTAAAGCCCCGAGTGTTCATTTTTTCTTTCCCCTCATTGTTCACTCATTGATGAGCCACTGCAGCCACTGACCCAGCCATGTCTTACCACTCTTCGTGTCTTATCACTGGTTGAGCTACTCAGTCCACCCAAAGAAATCTTTTCTGTTCTTGAAACAGTTAAGGCATGTTTAATTAGCCTCCATCCCATTAATAGACTCTACAATGCCAGCATCCCAATGCAATCACGTATCCAGCCTGGAAAGAGTATCTGTGTGAGTACTATAGATTTTATTTTGCTTTGTCAAAGTCGTGTGAGAACATGTGACAGTCCAAGGCAGTGAATTCGCCACCTCAGGAGTTTCCACGCACATTTTATGAGTTAATTTATATTGTGAAGGTTTAATGCTTCACACATAAATGCAACAGAAACATAAATCCTACTGCTTTAAATTCAAGTTTACTGATAAGGGCTGTGTTTTAGGCAGACCCACTAAAGCTGCTGATCACTGTGCAAAGACAACCCAGGCCCAGAAGAGTGACCCAGACTCACGTGAAGGTGTCAAGCAGCCACTACTCCCCTTCCCAAACCACATCAGAGAAGACCAACCCATGAGACTTGAGCCCTCAGCAACACCTATGTGAGCACTGTGCAGGAAAACATTCCTGCTAATGTGTCAGTAACAACCAGGGTCTCCCTAACACTGATTTCAGTGCCCCCAGCACTCTGCCTGCCATGGTGTGTTGGTGAAACACAAACCCATCTCTATTCACTGCAGCAATTCAGCACTCTCTTGCTCTCCACTGCAGCAGCATGCAGCAGCTCTGCTGGCTTCAGCTGGTCCCAAGAGATGGCTGCTCATAGGAGAATAATCCATATTTGTTAGAAAAAACCACTGGAATTACACAGGAAGATTTTCTGTTTACACTGAAGCCTCCTAACTCAAGCCCCTGAGGTTCACAAACTCCTTCTGAAGGAGCTGCAAAATGTAATGAGAGTCCAGTGCCAGCAGGGCCATGGTCCTGGTGCTCCACAGTGTGTCAACCCCCACACCTTGTGGGGGGCAAACAAAGGGATTATGAGGAAATCACACAAGCTTATTGTTTTCACAGCAGAGGTTTTTCCTTCTCAAACCAGAGATGACAAAAAGAGAGTCCCAAACCACGTTCCTGTTACAGACTCCCCTGTGCCCAGGGCCATCCCACCCATGCCGAGCTCACCCCCCACAACCACGGGCACTGCTCACCATGCCCTCAGCACTCCCTCCACCAGCTTTTACTGCAAGTTTATAGCTGAAAACTTCTCAGTTTCAGTCACCCAGCAGAGCAAAGCTGCCTAACATGACCTTAAAATCCATTAACTGGGGTATAAATGCAAAACCTGCTAAACCCTGTCAAAGACTTCGGAATTTGAGCAGATTATAAGTTTAAAACTTGCATCAATCCCGATGAATTTGATTCTGTGTTCTCACAAATACTTATTTTTACCACAAAATGTTCACCAGCAAAGATGCAATACTATTTTAAAGGCAGCCATTTACATTCTTCTACCTGAACTTGATGTTTTTCTATATCCCACACTTCCAGCACTTGCTTCAGGCACTATACATAAACCTCAGATTTGTGAAGCCTCAATCTTATTCACTATTTGATTTTAAGCAGCTTCCTCATCTTAAGACTTATTTTGAGACATGAAAATAGAGAAACAGCTAAAAGCTAGACCACAAAGTGAGCTTTGGGTCTGCAAAGCAAACGTGTATTCTAAGCCCTGAAGTTTATTTCAGTGAAATAACAAAGTCCTTGAAACCTAAATACCAACTCTGTCCCATAAATACAGGAAAGTGGCATCATCCAGAGCTTACAGCAAAAACACAGATTTGTCCAAGTTTCTGCTGGAAAAGGAAGACATGCTTTGAAACTGAGCTTAATGCCAGCACCCCAGCACTATAAAATGATTTTAAAAAGAGCAGGATACATCAGCATCACTTATAACCTTCAGCATTGTGCAGTATACAAACTGTTGCCAAGCAAACTAGGAAAGGATTCAGTTAAGCTGTGCATGTTGAGAAGCCTCTCAAGTCAAATACAGCCAGTACAGTGATGAAATGGTTATCAATACTTCAACAGCCAAACAAAATTTTACACTCTACACAGCTTGTTAAGCAGAAGTTTGTGACAAGCCAGAGCATCATAAGGCATGAAGTCACTAGGACTTCAACTTAGTGCTGACAACAAAACTCCTTCAAAATCAATAAAGTGCAGGAAAGAAACAGTTTGCAGCTACTGATGAATTAGTAATGCACCTCTGCAAGTCCCATCCATGCCAGATAAGACTCTGTTGCACTTCACTGCAGTTTCTCACCATCAGTTCAATGCTAACTTTGGAGATTTACTTCATCCTTGTCACAGGTCACCTGTGTCCCCCATCCAGCTTTACTTCAGCAAAATGAAAGTAAGCCAGAAAGCTTCCTTTCCTGGTTTTAAGATAGAAGTATCTTTGTTTGACAAAATTGTGTTTCAATGTAATATTTTCACAACTTGATTCCTGATACAGGACTTAATGCCAAAAAGTTTCCTTCTTTGGCAAAGGAAGCTGTAACCATTTTGGTGAAGGCCAGCTAGGAGCTGCCTAGCATCAAACTCTGAGCTTACACATCATGCATGGTACATGCACAATGGAAGGAGGAAGAAAAAAAGCCATGTGGCATTTTAGAGTTATTCAGCTGTGTGTTTCAGAACAAACACTCCACTTCCACGGCTGCTCTCGCCTCTGCAGCCGCAGGAGCCCCAGGTGGAGCTCTGAACACAAGCAGCAGCTCTGTGCAAACACAAACCACGAGGAACTTGCATGGAGCGAAGCAGGTCATGCATACCCAGCACGGATGCATTCCAGACTCAGGCATCCATACCTATCCCAGGAGGCCCTTGGCTCGTGGAACTTGCTGAAATGGAACGCTTGGTAGAATGCAGTGGACGGATTCCTATGAGATCCAAGAATCAGACAGACACATTGAACATGGGTACGTAATAAAAACACCCAGTCTCCTAATTCAACCTGCACTGCAAAGTAAATTACCTTGTTAGGTTAAACTAATGTCTGAAAGGCCCTGCTGTTTCTATGGGTTTGCATTAAGGACATACAGATCCAAAACAAAACAGTAATTCTCCAGGCCTACGGATTTTCAGGCTATTTCAAGCTGCTCCTGCACAAAGATGACTGTAAGGCCATTAATGAAATGTCTCCTGTCCTGCTGGCAATCCTGCAGAGGTATAGGCTGTGCACCACCCTAATGCCAAACATACCTAAATCCAAAAGACACCCTTCACATTTTTGGTATGTCCCAAACTGTCTCTGCACACAGTACCCAGTGTTTCCATCCAGCTTAACCCCCTGCTTTATACCCAAAACAGATGAGTCCTGTAAGGGCACCTGGAAGTGGGAGCTCAATCTGCAACATTCAAGCTGTGACAGATCAAGTTACAAGTGACAACCAGAGCGGTCAGAAATGAAAAGTGGAACATAAACTCTCACTCACTCTGTACACAGCTGTCAGTCACCTTCCACCTCCCCTTCCCCAGGTGCAACAGGGCAAGGCTGATGGAGGCACCATGACAAAACACTATCAGAAGTAATTGGATTCCCATGGCATGTGTACACTAAAAACCTTGCAAGGATAATGGTATTTGTGCATCAGCAATGATCAGGAAGTGTCTGAGTTTTAAGGATCTGTCACTCTTTTTCCTGCCTTCACCACTGTACTTTAAAAAAAAAAAAAAATCCACGTGAGCCTGGAATTTAGCTTAAAACCTGCTACAGAAGTTGCTTTATCCAAGCTCTCATGCTGGTACTACTCACATTTTCCTAGGAAGCACTGCACACTTGAGTGACAACTAAATACAACTAATTATAGGAAGAGCAACACAATAGCTAAAGGACATTTGTGTGATAGAAGGACTTAACACAGGGAGAGCAATTGCCATCTGTGCATCAAGAGAGCATTCCTAAGGCCGGGGCCCAGGCTCTCCTTTCCAATGCAGCTGTCAGGAGCACATAGAGTCTCTTCCTCAGAAAGTGACTGTAAATAGAAAGTCATTTAACTTCCAAGACAAATTTACTTGCAGCATATAAAGCCCTGTTGCTATTGTTAGGCATAAAAAGTGGTTTATAACGACACGGCATGTATTCCATATGGTCTATTTGTATACTGATACCCTTCATGCTCTATATTTTTGTACTATTCTTAAGCAAGCATCTGAAAAGATACAGAAAAGTTTTTCTTATTAGATTCTTATTTGTATCCCCTGCTATTGAAATTGTTTTTGCATTACTTCAGACAATTAAGAGAATCTTTTCCACTCCACAGCTATATTTTAACAATATATTAACAGGAGTGTGTGTACCTGAACAGGAAAAGCAAACCCACAGAGGCAGGCAGCATAAATGATACCTCACTTGCAGCTCTGAACTAATACAACTGAGTTTCAGATTGTTGAGGCATCTACTTTTAACCACAGCAAACAGTAAAAGGCTAGAGAATGGCTCAAAACACCTTTCAGTGTGCAGAAGCAGCTGAGGACAGGGCTCACAGGAGCAGCACTGGAGCCTGCTGCTGGGCCCCAGCACCCAGCCCTGCTGACACTGAGAGAGGACAGCCTGGAGCACAGGAGCAGACTGTGCAGGGCTCCTCCCGGGCACATGGCCAGGCCCCAGGTCAAGGCTCAGCCTCAGTCCTTGGCAGACTGGCAGTGGAGCCAAGAGCCAGCCAGGAAAGGGATGGCCCTGATGCTGGTCCAGGGGTGAGCACCCACCTCCCCTTGCACAGGAGGTGCCCCAGCACTCCTCTGTCTCTGCTGAGACAGAACAGGTATCCCCAAGGGGAGAGGGGCTTGATTCCAGTCCCAAACTACAACAGACAACAGGCCTAGCACACTTGAACATCCAAACTGCATCTCCAGGGGCCAAAGAGGCCTCCAAGTCTCTATAAACAAATCCTACAACACATATTGAATTTATTTTCTTTAAAAGCTCGTGAACACCAATATTCACAACTTACTTCCATGGTATGGTTTCTAACAACAGTTTTCATGTAACAGATATTTGATCTAATTTTAAAGGATGAGAACTTATTCAATTCTCTGAATGCCTGAAACATAAGTTGTCCCTTTAAAAGGGAAGCCTAAACCACATCCCAAGTATCACCTCATATTTGGAAGTGTATCCTCCCACTGCCATTCATCAGGATGATATGCCAAATACAAATGTTACCCTCAAGAGTTCTGTTTGCTAGAAACTGTGCCCATTAGAGCTGGCAAATTGTTACGTGTCCAGATAAATGCCTTTTAGTTTAAATAATGCTCCTGGCCTGGGAAGAGCGGGGTCTCAGCCTGACACACACAGGCTGTGCACAGATGCCTTTTTCCCAGCTCTGCCTCTGAAAGGAACAGGAACCTTGTTCACAAACAAGTTTCAATCTGCAGGCTGCTGACCAACCTCAGCAACTGAGGGCAAGAACAACACCTGAAAAATATCACTTCTTTCCTCCAAGGCAGCAAAATAAAAAAATCATACTGGACCACCTCAGATAGTTCTCTATCAATATCACCGACTTATTTTCATTAGGTTTGAGAACAGGAATGACCCAGAAGATTCAAAAGGCTGCCTTTGAAGAAGATGAAAACAACAGGTCAGACAATCTCTGCTCAATATCTCTGAGGAAAACCAAAGCAAAGCAGAAGCACCTATTCATTATTACCTAGACAGCAGCAAGCAGATGCAGATGGCCTTTCCAAAGCTCACATCAGCCAGAAATTCCTTCTGAGAACAATTAACAGGCCTCATATAGAAAAACACAGAGGCTGTGATCATGTTATAAAGTGAGTAGAGCTTTTAATGCCATCTTGCCTGACATTTTTGCAGGTAGGAGCGTGGCTCACACAGAGAGGATCCACCTTTGGTACCCACTCTGTGCATGTGGCTCTCCAAGGGTTCAGGGGAAGGATCAGAGCTCTCCCGGGGTCTCCTCTGTGTTATGGGAAACTTCAATCCACAACTTGGGCAGAGGAGTATTGACTATCTCTGTACCTGCAGATGATCTGCAAGCATTCTGGACACCAGGAATAGAATGGAGGAAGATTGGAGCAATGGACTGAAATAAAAAGAATGCAATTCAATAAGGATAAGAGGGAAGCAGGATGCTCTGGTAGCAATAACCAGTCACACAAGTACAAAACATGGAATGAGTACCTGACTGCAATCCCACAGAGAGGAACCTAAACAGAATTGAAAAGATGAAAGTCTTGCAAAGGTGTCAAACCTGCAATGCTCCTCTTTACACAGGACGGACACAGAGCAACTCAAGTCTTGCTTTTTTCAGCCTTTCTGAGCCCTTAGCTTTGATTTCACAGCCAGGCTTGGACACCAACTTTCCAGAAGGAAATAAGCCTACTGAAATTCAGATAAGACCACTAGAAGAGATGTCATATCCCAGGTTTTTTTCTCCAGTAATCAGAATCACTAAGTAGTAAAATTATGCATTTAAAAAGAGATGAAAGCTACAGTTACAGGTTTCACATAAAGTATCTCCTCAGAAAAAGAAAACTTGTTCTCCTACCTCCTAAGTATAAGCACAGCACAAACATTAAAGGGGTTTATTTGCAACAAAGAAAGTTTAAACTACATGTCAGAATTGTTTTCCAGACAAACAGCAAGGAATAGAAAAGACTTCTTACAGAAGGGGTGGGATTGCCATTCTTGTCATTCTAGAGGAGATCAAACCATTAATTATTGCTCCAAAAGATTTCAGGCCCATCTTCCATAATTCTCTGAGAACTGGAACACTGTTAGCAAGAACTTTAAAGCACAAGTTCTGCTTCTGAATAGGAACCAAATTTAACTATGAAACAGAAAAGAAAGGAAGAGACTAGTTTATAGTTTGGAGTCAATCTGCCTTTCTGTTCAACTGCAAGGTTCGTCTTCTTTTGGGGGAAAACAAAAAACAACCGTTCCAAAATAAAATTCTTTTTAGTTGTAGCCAAAGCTCACACTGAAGCACCAAATTTAAGATCAGAAAGTGTCAGTAAGACATCCACTATTCTCATGTTCCTGCTCCTAGAAGTAAGGTCATTGATGGGACAGTGATGCATCAATAGGACTGGGAAGCCAACAGCAAGCTGCAGCTCTCAGCCTCTGCCAGAGCTACAGGAGCCAGGCAACAGGCTGAAAAAACCTGTTCTTCAGCCACCTGAACCAAAGGAAACACGTTAATGTGTAACTCTGGGCATCTACCTCACTGCTACAGAGCCAGGAGGGAACCAAGCACTTGGAGAAAGGAGTGATTCAAAGATACCCTGAGAGGAAGTCAGCAAACAGACACATTCAGCTTTTTTGTAACATGAGTATTACTGCTGAACAGTCCAGAGAGCTGATGGTAAGATAAGCACAGTCTGAGCTCAAGAGAACTGTCAGCATACGTGGATGTGTTTGTGCACTAAAGGACAACAAATGAATCCCTCCTTAATGTCTGAAATTTATAAAAGATTGGATGGACTTTTACCCAGAAGCATTTCAGACCCAAGGCAGTTTTCAGTTCTGTGTTTCAGTGCTCCCCAATAAAAGGCTATTTACCAGGATACTGGCTATGACCTACAGCTGCTCTCCAAATCACAAACCTTGACAGGGTTTATCTGGGATCTGGGCGAGGGATTTGACGATCACTTGATCACAGCTTATCAGGGAACACCCAGCACAGTTCATGGCATTCTGAGATGATGTTTACACTAGTAACAGAATTCCTTCTCCATCCCTCTCCTTCTAAATGACTTTATTTTTATCACCCTCTATTTAAAGCAGCTGCAACTTTGAATCAGCTTTCTTTCATAAGACTCAATCTACAAAACAGTAACTGGAGCACAAAGCTTTGCAGGAGAAAACTGACAGGGACTAAATGTGGGGGAGTTGATGTGGAATTAAGGAAAATAACATCTCAAGCTCTGAAGTTATATGTTTAACTGCATATTCTGTTCATACCATTCCTTAAAGCTGTTAAACCTGCAATACATATCCAGAAAAAACAGCAAGAATTCAAAGCTTTAACATTCAGTTTTAGGTACATTCTAGCTACAGGCGGCAGGAAAGGCTGACTCAATCAGCAGCCTGCATGACAGATTTTGGGACAGCAGCTCTCAAACACCACCATGGACTTTAAAGGAGTTCACAGGCTACTACAAAATTAAAATATTGTAACAGTGCAGAGAAAGCACACTGCATGGATCTGATCTTCACTGGAAAAATCAAGAGCAGCAGCCTATACTTTCTTCACCTTGCTCTCAAAAAGAGGATTTCAGCAAATAATCTCCTGCAGTGACTGGAAGTCTCTCAGGAGAAGGAAATGGAGATGACTGCCTCAAATGCACAGGGTACAAAGCTTGGCAGAGCTTTCACTGATCACTGTTGAGATCCTGGCATCAGCCTTCCCCTGCTCTGGGGGCTTGGCTCTTTAAAAATGACACCAGTAACATTTTTCAACCCCTATGAATGCTATTACCTGATTTATGTAACTATCTGCTTTTAATAAAAATAAGTAATATAAAAATAATTAAAAATGCTTCATCTTTACCTGTGTTAGGTAATAAATCATTCACTATTTCTGAGGGAGCTTTGCTGAAGAGTTTAAATAGTGAATTCCAGTATGACTGTTTGACACAAATCACAGAAGGAACAATACAAGTGCTTATCTTCTAAATCCCTTCATGCTTCTGATTTCAACAGCTGCAGCTCAGAGCTCTGGGGTCCAGTTCTCTGGGGTCCCTGAGATTGGCCCCAAGCCTCAGGAGCACTGCAGACAACCCTGTCATCACAACAGCTCTGAGGCTTTCCAAGATTCACGGGTGACCCCTTCCATCCTCTGCATGCTGCCCTCCCACCTCCCAAAGCCAGACAGGGGACTCCTGTCCCAGCCAGGTACCCAGAGTGCTCATTAACACCTCCTGCTAATGAAGCACAGCCGTTCAGAGAGGGCTGTCACCTTACAGACTGTGTGAGGACTCATCTGAGAGCTTCTGTTCTCAAATCAGAACACATAACAAGTGTAAAATTTCTCGTGCTAATGACTTGTCTTTGCGCTGGGTGAAGTCAACCTTCAGTTCCTGGAGAGAGGATACAGGACAGAGCAGTTCACATGATGCACAGCCTGGCCTCAAGGCCAATAACTACAGCAGATCACATTTTCAGAGAGCAACATCTATAGATTACAAGTTGATAATGGCAGTGCAGAAAGTGTTTGCCTGACCCAGTAAGGGATTTTTGCCTCTATTAAGTAGCTTTCAAGAAAAGCCACAGAAAGGCCCATCAATATTATACATGTTTGGACAAATCAGGACAAGTCAAAAAAAAAAAAAACAAATCCAAAAGCAAACGGAAAGAGTTTTATTTTCAATAACTTCCACATTCTCAACAAACACTTTGAACTTCACCTCACATGGGATGGAGCCCTTCAGCATCTCCTGTGATCTGCCAGTGAACATCACTGTGCCACATCACTCTCCTGACAGTGATCCCATTCCAGAGAGCAAGCCCTCAGTGCTCTTACCCTGACACACTGGGTCAAAGGAGGGAACAAAATAGTAAACTCAGTATTTCTAAATTAAAAAGATCCACACTTGCTAGTATTGCATTATAGATCAAAAAATCTGTGAAAACTCTTAAAAGTATTGACTTTTACACAACTTGGCTGGTAAAGAAAAGGCATTTATTCCTATGTATGAACATGTTATTGCAGAGGATCAGGTTCCTGCTGCCTGCACAGCCCACAAAGCCAGATTTCCTCAAACCCAGTGATGAAGGAAAAGCTGCTTGTAATTACTGGTGAATATGGCCCTGCATAGTGGGACAGCTGGCTTGAGTACTCATCCTCAAATAAAACAGCCCCAAAATGAGATTTCCTCCCCCCACCGCCCCAAGTTGCAGGTACAGCACTTTCAGCTTTTAGGTTATCTATAAACACAAGTGGTTGCTGTTTTTTGACAATAAAATATTTCAGTATCTGCAGGGAAAAAATGAGTGGATAAAATAGATTCAAGCAGACTCAAGACAAAACCCACCTGTCCTACTCCTGTGACAATGGTCAAGAATGCATCTATGAGCAAACATCTTAAATTACACACTTGGCTTTACAAAAAGACATCAGACCCTAGCCCATGTATGGCATGGTTTATTACAGAGTATATTATAAATCTGTCTGCCTTCCCACACAATTTACAAGTTCTTTACCACTCAAGTTTGAGGCCAGCCTGCACTGTCAGCAAGCACTCACCACTTGGCTTACAGAAACAGTATTTTTAAAAAGGCATTTGTAGGACTGGTCAAGCAATTTATGGGCCTTGCACCCACTGAAGTGTTCTACATAGGAGACACTCCCAGGAGTTCTCATCTACACCCCTACAGAAGTAGCTGAAGTAACTCAAGAGAAGCAAGCAGGGGTTTTTAACTCTTATTTTTGACCACCACATCTTCCAATAAACCAAACAAGTTAAACTTCCTTGAGATAGCTACAAAAGCTTCAGAAACTTCACTGAAACCAGTATCTCATTTCTTATCCAACCTACACTTCTCCACTGCAACTTCACACACACACAACCCCCCCACTCATCCCCTCCCCAAGGACTGGCCCAGGACTCTGCCCTGGCTGCAGAGGGGCTGACTGGTACCCTGGGCTGCACAAGGCAAAGTCCAGCAGGTCCAGGGAGGGGGTCCCTCCCCTCTGCTGAGGCCACACCTGCAGGGCTGTGCCCAGATCCCACTGCAGTGTGTAACCTTTAATGAGCAGCAGGCAAACGCCAGCTGCCAGTGTGACAGAGCTGACACCTCTCCACAGCACTAATTAGTACTTCCACCTTCTCTCTGCACTCACAAAAACACTCCAGCAAGCTGTCACAACACCAATGCATCCCTCCTGGCTTCAAAAGGAGAACAGACACACAAAGAAAACCTCTTGGAATAATTGTGTTTTGCACGACAAAAAAAACTGAGACAAGCATCCAGCTGTCCTTCATGTGGCCAAGTAACTCCCCTGCCCTGCCTGAGTAAAAACAGATCATCCCATAAGGCAAAGATTTACTGGTACTCACTACCCATTTGTATTGATGAAGTGTGAAGTTTAAAGGTGAAAGATTTTTCAAGATGGAGAATGAAGATACAACCTTACACTGCATTTCAAGTGACTTCTTATGTGCAGAGAACCTTCTCAGAATCAGGGGCCTTAGCAGTTACTATAAATACTTCTATCTTTGCACTTTGTCAAATATAGGAATAAAAGCAGACACCTGTGCCTGACAATCTAGATTTATTGACCAGAACCAAACCAGCTGTACTTGGGCAGGAGTCTCACAGAAGTTTCTTACGGAGTCTTTGCTGACACACAAAGCACAAGCAAGGTCTCAATTTTTCCTGAGCAACAGAAACTGCTGATCACCAGCTCTAAAACTGAAAAATTAATATATAGCCTCAACATGCAAGAGGCTGGAACTCAAATATCCAGCACAGTAACAGGAAACAACTCCTCTTTACTACATGTCACCTGAAGTCATAAAAGATTATCAGCACTTTAGGTAAAATCATGGCCCCAGAGAACCTTCAGCCCTTCCGAGTTCAAGAGCAGTTGAGTCCTGCCTGCTCAAATCACCCAAATACTTGAGAATTCAACTTGTAAGAAGAAGTTTAAAATAGCTTCCATGAAACATATGCTGTTATTTCTGCCATACAACAAATATGCATTCAACATTCAGAAATCAGCTATGGAACATTGGCACTCTTCTGCAGGGGAGCAGGAAAAAATTAACCCCCAGCAGCTGAGCAGAACACCTGGGAGTCCAAGGTCCAGGGAGCCACTTGTGTCAGGGCTGGCCACCACAGTCTGGAACAAACTGAAGTGTCCCCATTTCCTCCTTTCAGTAACTCCCTCATCTGAAACACTTGTGTCTCATTAATTCTGAGATCGTACTGACTCCTCCTTAACAAAGGCATTTGAATGTTTAAGCTGGGAAACAGCACTGTCAAAGGAGCAGCAGCAGTTTTGTTTAGATATCCTGCACCACTCCAAAACCGACTGCACAGCAGGACAGGCTTTCCAGCACCCAGAAACTGGTGTGGTGCTGCAGTTACCTTTGGTAATTTTTGTTATAGAAAATACAGCAAGAAGTGAACACAACTAACTGCAGTTTGTTTGCATCAACCATCATTTGCTGCCATCAAGTGCAGCCCCAGCTCCACTGGTTTTCAAACTGAGCTGCAGCTCTGGCTGTCCAACCAAAGGCACTCCTGGCTCTGGAGCATCTGTCCCAGGGTCATTCTCATCTGCCTCTACACACACTGGCAAACACAGGCCTCCAGCAGGAGAGCTGAGAATGAGTCTGCAGGTGCAGGAGAGCTCAAACCCCACTGGGCTTGTGAGCAAGGTGAAGACAGGGATAACACTCAACACCAATGCAATTCAAGTGTCATGTACTGGTATGTATCTGCAGAATCCTTTTTTTCCTTCAGGAGCACAACAGAATATGCATCTAGGGCAATATAGAACATGCATCTAGGGCAATACCTCAGTGATCCTGGGCCTGGTTTTGTCCTTATATGATGAAGATGGTCTTAAGACTGCAGTTCTACCAACAGTTAGTGCTCCATGCAAATATGTGATTTAGCTGAGCTGGGAGACAGCCCTGCACAATCAGGTTCTCAACAACTCAGCTGCTGCAGTTGACAGTTCACAATTGCAGCCATTCATTAGTGTTCCTGGAATACGGCCGGAACAGCTCAAGCCAGTCAGTTATCTCTGGAAAATGATCTATACTCTGCTCTTTTTCCAACAGCCCGAGTAATATTTTGCCCCAAAAGTCTGCCAAACATGTAGGAGGTTTGAACAAGCTTTTTCAGTAACATTCTTTTAACAGAGGCAACATATTTCTTTTCCCCCAAGAGCCAAAATAAAGTTATTAAGCCAGCTGAAATATTCTGCTTGTCAGCTACAAATCTGTGTATACATGGGCAGAAAGGTGAGTAGAGAACCTGACACACGCTGATCCCAAAATCCTCTCAGGTGATCCAACTGCCCTCCCTCCAAGATAATTACTCCAGCTGCTCAAGTCCAGCAAATGAAGAGTCAGGGCAATTCTGAGATCCAGTTCTACTTGTGTTTTTTCAGTATTTGTCAGGCTCCCGTTCAATGAGGACTGCAATCCCCACATCTGCCTCAGTAACAGTACTACTGCACCCATCCTGGAATAGTGCTGCACTTTATACCACTTGCATCCACATTTAGAGAGGAAAAGAAAACTATGTTATGTTGTAGGTATTCCATAACTTCCACACAACACATTTCTCTTTTTAAGAGCTTAGCAATTTGGACACATCAACTGAAAAACCAGCTTTGCTTTTCAAGGAGGGGATGACATGCCAAAGGCTTTTTTATCTTTTTTCTTTTTTTTAAAATTCTTTTGGATCACCTACCTACCTACCCTCTCTTCCCTTCCAGGTAAGATATCTTGATTAATTGATTCTTCATTATTCATCAGGTCAATGCAAAAAACCACAGTTTTGTCTAGAGTGCTGTCAAAGCATACTGGACTATGGGAACAGGAAATTAAAAAGTCTTCAGGCAATGGCTTGGAAGAAAGTCATTCTACATCTATAAACACACAGTTCTATCTATCTGTCTGTCTGGCTACGTATCCTTACACCTCCACTCCTAACTACCCTAGGTGTAGTTTGATTTAAAACAGCAAACCATAAGACAGGAATAATACAAAAGACCTTTTTCAGAAATATGTGAACTGACCAGCTTTTTACATCAGCCCTGTCTCATGCTCACTGTATTCCTGACATGCTGCTTTCAAAGAATTTCCATCTTAACTATGCCACCTTTAGAACAGTTCATATTCAGAATGTGAAGGACTTTCCAGATAAATTCAGGATATTGAGAGCTATACACCATTCCTTGATGAGTCACTGTGGTAGAAGATCACTCCAGGAGCATGATCTATACAAGTCTGTCAAGCTTCAAGAACATGCAAATATTTAAATCTAATTGAAGGCGTGGGAAGAAATGTAGATACCTGCCTACACACTGACCCCCCTTCCAGGGGACACTGCACATAAATAATAAGAGAAAAATGCTTTCTACAGATTTCCAGCTCCCATGACCACCAAGTAACCTCTCCAAACCAAGCCGAGCGTTAACTTCCCGGACCTGCAGCACAAACCATGACTCACAATGTATCAGCTCCCTTTGCACCCTATTAGCTTTATCAGTGTCAACCCCCAGCCTATTAATGACATTTGAAGGTCTTCATTAACTATTTCACCACTGATTGCAGTAGACAAAGTAGCTGGGCAAAGCCCATAAAACTTAAATAGCTGGAAAGAGGAAAAAAGCAGGAGCAAGAAGAAAACGGCAGACAAGCAGGAGACACTTACAGTAAAACCTTCTCACAGAGTAAAGCACACAAAAACCAAGTGATAAAACAGCCTTAACAAGCTGCTAGGCCTTCATTCTCACCTTTCTTTGTCTGAAACTAGTGGAAGTCAGGCTACTGGTTGAGGGGAGCAAAGAATAAACTTGGATCTAGTGGCTCTGCAGAGATCTCCGACGTTGTATGAGGTCTAGGCCTGTTTAAGGTGAGCCCTCACAGCTTACCAGGGTCAGTACTGGAGAAAGCCATTCCCATGTGGGACAGACTCACAGCACAGGTGTGCTCCTGGCTCCCTGAGCACCCAGCAGGCTGCACAGCTTTATCACCCAGTGCAGAGGGTGACAAACCAGACGTGTGTGCTCCTCCTCTGATAACCACGAGCCCGTTTCCCTACTCAACACCACAGCCTGTCAGGAAGAGCAGCTGCCTTCAGAGCCCATTTCCACTTCTTACTCGTAGTTCTCATGGTAAAGTGTCTGCAAGAGTCTCTTTAGAAACAAACAGCGAATGAAGCACTGCTGCAAGCTGGCAAGTTCAAAGACTAAACGAGGAAAACAGCTTTAAAAATCACTGTTCTGGATAAGAGCACCAAGAACTGCCTCACTAGAGTGCAACACAAAGTTAGCAGCCCCCAGTTTGAGTAAGTAGGGCAAGTTTTTCCTCACTGTTACATAAAAGTGATTCACTTGTCACAGATAATCATGTTCCTTACTACAATTTATATTAAGTATCAGAAGCTATGCAAAACAAACGCAAAATGCATTCCTTTCTTTCTGACTCCTTAATCAACAGCATGATTAAGCACCAGACGAATCATCTCCTGATAAAACACTGAGCTATGGAAAGAACCCACCAGCTTGAAATCTAACCTTATTTGCACAAGGCAGTTTGTCACCCGGGTCAGCAATCCTCTTAAGGTAGGCAAACTGCGAGGAAATTTTAACTGTTTCACTTTTTCTTGTCAGTCCTTTACCGCTTTAATCAGAACAAGCACAGCTCTCCAAACCGTGGCTTTCCCCTGCAGAAAGGCATCACCAGGTACTCTTAGACACAGCAGCAGCCAAAGCTCCAGTGAGCACAGGCCTGCATTAAATCTGCAGCCTGAACTCACCAGACACTCACTTTGAGGTGCCCTGTCCATCCTCTGCACCCAGCCCCACAGACACAGCTGCTTTACTGAAA
Organism: Neopelma chrysocephalum; assembly: GCF_003984885.1. Lineage (NCBI taxonomy): Eukaryota > Metazoa > Chordata > Aves > Passeriformes > Pipridae > Neopelma > Neopelma chrysocephalum. Next base: position 12,039,359 of record NW_020897729.1, read on the forward strand.
TGTGCTCTCAGCAACACTGACTGTGTGATCTGGAAAGGCTGGTGCTGTCCCCAGATGAGCAAAGGCTTACAGGGAAACTCACCACAAGACCTGCTCATAATGGCCTAGCTCCCATCTTTAAAAACACAAACACAAATAACCCACACGTATTTCCTTCCTCCAAACTGCAGCAATCCCAACAGTAAATGCCAATGACATTCATTCAGTGCTCAAACATTGCTTTCCCTCAAAGTCTTCTCTCAAAGAAGTCAATTAAGCAATTTTGGCCACGACCCTTCAGAGCAGTCTGACACATCTATGGGAACAGCAGCCACACACTGGATCCCTCTCTCAGGCCTTCTGATGAGTCTGCCCACACCACACACCTCTGTTACAACTCATAGTTCCAAATGACTTCCCAATAAAGAAAACTCACTGTAAGGTTGTACTTCCCACATCTTCGCCCCAGTGGTGTCTGTTTTCACAACACAAAGGACCATTCTCTGCAGAGCTTTCACTGTGTAAGGATCTCCACACAAATCCATACCCAGGAGCAAGTATTTTCCTTACTGACACTATAAAAAGCCAACTCCACAGGAGGATAAAAATAAAGAATGTGTGTTAAAAGCCCCAAGCTTCCCAAGATGCCTCCCCTGATGGCCCTTGGGCAGCACCACACAGATTTAACAGCACTGCAATACAGTGGTGTTGATAAACCCACTTTAACCCAGCTGTCATTGGAGTGTTTTATGATGTGTTCAGGGGAAAGGACAGAACAGCCCTCCTCATATCTCGAGTCTCTGGCTGCAGAGAGACAGCTTTCAGTCTTTGATTCTCAACAGTTCATATTATTTGTGCATTAAGCAGCTTTCAGGCTACTTTCTGCCCTGTTTTGTAAAAAAGTAATTGCACTCACATCCCAAGAAGAATAAGCACAGTTCACTACTTGCCTAAATACTTCACTGTGGTTTGTGCTCTTAAAACTTCAGCGTGACTTTCTGAAAGTATGAATTTACATAAAGCATTTGCTAATAACTTGACAGTTGTTCCCTCCCCCAAAAGCCCAGTTATTTTTTAAGGTATTATAAAATAATGCATACCTGTCTTCATCACCATCAACAGGAATGGATATGCCAAACACAGAGCTAGCAAGACTGTTGATAGGAGTACTTGCAGGTAACTGAAGAGGATTTGCTAGAGTGTCTGGAATGGGAGGCTTCACAAGAGGTTTATTTTCAGCTATAAGAGAAAGGGGTGGCTGAGGTAGGGGTTCTGATTTTCTTCTAGTATCATCAATCTGGCCTACTAAAGACTGGGCCTGGGTCTGAAACTGTCCAAGGTTTGCCTGAGGCAGACTGGCGGGTGCGCTGGGCGCTCCTTGCATCATCGAGTGTCCCACGTGCTGGGGCTGGACCGCGCCGGTGCTTCTGCTGGCAGAGGGGTGGCTGGTCAGCTGGGACTGCACCAGTGTAACAGGGACGTTTGGCATAGTGACAGAAGCAGTGGTGGACACACTAGGCACACTTGTACCGGGCACAACCGCAGGCACGCTCTGGACTCCGGGGACCACGGCGTGGGGAGCACCCGGCATTCCCGACACTTGACTGCTTCCCCCCATCGGATGCTGAGTCACAGATTTCTGTTGCACAACCCCTGGCTGTCCGAGGCCTGGCTGTACCACACCTCCTGGCTGCGGGACGGCAGGTTGACCGGCCTGTGCCTGGCCACCCTGCAGCCCCTGTCCGACCGCTTCAGCGGGCTGTGCTGACACCCCCATCACTGCTGCTCCCACAGGCGAGGGGTTTTGGCCCATCACCTGCCCCACAGGCAGGCTGGAGGCCACAGTACTTGGAGCAGAACCTGTAGCAGCCTGCTGAACAGCTCCTTGAGACTGCATAATTGTCACATGCTGCATGTATTCGGCCTGCCCAGGAGGCTGCGTCGGCAGTAGGTGCACCGGTGGAATCTGGGACTGAGAATAAGCAAATTGTTGAGGCTGAGTCACTGGTATGCTTGCCTGCTGCACCTGCTGCTGGGCCACAGGAATGCTCGGCTGCCCCACTGTCACATTTGGAGGTGCCATGCCTTTCCCGTTGGGTCCAGCCTGTGCAACACCCTGTGGATTTACCTGTGGCTGCGGTTGCTGTGGCACCATCATTTGCTGACTTGCTCCCGAAGCCCCAGAAAACACAGGCTGAGCAGTACTCTGAGGCATGGCCCCACCTACGGGCTGCTGCGGCTGCTGTTGTTGCCCAATGACAAAACTAGGTTGCTGTAGAGAGGACTGGTTCATTTTCTCTGTCTGGAGCAGCTGCGACACAGCAGCCAGGGAACTGTCAGCTATAGAATCGGGGCCATGGGCTGATGCTGGCACAGCCGAGACCACAACAGAACCTCCCGTGGCACCGAGGCCGCTGTCCCTGTCTTGAGCAGCCTGCTCAAAGGTGCTGCTGTGCCTAATGCAATCTCCAGTCCTGCCCAGGACACCCCCATCGGAGTCCCGGTCATAGTACTCCATACACGTCCATCGGCCTCGCCTGTAGGGCTCCCCAGTACCGTGGTCCAGCTTGATCACCCTGAAGCGGGAGCTGCAGGCAGCAGCCGCCGTCTGAGACATGGTGCCAGGGGTGGCGGGCACAGAGGGCCCCGTGGAGGGCAGGACGGCCTGAGCACCGCTGCCTCCCCCCACGGCAGCGCCAGCGGCAGCAGCTGGCAGGGGCACGGCAGAGCTCTTGGGCACAGCCCCCCCGTTGGGGGCTACGGCCAGCCCAGCAGCAGCCACGGCCAGCTGCCCGTCCAAAAGGAGGTTGGGAGAGACGCTGCTGGGAGTTTCGGCCTCACCCACGTTGTTGAGAGTCTCTTCGGAGGAGCTCCGCTCACAAACGTCCTCGGGGCCGTAGTCGGTGGCTCGGGAAACATCAAAGATTTCAGAGGACACGTCCTCGGTGCGGGACTCGTCCGGGTCGTCCAGGCTCTCGGTGTCCTCGGTGATGCTGCTGGCCACCTGCGCCGTGGTCACGCTGGTGATCTGGAAGCAGCTCTTCTTCTTGGCCGGCATCTTGGACATGTTTCCTCCGCGGGGAGGGGCTGGGCGGCCGCGGCGAAGCGAGCGCAGCGCCGGGCGAGCTGTCAGGGCGTGCGGGCCGGGCCCCCGGCGCTACCGCACATCCTCCGGCGGCTTCCTGCGGCGGGCGGGGGGCGGCGGGGCTCCTCCTCTTCCTCCCCGTCCGCAGCCCTCTTCCCGCGGCCGGGCCTCCTCCTCCTCCTCTTCGCCGCCGCTCCGAGCGCCCCGCGGCTTCCTGCGGGCCCGCGGCCCGCCCCGCGCC
>NW_020897729.1:12047663-12068113 GCF_003984885.1 Neopelma chrysocephalum
AGCTCGGGAACAGCTCGGGAACAGCTCGGGAACGGCTCGGGAACGGCTCGGGAACAGCTCGGGAACAGCTCGGGAACCGCTCGGGAACAGCTCGGGAGCGCGGCAGCGCTGAGGGGGCAGGACCTCCGCCACCATCCAGGCCAACCTCGCAGCGATCGCCAGCTTCTCACTAGGCCAGAGCACTGAGTGCCACGTCCGGTCTGACCTTAGATACCTCCAGGGATGGGGACTCCCCCACCACCATGGGCAGCCCCTTTTTGTCTAATCACCCTTTCTGTGAAGAAATTGTTCCTAATGTCCACCCTAAGCCTTCCCTGGTGCAGCTTAAGACTATGTCCTGTTCCCTGGGAGCAGAGCCCGACCTCCCCGGCTCCCCCCTCCTGTCAGGGGGTTGCAGAGCCAGAAGGTCCCCCCTGAGCCTCCTTTTCTCCAGGCTGAGCCCCCCCAGCTCCCTCAGCCGCTCCTGCTGCTCCAGCCCCTTCCCAGCTCCGTTCCCTTCCCTGCACACGCTCCAGCTGCTCCATGTCCTTCCTGAGCTGAGGGGCCCAGAACCCGACCCAGCCCCGAGGAGGGGCCCCGGCAGTGCCAGCGCAGGGACAGTCCCTGCCCCGGGCCTGCTGGACACGCTGTTCCCGACCCAGCCCAGGTGCCCCGGCCTTGGCCACCCGGGCACACACCGCAATGAGGAATGGGCTACTCTGACATTCACTGCGGTCTAGCAAAGGAAAAAAAGGGAAGTTAATCAAAGGTAAAATAGGAAAAGGATGAGGAACAAGAATGAACAAGGTGAACTGATTCACCAGCAAGCCAGAAAGATTTCCGAAAAGTCGAGTATAAAAATTGCTGCAGCCCACGGCCAGGTTAGCCAAGATCCACACACTAATCCACACAATAGCCTTGGCAGCATTACACTGATAATATTTTTGCAAGGTTGAATTAGTGCTGAACAATATTCCAGTATGCTGGGCACAAACATACTGATATTTTTATTAAGTGTCAAGCATGTATATATTCCTTTTCTCCTTCAAGAAAAACATTTGCCACAGTTGGTTAAAAGAAATTTTCCACGTGTCCCCTGTTTGTGTGTGTGTGAGCGCCAGCAGTGTGGGACCCTCCCTGGTGTCTGTGTGCCTGTGCCTGGTTTGTGAGACCTGGCCAGGGCAGACAGAGCAGGTACTGGAATGGCTGCAGGCTCCTTTTCAGTGCTGCTGAGTTGCCTGACAGAGGTTTGGATAACTCTTCCCCACTCTCTTCATCACCTTCACCATTACACAGTTCACTAGGAGGATCCCCATACATACTTCAGTGGCAGTGAAAACCCACACTTGTGGTTCTCCTGTCTGAGGGCTGCAGGTGAATTTACATATTTTGGCATTTAAAGATCATGCACTAGTCATGTGACACACACACACATCTTGCACACAATCCCACAGATGCAGAAATGCTCCCACGGATGATAGAAGACCAAAAATGAAGCTCCTCTGGAGTGTGAGCTACAAAGCTTCAAGCTCTGACCACATGTATGTATCCTGTGAAAATGGCTTTATAATGTTCTGTTTGTTTGTTTGTTTGTTTCTATGATTTTAAATGGTCCAAAGGTGGTGCTTCCCACTGATGGTGGCTGAAATCTGTGTGTCATTTAGACAGGGATAAAAGCTGTGCACTAAACCCCCAAACACTTATGGAGTGTACAGAGCTACACATGTGCTCACACCCAGCAGTGAATGCATGGGTGTATAATATTAATATATTAATATTAATAGGTGTATATGTGCATTTAAATTTTGAAAATCCCTAATGTTAACATTAAAAAATACAATATTTTTTTTTAAAGAAAGCTGCAGGAATATTAAAGGAAGTCAGTTTATTGGCATCTAGCATGCATGGGTTCAGATATCTCAGCCTTTAGTAACATTAGGTGATTAGTGTTGAAGACTGAGCCTGAGGACACCATGTGATCCAACAGGTAGGTATCTACCCAAGTGTCAGGAGTCCAGATTGAAACTGTTTGTGGGGAAGTCAGTAGGAAAAGTTCAGGGGAGTTGTCTTTTAACTTCAGTCTTACCCCTCAGTTGGTATTTATCTGCATTGTGGCCTTCTGCAAGTTGTTTTTCCTTCTTTTAATTTCATCTTGTTTTCTCTCCCATGTGTCACCTGCCTTATCTGCAGATACAGAGAACTATTGAGGGCTCTGCCTGCCTTTTTTTGTGTGTTGAGCACTGAGACCTGAATTGTCTTAGCAATAGTAGCATACTGGCACAGTAATGGACAAGTGATAAGCAGTTATCAGCAGGGTCTTTTCAAATTTGAGCAGAAATTTAGGGGTTACTAAACATTGGGTATTTTAAGAGTGCATCCCCTCTCAGATGACTCTTGTACAAAATCCTGCATTATCATCTTAAATTTTAAAATGAACAGTAATATCAGAAATTCCTTTCCTTCACTGTAAACTGTACATCTTCCATTTTGTGAAACTACTGGTGCTAGACAATAAGACATTTACCCAAATTCTTCTTGTTTTTAAAACTCCTCTAAATTACCCCAAATGTTCTCAAACTGCACTGAAATGCAATGGTAATTTGAATTTCAAGTCCTTTTGAATTTCAAGCTGTAAGACAGTGACTGTGAGACCTGGAAGACAAATTCGAGGTTACAGACTGCTGGAGAGAAGAAGGACACAGGAAAGGGCAAATGAGTTATTTGAATGTCTAAGTAGGATTTTTGCATTTATAAAGGCCACTAACGATCCAGAGAACCACAAATAGTAACTGCAGTATTTAGCTTCAGGCTCTTCTTAAAGTCTCATGTGACAAAGAGCACAGAAATTTCCTCTCTCCTGACCATAACAAAATTATTCTTTTTTGTCTTTGCCATGTTCATTGTCTTCTGTATGGAAAATAATGGGCACCAAATCCAAAAACTAATGAAAAAAATTTATATGACAAAAAATTAAGAACGAATGGAAACTGTTACATCAAAACACACTGAAAGTGCAAGTAGAGATGAACAAATGTTATGAAATCTCATCAGTTGTTGTTGGCCTGATCCTGCCCCTTTCAAGTCAATGGCAAAACCCATCAAGTGTCAGTGGGAGCTTTGTTTTATTTCACTGAGAGATGTTAAAATTTGGGATGTACATTTGTACTGTCTTTAGCATTTCTCCTCTTCTTCATGATGGGCACCTTTCTTTAGCCACAGATCCTGTGCTGCCCCTGGTTGTGGTGTTTGAATGGGAGCAGTTCCTCTGGTTAGAATAACGTGTCCTCGTGCACACCTGAAGGGTTCCATGAATAACTGAGGGGAATGACAGCACTCTGGAGAAATGGAGACTCCTGCTTTGCCAGGGATGGTCTATTGAGAGATGAACTATTGCCAATCCCTTCTGGGCTCTGTAAGCCCCTGTGTAGTTTTCATCTGTATGATTTTGCTGTCCTTATCTACACAGTTGTTCTCAGCTTTGCTCTCTGCTGTGTTTTGAACCATTTGTGGTTTAGAGGCAGATGTATGAGCCAGATCCAAGCAGCAAATCCAGTTTGGGATTGTAGTATGTTCTTGATGCTGAAGAAGTATGGATTTGAAAGTCATCATAAGGCAACTACCATGTTTTGGCAGTAGAGATGAGTTACTGCTGCAGGAACAACACTTTTAGGGAAGGCACAAAGAAGACCTGGGTTTGGGCCATAGTTTAAAAGCCAGGAAATCAATCCTGGCTTTAGGATAAATAAGTCAGGTTGGTCTGTCTTGTCTTTCTCAGTTTGAACATGAAACGGTTTGTAAACTGTTGCTATTTAGCTAATACACCGGAATGCAGTGAAATTTAAAGACATGCAACATTTCTTCAATTCGATGTATAAATAGATTACGGCATTTTCAGCATTCCAGTCTTATGATCAAGTGGAATCCAGATCAGGTTTCATTTAACCTAGCTAAGAGAGCAATGTGAATGATTTCAGATAGCTCATGTAGAGTTCAGAAGCATATTCTCTCATATATTTCAAACCCACATTGAGTAAATACTGATATCAATAGTGGAGAAAATCCACATCTCTCATGGACTTTGTGTGTCTGAAATATTTCTGTTTGGCATGGGTGTATTTTAATGGACATTTCAGTAGTTCATTGCTGGATTTTCTGGAACCTAAGTTGCTTGTTTACTTGAATAACTCTTCTTTGAACAGTAAGTAATCACTTTACTTCATTTATAAACCATTATTCAGACTTTTTACTAGCTGTATCAATTATCTCTCAGTGTTAAAAGAATGACTAATGGCAGGGCATTTGTTTTTAATGTGTTGTCTAAGCAAAAAGGGAATGTACACAAATTTCAGAGAGCTTGTCAGATACTTTAAATAACCCATGGCACAACTTGATCTGTAGTTATAGATTGGTTTGCAGGACTGAGTTCCAAAGTGTAGGGCCTTATGCAATACTTGTGGCATAAGAGTAAGAGGAAGCCTGGAGTGGAAAGATGGTCTGTTTTTAAGATAAGAGAGCAGTTACAGAGTAGACATTAAAGCCATTGCAACTCCATAATAATAATATTTAGATGTCCGTTTAAATAGACTTTCCAGGGAGTCCTGATTGTTTGGAATGGTGGCATGTGTGCTCTCTGAGTAGCTGAGCCAACATCCATTTGGTTCAAGTCTGTGAGATCCTCAGGTTCGAAGGTGAAGCTGTCCCTGTGCCCCTCACATTTCACTTCCACGAGTGCAGTGCCCCTTCTTCCCCTTTTACTGGCAAAGCAGAGAGCAGGGCTGGGTAATTAAAGGTGTGGGGAACTGCTGCATGTTCAGGTTCTGAGTAATTTTTGACAGATCTATTGCTGCCACATCACGTGGGATGTGGGACAGCAATCAGCCCAAACTGGTTCCCTGGCCTTTTCTGCATAAATGTGCTACATCAAACTTACAGTCTGCAATAGCTGCAGCTTCTTTACAAAAGCACAAATATGGGTTTTGTAGTAGATAGTGGATTGATGGGTTCTCTGTCTCCTCATGGAACCTGTATGCAAAATATATACAAAAAAGTGATACTTCTGTGGTTAATTTCTGCTTTTCTCATCTGATTGTACAGCTGCTATCAAAGCCTGTGACTGCACCTACTGAAACACTCATGCTGTCAGACACTAAAATGATGTGGTGGATAGAAACCTAAATTCATAAGTCTCAGGTTTTCTGCTGTTAATTTTGCCTTAAAACTTACATAGGCAATTCTGCTGAAATCCACTGAAATAGAATTGTCGGTGAAATGGAGAGATTGCTCAGCAAAACTGAAAGTGTTGGGGGTAGACAAGCAATAGTTGTTTGTGATGATCTGCATTTTGCATTGTTATTATTTTCTAATGGAACACTTCCATTATAAACATGATTTAAAAAACAGGCACAATTTGTTGTCCTTCATTAATGCTGAAGAAGTGATCTTGGTGTATATCCAGGTGTGCAAATTCAAACCACTTTCAGAGGTCTGTTTTGGGATACTGAGAAAAATGGGAAAACAGAACATTTGGGGAAATTAATATTCTGGTGCTCATCAAAGTAAACTGATGGAAGTGATACAAACTTAGTTCTGGGTTAAATGAAAAATACCACAATACTTAAAAAACACTGCTAGGATTCCCATTATAATTACTGGTTTCATAGCAAGCCCCAACAGATTCTGCATGAGGAGTTTGATCAGCGGAATTGTCCCGTAGGTGTTAAATAATGTGGGAACTCCTCAGTAATGCGTTGCAAAGCAGTGATACACTCAGCACTGTCATTTGGAGGAGGATTTTTTCCCCAAGTTGCACTAGAAATAAGTCACTCTGTTAGGTATTGCCATTCCTGCAGAAGTAGCTGTGGATCTCAGAAGCTCGGTTGGAAGGTACAGGGAGAGCTCATAATAGGCTTTCATCAGGAGTTCAATCAAAGAGCAAGCACAAAAGCACTCTCTGGCACAGCACTGTTGAAAAGTATCCCATAAACCCCCAGGATTTCACCTTTACACTACCAGAACTGGACCCTAAATTAGTTCTCTCTGTTTCCCCACTCATTAGCATTTACAGTTGTTCTAAAACAGATTTATATTTAAAGTGCTGGTCAGAGGACTGGTAACTGGCTTTCTTTTGTAGCTGGTGTCACAAGACAGGAGCATGTGAGTCCATTTGACACTGGCTTTCATGATCATCAGCAAGTACATCACACAAAAGAATGGAGAAAATATTTTGTCAGGAAGAACTGTCTGTTCCTCGCTCATGAGAGTCACCCCAGCAAGGAAAGCACGGAGCTCGTTAGTGTCACACCAACATGTTGCAGTGCACAAAGGCACACATCTTCTTTCACTTGACTCTAACAAGCAACTCTTTTTCCCCCCCCTGCTTGGCAAGGTTTTATTTAATCCTGCAGTGAGCCTCAGGTACAGCTGTTAATTCTATATCCTATTTATATCAGCGGAATTTACCTTACATTAATGGTTGCAAAAAGTAAATAGCAATGTGCTGAGAACATGGAAAACAAACAGTCTCTCTGGCTTGCCAAACCTCCATCACTGAGCATATTTTTCCTCAGTGGTTGCCATGCTGTAGTAAACAAAGTTAAGGGCTAGGCCATCTTATTAGTAACAATTCTGTATTGATGCATAACACAATAAGTTGCTGTCCTTCCTTTTCCAGAGAGGAAGTTGCTGTTTTGCTGTAGTATGACATGTAAAGCCATAAAAAGGAAACAGATTTTGGTCAGGAAAAAAATGTATTGATGCTACAAAAATGCAGTTCTGCAACATCAAAAAGTGCAGTTCTTACGTGGTTGTTTAGTTAGTGATACAATTAGAAGCACACTGTGACTTTATTTGTGGATAAATTTACTGAACAGTGCAAATATCATGTGGAATTAAGACATGATGCTGTATTGCTCTCTCCTAAAAACATATAGAGTTCAGAAATTGAAATTGTACTGGAAGGCATACATGAGATGCAGGAATCAAGCTTGAAATCAATTCCCATCAAAATCCAGTTTTGAAATAAGTGCCAGCAAACACTTATCAATTTGAGCAATGTCTGTTGCCATGAAGAAGCTGTTTCCACTCTGGGATGCTTTGGTTCATGGGTTTGCTTCCACTAAAATGCCAGTCAAGTGCAGACATTGCCAATGGTTTAACTCAAACCTGAACTGGGAACAAAGCCTGTGGAACTCTCAAGCAGTTTCTGTTTGGATCTGAAGTTAGGATGGACAAACAGCCAGAGCATTCAAACATCCCATGTGCAGTAACCTGCTGGGGCTGCAGTGGGATCATGGACTTTCACCCCATTCCCATGCTGGGGCATCGTGCTGTGGTTTGGTTCTGGCAGGGGATGGTGCAGGGGTTAAATATCCTTGAATCTGCCTCGAGTTGCAGGCATCAGGTTGTTGTGGCTGGTTCTTTCAGTACTCAGCCAGATACCAGGAAAATGTGTCCAATGCATTTATAATGAAACCAAACATGGTTTGGAAAAATAGTAGAAAATCCAGAAGTGAATCCCAGTCTCAAAGTGCAGTGAATTGCAAGAGTTCCTGTTACTTCTACACTGTGGTCACAAACCTGTGAAGAAAATCTGCATTTGTTTGAGACTGGGCCACCCCGACAAAATATTTGGCAATTACTGTGGAGTATATTATCCAATGTCTCCAAGGAGATTTGCTCTGTGAAAGTATATGGACTATTTCTCTCTGAATTAGTAAATCTTACGTTTGTCTATTCACCTCTTTTTTTCACCTTATCTCCCTTGTTCTTTAGAGACATTTGCAACTCGCATAAATAAAAATAGGTCCCTTGGGAATAGGTCTAAAGTGCTTTTGGAGTTGTTTTACCACTTGAATAACCCTGTTCCAGGTCAGCACAAATTTGACCTCTATTTTTCATTTGTTTTCTTTTTCAGTTTTTATATAATATTTGAAAATAGAAAAAAAAATCATCTGCTCTACTGAAGTGTTAGACAAGGTTTGATTATGGAACATCACGAGTAGTGAGGACTTCCCTCCATGGACAGTCGTGTTTGTCCTGGCAGATCCTCACACTGCAGATAACTCACTCCAGCAGCACGTAGCAATGGATATTATGACTAATTCAGTCAGAACTGTAAGCAGTTTTATTGTGGTCTCTCCAGTACAGGAGGGTTTGGCATTTATTCAGTATTAAGTCATACACAATTTTTAGATGGTGCAGTCATACAAAGAGAAGATCAGTTGAAGGAAAAGAGAAAAGGGGTTTTTTTCTGGTTTTCCTGGTCTTTCAGCTTTAGCCCTGTTGGTTGCATTATGGTGCCTGTTAAAAGCCACTTAGTTTCTCACCTTTTCCTCTCAGCAAGGCACTCAGAAGATTACAGATCTTACCGTGAACTGAGCACTGTCTAGGTCGAAGATCCCATGGGTTTTTAAAGTTTCAGGACATTTCTCCACCTAATTATCTGAGAGTTGATTTTTTCCTTCCCGCGTGGTGCCAGTAACAAAGGGCAGAGCTGCCAGGTGAGATCAGTGCTGTCCTGTTCCCAGCTGGCACAGTGGGGATCAAACACAATCCTGGAAGGTCTGCAGAGGTCCCCCAGGTCTCAGACTCTGTGGTGGGGTGTTTGCCTGTCAGTTGTGTGGCCTTGTTAGTGCTGCTGAATGCTGGCACGTGTGAACCAGTGCAGAACCAGCTGGGCACTAGATGTGAGGTCTTTGGGAGGACACTCAGGTCAGAACAACCTGGAGCAGGAGAGGTGATGTGGAGGTATGGTGCTGAAACACAGAACAGTGCAGTGGAACTGTAGTTTTAGTCTATGTAGACCAATATCATGGTTAACCTGTGTAAATATTTCCATGTTTACTCATGTGGTAAAAGACTTTTATAGTGGTAAGTAAATACCTAGTGGGAAATATTGATCAGGATCTCATTCACAGCAGTGTCACTGCAGGCCTGAACACTTGGGTGGACTCAGGGTTCTTCAGGAGGACAGGGAGGGAATGGAGATTCCGACCTGTGAGGGGAACCTGTGGTGAAGGAGTGCACTGTGAGAGCTCTCTCCTGCAGCTGCTGAAGCCCTCTTTCCTCTCATAACAGAATTTCTTTAAAAAAAAGACCTGTGAAAGGTGAAGAAGATTTAATGCCTAGTCCTTCAGTGCCCAGGTCTGTTGAAGCATGGGGAATGGCCATAAGAAGTGGGTTTAGTGTTCTTGTGCTGTGGGTTACAAATGGCACCAGGAATGAGGAAATCTGTCTAATCCTTGTATGTACACTAATTAATTCAATGGTATCAAGTGAGTTTCTTCATCTCATTACATCACCATTACTCCATTTTTGAAATCAGGTTGATGACTGTCCAACATTGTTCATTGTTTGAGCTCTGCAGTTCCAGAACAGCAGCAGCACAGGCAGGGTCAGGATGACAGACACCCCAGTTTCGGGATCCTGAGCTATGACAGGAGCTCTGTGCTGTGCAGGGCTTTCCAACACCCCACAGCAGGTGCCAGGTGAGCTCTGCAGATTATGAAATAACTAATACTCCAAATTAAAAACTGTGAAAAGATTTATCAAGTTCACCACAAAACCTCTCCCAAGACTTCCTTAACTCCTTGTTTGGGGAACATTTTAAAATCATCACCATCATCATTATTTTTATGTTGTTAATTCCCACAGCCCTATTCAAATTTTATGCATCGAAAACAATAATTGTGTTATCCAAGTAGGCCTTCAGAAATGGACTTCCTTGTTACTCAATAGCTGAAGTAATTTGTGGGTGTTTGGGTCAATACAAAAAACCTGGTTATCATGCATTCAGCACTGCCTTGTCTAGGTACTGTGTAACAGTGAGCAAAGATGTGCAGGATAGATATTGCCAAGTAAATAGCATTTAAAGGTATGCTTTACCTATACCAATTCTGAGCAATTCCATCCTTAACAGAAACCTCTGTATGATACAACGTTTGTTTCCTTGACCCGGGACATGCCTTTATAACCATAACTGTGTTTTGCACACAAATGTGTACCTCTAAAATTGTCTGATTCTGTCTGACAAACATATGAAACCTTTCAGAATGATATATTATTTATTTATACCTTGGACCAGACTAAATTTATAAGCCTTAGGGGTATAAGCTGTAGCTTTCATCCAAAGCTTAGCTTTATTTTTAATTCTGTTGATGAATTTACTGTAGTGATTTCAAAGTCATAGGGCATATTAGCTGGGTGGCTAAAATTTCTACAGAAAGGGGATTGTGTATTTACAAGGATAACCGTAATATTCAGAATGACATCAGTAAGGGTTATAAGAATAATTAAAAGAGTTGAGTTTAATACATGACCACGTAGAATAACAAGTGAGGAGAGGGAAATGCATGTTCTCTGTTATGCTGTCCTCTCCCTCACTGACCATCAGGGCTGGATGCCAGGTCACATCCATCACTTTAAAGCAAAAGACCTCTTCTGCTCCCCAGCTGGGCAGACACCAAGTGAGGCTGGGCACTAAGATCTTGCAGTCCCTCACAAACATGGTCTGGTTTCACTGGGGAGCATTGATGTGTTTTTGGCGGTACATACTGTGAGCTTGGCTGCCTCGTGCTGTGGGAAGAACAGTGTGCTTGTTCTCCTCTGCATTCTCACCTGGAGATTGCTCACTCCCATTTGTTCCTTGCAGTTTGTTCTCCCAGGCAGTGCAGACAAGCCCTCAGCCCCGTCCTCCCCAAGCAGTGTCGTCACACCTTGTGGTGACTCTGTAATGTGGAGAAACTGGCACGGGGATAAGATCACACTTGTTCTGTTCTCTGACCTTAAGGAATGTAAACCCACTGACCTCACATATCTGCAGACGTTGCCAGATGCTCTTACTCACCCCACTAATTCAGCATTACACTTATCCCTCACACTGCATCCTGCTGTACAGACACTAACTGCAAGTGCTCTTACGAGATGCCACCATTCCATGAAGAATAAAAGCAAACTCCTCAGGTAGGCTGACCCTGCTATGAGAGAGTCCCTCATTCCCCGGGCAGGCCCATGAGAAGAGACCTGGCCACTGCATTAGTTTCTGCTCAGACAATAAAGTGAGATGGGCATCAGAGTCTCTAGAGCCCACCACCCAAATCCAGGTGAGCTGTGGGAAAACCTCTTGATCGTCTGAGACACCAGTTACCTGCCTCCATAGCTGCCTCCCTGCAGGCCTGGGAGCCCATATGGAAAGTGCCACACTGTTTTCCTTTGGAATGTAGTCATTACTGTTGTGACTTGCACATGGGAATCTGCAGTCAGCAGCCTCACGAGTGTGCAAACTGCATGTGCTCTCTTACTTGAAATCAGCCTTCTCCATGCTCTGGTGCAGTTTAGGTTGGCCCCAGAAGCAAAACTGTGACAGCCCAGTCGAACAGGGACCTGAGGAAGGTGGCACAGCCCTCTATTCTGTTTGGGCAGGGAAGGGTTTTCTGAAGAGGATCCACCTCTGAGCAGTGCATGGAAGGAACAGATTGTCCGTACAAAATAACTGCAGTTACCCCCTGGGACAGTGAAAAGTTGGCACTAAACTCTAATCATATATCTTCCTTTTCTGCTATAAAAAGGGGCTGGGGCAGCACACCTCTGTGTCCTTAGGGGATATGTCTGTGCTGGGCTACAACTCCCTGGCTTTGCTCTGATTTCAGAAGCTGTAGCAATATGGCTCCAGATTCACATCCATGTTGGGCTGTAGTAGTGAGAAGACACAAACAATTGCTCTTGTGTTTGATATTTTAAGTGCTTTTTAGCAATGTTGGATATCCAGACAAACCAACATTACTTTGAAAGCTACTGTGGAAAATCACCAATGATAATATTGCCAGAGACAATTATAAACATGTAAAACAAACAAACTGGCGCTTTCTAAATATGCCTGTAAGGGTTGATCACTGCCTCTGCATCACAGGCCTTCCAAAGGGTTCATGGATGTGCTACAAAGAGTCAATTTGTAAATACATCAAAATTAAAAAATAGATCATGGTTACATGCAAAACTAACATTTCTCCTTTAGGAATGGCTGGCTGAGGGCTGTATGTCCCCAGGAGCAGTTAGAGCTTCAGTGAGGATACTTGTGAGAGCAGAGGGAGGTGAAGTCAAGTCCAATTTTTGTTTGCTTGTTCTAGCATAGAACCTGCTCATAAAAGTGAGAAAAAAGCTGTTTATTCCTGCAAAACTTGTGGCATTATCCCCTGTCCTGAGGGTGGGGAGTCAATACCAGAACCTGTGCACAGCTGCTCTCGAGGAGCCAGCAGAAACCCTGGCACTGCTCAGTGCAAAACCAAGTTACCCCCCCAGCACCCTTCCTCCAAAATGCAAGGGATTATTGCTGGAGGAATAAGTGCCCTTTCTTAGAAAGAGAGGAATAGAATTTAGGGGGGAAATTGGAATTTTTGGTCATGTTCCTGCTGCAGCTGCTTGAAATGCATAAGACTGAATTATCTTGGGAGCATGACAAAGCTCTGACAAAACCTGGCAGTTTTAATTAATGGCCTCTATTCAGCTGTCAGAATCCAGTGGTTCTGCTGACAAGACAGAGCAATGACAGATCAGTCTCCATTGACATTCTCTGTAGATGCCTTTAAGGTAGTAAAATACACGTTTAAAAACATATACTTAGTCACGTGCATAAATTTTGAAGTCTTTCACAGGTGCCCAAATTTGTATCTCAATTGCAGATTTCCTTGAGTGAGACATACAATTTAAATCCCTAAAACAAGTCAAACCTGACACAGAAATGATTAATTATTGAACAAAAAGGCATCATCATGACCATCTGTGGATAAAAAGCAGGGAGGAGTTTTACCATTGCAAATACAAAATTCACATTTGCAACATCTAATGCACGTTTGGGTTTTTTTTTTAATTAGCCAGAGGAATAATGGATTTTGGAATCACTAAAATGGCTTAACATGGCTTTGTGTGCTGTTGTTCTGTTTTGCAGTGACAGAGACTTCCGCAGGAGAAAACTGTGGGATCCCAGAGTAAAATGTCCCCTAATGTCCCATTGGAGAGGTAATGTCTTCAGCCTCACATGGAGCCAGGCCTGGCCTGGCTGGGAATGCCCCTGGAATGCAGCTGGCAGTGAGAGCTGGCCCCGTTCATGCAGGTGCCAACAGGGATTGCTGACGGGGCTTTCTGGGAGGGAGCTCAGCTGCTCAGAGCTCCCTTTGGGGAGAAACCACAGTGTTTCCTGTGAGCCACATGCACGGTATGTGCAGGGGAGTGATTGTGTCTGACCAGACTAAACCCCACGGCGTTATCACTGCCTCAGAGGTCGCAGGTGAGTTACCTTGGGCATGATCCTGTCTGTGTGCACCCGAGAGCAGCAGTGACGAGCTCTCAGTGGCCCCACGGTGCCCTCAGTGCAGCTGCCTTCTCGCTTTGGAGGAGGTTCTTGTTCAGAGGAGGATCCCTGAAGGATCTCTTCTTTACAGGAGAAAAGGAAAGGTCACCCTGAGGATCCCTCGTTTCAGGAGAGGCCTCAGAGCCTTTGGGAAACAGCCTTCCCCTGTCTCCTGCAGGCTGGAGGAAAGTCCAGGAGTGTCCCTGAGGGTGTGTGCAGAGATGTGCACTGACCCTGCTTGTGGGTAAACACAGCAGGGAGCACTTCCAGCTTGCAGGAGGCCAGGGCAGCATGGGGGGCTGAGGGCACGGAGCTGCAGAGAGGTCTGGGATCACAGCTGGCACAGGGGCAGCACGGGGGGCTGAGGGCACGGAGCTGCAGAGAGGTCTGGGATCCAGGGCTGGCACAGGGACAGCACTGCAGGCTGAGGGCACAGAGCTGCAGCGAGGTCTGGGCTCTGTGGCTGGCACAGGGACACAGCTGAGCGTGGAGCCAGTGGCAGGCACACTCCTGGCAGCAAAGGGAAAGCAAGAAAGGGAACAGAGACAGAAACAGGCCTTCAGGTTGGTGCTTCAGTGTCCATATCACCCCTGAGAGTGAATTCCTATGCCCTCAACCGACCCACTGTTGAGATCCACAGAGCAAACCTGGTTTCCCTGCACACACACCTGCCCTGCCTAAACACCTCTGGTGTGGCTGCTGGAACATTGGAGAGCCTCTGAGCCTGTGGCAAAAAATAGGTGGGTCTGGTTTCCATAGTCATCATGTTCAGTATTACACATGCCATGATGATGAAGCACTGTAAATCATGAGTCTGCTCACATTCACTGATAAACCAGTCATGCAAAAGGCTCTTTGGAGTAGGAATTCAGCAAAAGGCATTTCACATCTGTCAGAAATAATTCAAGGGTGTGGAGTGACTCATTGGGAACTGCTTGAATAATCAAGACCTCATTTTCAGCAAGACAAAGCCATGAACTCGTCTGGCACATCAGTGGGAAACATTCCCTTTGTTAAAGCCTGTGTTCCAGGGACAGGTGCTAGCAAAAATACCAGAAGGAGGGATTTTTGTGATGGGTACAGAATGACCACTTTTAAAGTGCAGGTTTGTGTATGGCAGGATACATGGGTGTAAGACTGCAGAGCTCAGAGTAGGAAATGCAACTGAGATGGCAGGGAAGCCTTGCACTGGTGTGTGGTCAGAAGAGTTTCTGCTGTTGTCAGGAGCAATATCTCAAGATGTGTCAGTCTCCTAAATCAAAGCAGCATTGCAGGGAGCCAGCAAAAAGAATCCACAGCCTCAAATCAGACGTGGGTTGGGATCAGTTCCAGAGAAAAGTCCTTTCCCCCCACCAGCCCATCCTTCCCTTGGGAAGGCACATCTTCATTCTGATGACATCTTCTCTGCCTAAACAGCCTCTGACTCCTGTGTGTTTCCATCTCTCTCCCTGGGCAGGTCTCCTAAATGAAGCTCTTTTGCACAGCACCTGAAGTGAAGCTGTTGGCAAAGGCTTATTTACCACGATCAAGTTCTCTATGCACCAACCTGCATGTGCAGAAAGGGGACTGGAGGAAACTGAAGGTAATTGTGAGACATTTTTCCACCCAGAGCCTGGGAAGACCTCCTCTACTATACAAATCCACAAACTCTTCTCGAGATATCACTTCCTAGATTTTTTTTCCAGGCCACAATACCATTTGAATTATTATCAGGTAAACAGCTCATAAGTTTAGTTAATGGACAGTGTTATTTGAGAAGCAAATGATGCCAGCTTGAGAGTCCAGGCACCCTCCAGGTTCAGATGCTGGGACCCTCAGCTTGTTCTATCAGAGCTCCCAGGTACTGCATCCCTGCAGACAGAGCTGTCTCTGTCCCAGCAGATCTGAGAGCTGGAAATACCAGCAGCACTCAGAGACTGGAGAGCTGGCAAATGTGAGAGATGGCAGGAAAAGCTTTATACACTGAGCAGAGGCTGGCAAAAACCTTGTGAGCTCTGGTCACAGGTCAGAGAACAGATGAAAGTGCAACAAGTGATGGACACCACTGGAGTTGTGTGTGTACTGAGGTCCAGAGGTTGTCACTACAGATCAGGTATTTCCAGCAGTTTTTTTCTTTATGCAAGTTGTAAAATATTTCCCAAAAGTACTGGTTAGGTGACAGGATAATCTGCTCTGAATCTGCTCTTGCAAGGACAGGGCCAGATCCATCATAACCACAACCTGCCAGCACTTCATCCACCAGCTGTGATCCCATGTGGGTCAGTGACCGTGAGCTCCAGAGCAGAGTCCATGGAGAAGTCATGTCTTGGAGCAGGGTGAGGAATGCAGAGGCGTGTGCTGCAAGGTGTGGCAGGTATGTGTGAGCTGGTAATGACTGTGCTGAAGAAATCTTGGTGATGCAGAGGTGAAGGAGTCCAAGAGCTGGAGGAGCCCACAAGCCACGCTGTGGGATCAGCTGAAGGACTGATCTGCAGCTGCAGCAGCTGGTGCAGGTTCCTGGCATGAAAATGCTGCTCAGCAGCAGCGATTCTGAATCTAACATGCTGGCAGCAGATATGGGCCTGCCTGGGTATTATCTTAATTTTCAAATACCTTATAATGCTTTGCACAGCCATCCTGTCTTTTCTTTGAGATGTCACTGTACAGGGCACTCACAGCTGCTGTGCAGTGAGGCCGGGTGGGCAGAGCAGGGGTGGTGCCTGGATGGTGCAGGTCCCTGTTGGTTGCCACAGTTGAAGCCCACAGCATAGGGAAAGAGAGCCTGGCAGCTCAATCTCACCAGCTGAGCAGGCAGGGGCAGATCCTGCCACAGCTTTGACTTACAACTGGACACTCTGTACTTTTCAAGTTGCAGAACTTAAGCTTTTTGTATTTCAGTTTTACAAATGCCAGTCAGTGCAGAGGGATTGAATATATGGTTCCAACAGCCTCTGTGGGGTGTATCTCCCCCCGTGTCCCCCAGCAGTATCAAGGTTCACTGTAAGTGCCTGCCCTGCCCTGCCCTTCCCTTCCCACACCAGGGGAGCCTGTGCTTCAGGCTGTGCTCTGTTCTGGGGCCGTGCAACAAGGGATCTTTCCTGGAAATGGGAGGTATGTGCCCAATGTCATCACTGCCATTACAAAACAAAGGGCTGCTCTGGCACAGTCACTTGTGCTGATGAAAGCTGGGAAATGCCACCCTGTCCATCCCTGAATCACATCCTTCAGCAGATGTGCATGGGGCAATGCAAAGGAGGGTCTCAGTACTATGTGTGTCAGTAATGATGTTTTCTGGGAATAAGTGAGGGGTCCAGGAGCTCAAGGTGTTTGTCTCCTAAGTTCTTTTATTCCCATGGGTTGGTCCTTGGCAAGCTGCTGTACCACACCAGGAGGAGAGCACTCAGTCATTCCTGAGCAGGAGCTTTGCATATCCCAACCCCCAGGGAGCAAGGATTTCATCCCAGTCTGTCTGCTGTGTCCCAGCTCTTCTGAGCTGAACAGATGAGTGTCAGCTGAGGAGAGGGATGCTGACCTTGCATTGGCCAGTGCTGTAACACCAGAATTGAACTCCAAATGTGTGCACTTGGAGGTATTCTTTTGGTGAGACCTTGTACATCTTGTGCTACTTACTTCTTCCAGGCTGGCTCACGTTTAAATCTGATTGTTGCAAAAGAACAAGTCTAGTCAGCCAAAATGGTTATAGGAGGGAGAGAGGAATCAGTTTCGGAAATATGAATTGCTTGAACCTCAAAAATTCCTGAATGGGGAAGATGGGGCTCAAAGATAATATAAAAAATGTGTTCAGCACTGGAAACAACCCAAGTTCTGTGTCTCCTAAGTGGGTGTCTGACCACAAGACTTCCCATCTTCATCTAACTTGAGATGCTTGCTCATCATTCTTGTAAAACATGCTGCTCTCATCTCTTTTGTTCACATAACACAGAAACTTAACTTTGTGATGTGGGAAGGAAGCAAAACAACAATTCCATGTATTCCAATGAAGTCCTAAGAGAACTTAGTGTTGCAGCTAATGTTCTAGAATAACAATTTCTTGGTGGAATCTAGCACAGACAGTGATTACAAAATCACCTGCTTTGGTGAAGAAAGGAATTATCCTGCCTGGTATAAACTGGCTTCTTGGCCTGACCAAACAGCTTTATCCACCCAAGAAATCACAAAGATTTTTATCACAGGGGATTAAGGCATTGATTTAAATCTGACAGTAAATTAAACTGAGATGAGTGATGCTGTAACCATTTTGTTTCCTGTCTTGGCTCTCTGGGACTTGGCTAACCCCAGAGGGGAAATGCTGAACTCAGCACAGCTGCCAGCCCTGGGCACTGCCCATCACTGGCAGTGACCATCACTGGCACTGCCCATCACTGGCACTGCCCATCACTGGCACTGACCAGAGTGTTGCAGAGTCAGAGCTGATTGCCCCGAGCAAAGCTGAGGGCAGGGCAGTGCAACAGCAAATTGTCTTTAATGTCTGGAACTGCACAGTTCTACGTGCTGCAGTGTGGGCTGTCACATCACACCCCCAGGGCAGCTGTTCAGCCCTGCTGGGTGTCCCACCCCTCTGCCCTTGCTTTGGGCCAGCAGCTGCAGGGCAGGGACAGGGAAGGCAGCCTGTGGTCAGCAGAGCTTTGGGCAGGCAGTTCAGTCCAGCTCTGCACATGGCTCATCACACCGTGACAAATTCCTTGAGGCACTGAACACCATCCCTGGTGAGTGGCTGGGAACAGCCCTGCCTCTGCCTGCAGCTCTTCAGCACAGGGACTGCCAGCAGCAATCCTGGATCCCAGTCACTGGCTGCACACTCCTTACAGAGAAGCCTGGGAAGAAATAAAAGACTGATCTCCAGCAGGGACCCAGTGAAGATCAGACAGCAAAAAATGTCTCTGGGTTGGATTCAGACTGTGCATGAAGAGGGAAGAAGCATGTTAGAGAGATCCAGCTCTTTCCCACTCTGTAAGTACACAGCCATTGGAACATATCCCGTCTCCAGGCCTTCTGTCTGCAGGAATGGAGCTGGAACTGTGTTGCTATTAAGAGCATGACAAATCTCTGACCCACAGCTGGAGGTTCAGGTAGTCCGGGGCCCTTCCACCCTGGCTGGTTTTTTTTTAATTTTGCTTGCTGCACCTTTCTGATAATTGTTGCTCCTTGCTGAGTCTGGATGAGTGTGCCAAAACACGTCTGTGAGAGAGGGATGTGCTGTTTGTTGTGGATATTTGGAGCTGCTGCTCCGAGGGATCCTGGATGCTCATGGTTTGACAGCCTGTGTAAACAGGCACAGATCCCTGCCATGTGCTACCTCTGACCAGCTCTGCTCTGGGGAACAGCATCAGACAGTCCTGCTGCTCAGAGTCCTTGTCTGGGCAGTGACTGCCTGAGCACGAAGGGCTCCTGCCTGCCCCTTCCCTGGGGTCACTGTTCAGGTGTGCTGTGTCCCTCAGCTCTGGGACAGTCCCCTGGGACTGTGCTCCCTGCACACAGGGCTCTGTCCAGTGCCTCTGGGGGGTGCAAAGGAAACAGCAGACATTTCAATTTGTGTTTGTTTACATATTGCACTGGAAATTTGCTGATTGGCATTCAGGCATGAAATGCAGTGGTTGTTTGGAAGGTGCCAGGAGAACCCTCACATTTTGGAGCGAGTCACCTTTCTTGGGTTCGTCTGGCAAAGAGCAAATGTGGTTCAATGGAATTTTTCTCCTTATAGCCTGAGGTGATGCTGGTTTTCCTTCAATCTGTAAGCAGCAACTAAAAAGCCTCTGAAAGCCTCTGAGCCATGAGTGGCACCTGTGTGACACAAACCAGCACAGCTCTGTGTGACACAGAGCAGCACAGCTCCTCGAGCCCCTGGAACCAGCCTGGTCTGCTGCCATAGCCCATGGCAGGGGCTGCCATGACTGAACCCTCCAACAAACCCTGACTGTGACAATTTCTCTGGTACATGTTACTCATCTCTCTAAAACTGGCCTCTATTCTCATTCCCACCTTATTATTATTTGAATGGGTATAATGTTTTTCCCTTCCATCTGTATTTCTTTTTAAGAAATTGTAATTCCATAATCCCCCTACAACAATTCTGTGAAATCTCCTTTAAAATCTCTTTAAAACTTTGCTACCAAAAGGTTTGCCTGTGGTGCCTGGAGGTGTTGCTCATGGCAGTACAAGCATTGACAGCAATCCTCCTCCAGAGAGCCTTTTTCTTGGAAAATGCCCTTAATCTCCCTGTGCTGTGACAGCTCCTAGAGTTGCCACCCAGACATGTTCCCCATCACTCTACAGCTCCCAGAGGGAGCCAAAATCCAGACACCACCACCATGATACTGAGGGAACAATGCAGTGAAACACTGGGGTGGGTTAGGAGAAGCTTTGGCATGGAGACACCCTGCAGGAGCTGGCACCTGCTGGGGCAGGGGGCTCTGGGGAGCCAGGTGATGGCAGCTGGTGCCACCCAGAATGGGTGGGAGCTGTGCACAGATGAGCCTGTCCTGAACAGGGCAGTGCCAGGAGCCCCTCACCTGCCCAGAGGAGCTGCAGTGGAGGTGGCACCTCCCCATCAGCATCTCCTGCACTGCCAGCAGGACTGGGTGCCCTCAGTGCTCACCTCCTCCCGTGGCCAGGAACGAGGAATGCTGAAAGCAATCAGTGATCAAAAGAGAACCAAGAGAAAGAAACATGACTGACCACCATGTACATTAAGGAATTTTTTCTTGCTGTTCAGAGAACCACCAGGTTAATACAGAAAGGCACAGAGTTTATTTCTGACCCATTTCCATGTCATGAGATATAATAATTCTGTGCAGTTAAGCCACGCTGCAGCCAGACGTGGTCACTGCTGGGGTGAGGCAGCTGGGAGCTCGCTGCAGGAGCAGGGAGGGCTTGGGGCCCATCACCAGGCCTGGCCTCATCTCAGCTGTCACTGTGAACTCTTCAACCCTCACGCTGAAGGGCTGAATATGTTCAACAGTTTCATGTTTGTCCTCTCTGTCATGGACTGTCTCCTTCAAAAACTCTGACTGCACAGGGCCACAGCCAAGCTGGAACCCCACGGTGCCCCTGGAGCTCTGGGTGGACAGCGGGTGCCCTCCATCCCCTGGAGCTCTGGGTGGGCAGTGAGTGCCCTCCATCTCCATGAGCT
>NW_020897729.1:12068123-12092352 GCF_003984885.1 Neopelma chrysocephalum
GTGCCCTCCATCCCCAGGAGCTCTGGCCCAGCTGCAGGGCAGTGCTGGCACAGGTCGGATCAGGACTCAGCAGACACTGAGCATGTTTGCCAAAGGATTAAGCAAGGTAAGCCTCTGGGTTTCTCCAACCCCTGTTCAGGGGGCCCGGTCCCTGCCCCTTTCTCTGTCCATGGGGTATTTAAAGGCTGTATTTTTTAAGGCCCTGGTCCCCCAGGAGCACCCCATGGGCTGGCTGACCGTGCTGTGGTCACCACGGTGCCGTGGTGCCCGACCCACACTCCCCCAGAGCCCCCTGATGCTGCTTTGGGCAGCGTGCGCGGGGCAGGCGCGGCCGGGCTGGCGTCTGGTGTCTGCTCAGCTGTACTGAGCTGTTTAAACTTAGCAAAGGGGCTTTTTTTAGGTCCATATGCACAGATCAGGTGGTCACCTGTGGCAATATGTTCATTCACAGATCCTAGCTGCTTTCAGGGACTGGCCTGAAAGCCAGTCTCTAAACATAATTAGGGCTATTTAAATAGCTGCTCACAATTACCTCTCGGTTCACACAAAATGCCATGAACTCCCTCATTGAGCAATAACTCCGGGCAACACAAGGGTGAAAAGCCACAGGGACCTTGCTGCTGAATGCCTCAAAGATTTCTGTGATCCTGCTGTAAATGGATGTTTACTTTCTAAGAGCTGCCACCACGTCTCCTGTGCCATTATGTCAGTTTTGAGACCAGCAGCTTTACCAGGCCCATGGACAGTTGTTCCCACCCGTCACCCTCCCTTGTCCTTGCCCACAGTAATTAGGCTGGAGGCAGATGTAGCAAAGCCTGACTCAGGGATGGATGTGAATAGCAGTTCTTCAGCTTTTGTCCTTCTGCCCACCCTAAATAATTTAATTTCTGGGATTCCATCACACTGAATGTGTCTGTGAGAGCGTCAGTGAGCAGAGCCCGGCCCCAGGCCCAGCCCCAGCAGGTGCTGAGCTATCGGGTCATCTGGAACACACTTCTCATTTTCAGCACAGTGCAATTTTCTCCCCAGCAATGATATTATCTTTGCCATGGGCTCCTGGCACGCAGCGGCTCACACGCACCATTAGCAGGTGGCAGAAGACATACACGGAATTTGCTCTCAGAACATTTCTTCCATTCTTCCTCCCAGACTGATGAAGTGCAAGTTAAAGCTAAAGGCATGTACTGACTACAGCCCATTCCCAAACAGGGCCACGGAGAGTCAAACATGGGCTCTGGGAGAAAACTCTCAAACCCTCCAGTCTCTCTGCCATGGTTCAGTTCCTCAGACGCAGCCCTGGAACGTGGGGAGTGAATTCTGTGCGGCCACACTCTCGGTCCCCCCGTGCCAGCTCCTCTGGGATCAGCTGGCAACAAGCAGCAGGGAGGCAGAGACGTTGGCACAGTCTCTGCAGGGAGCTGAGGTGCCCATCCATGGCCCCAGCAAGCTGCTGTGGCAGAGCTCTGGGCACTGGTGTAGACCAAGATGAACACGGGAATTTAATTGAAGCCAGACAGCTGTGTGCACCTGGGCACACCTGCCACTGGAAAACTGCACAGCAGAGGCACTTTTGTGCCAACCATGGAATTCATTTCCTTAGAAAAATATTTTGCCTGAAGCCCACTAAAGAATGCAGCCCCAGATAACTCCCTTGCTTTGGCCCAGGGTTGAGCTGAAGCCCCACAGCAGAGTGAGCACTGCTGGCTGCACAAGGGATGTCCTGTGCCTGGCAACACGGGGCAGAAGGAAAGAAAAGGCACTGGGACAAATGGGGTTTGTTACAGTTTTGTTGTACAGGGGGGAAAAAAGAATTTGTCATCTGTCTAAGAAAGTGAACTATGCTGGATGCTACATTTCCTACCTAACTCCATGGAACAGCTTCTGTTGAGTGCTGTCAACACCTCAGAGCTCTCTTATGTTCCTTTCTTTTGAAATTCAAAGTCAAAAGAAACTCAGCTACTTTGAGTTGGCTGTATCTATTTGCCCTTTCCTTCCCTTGAAGCAAACACAATCAGTAACATTCCCTGGCATAATTCTCTCCTTCCTAAAGTTTCTTTCCTCCATTGCCCTCCTCCATATAATCAGACCCTTTTTCACACATGGGTGAACCTAGAAAATCATTTAGAGTGGGAACCATGTGAACCACTTCAGTGAACATCAGGTAATTGTGTCTTAGAGGCCTTTAGGAAGGTCAAATGTTTCTGTGTAATTTTTCCAGCTACTTTCTCCATGAACTGAAGCCCACTGGCTCTGGGCAAAGAATAAGGTGGCTCTGTACAAGCCTCCAACTCCCCGTCCCCACGGATCACCCGTCCCAAATCTCTGCATGATTCCTTTGATGTTTTCTTCCCAAGACACCCATCTCCACGTCACCTGCTTGTGCAAGGTTTGTGTTGCTCACCCTTGGCCTGGGAATGGCTGAGGTTTCCAAGATATGCACTTTTCCAAAAAAAAACCCCTAACTTTTCACTTGCATCAGGATATGAAAAACAACTTGAAAATCATGAGACACACAGACAGACACACAGACAGACCACTGGAGTGCTGAACTTGCCTGTCTGTGGTTGCTCCTGGTTCCAGTGTTCCAGATGAGCTGCAGCTTTCCCTTCCCAGCATCACAAATTTGGGGATTACTCCTAACAAACCAATAAACTTTGTGATAATAAACAAGAAACTAAAATATTAATTTAAATGAACTGACAAGTGTTACAGCCACAAGATGGTCACATAATCCCAACTTTCATTCAAAACTAGACAAAGAACATCAAACAATATTAAATAAACTTTATGTTCTTCTTTAATAATGCAATTTCAACTGTGCTGCCTTGGAGCTCCACAGACCCACTCCCTGCTCTGGGCTCACTGTGCCCAGCAGCAACCACAGAGGAACAGAAATAATGACACTTTCTGATGTGCTGCTCCTTTCTGCACAGTTAAAGACCCCCTGTCTGACATACTGTACTTGCTTCCCCTTGTGCCTGCTTTGATTCCTTGATGCAAGTCAAGATCCACTCAAACTGAGAGTATCTTGTGTTTGGAAGGAAATACTTCATAACCTGCACAAGGAGATCTATTTTGAATAAATATGAAATTCTATAATTAGAAAAAAACACAGACCAAACCATTCCATTCACACTGCAAGCACATAGTTTGTCCTCATTTATTGCAGCCTAAAGCTATAAAATACAGGGTATAACAACATTTATAGAACATGTACGTAGCATTTGTCACAGACAGTGTCCTTTAAAGTCAGCTACGTGTCATAACCTCTGACTACCGTGTGTGGTTGCAAACTGTAGGAAATAACACAATTTGAAAAATGCTGGGAATAAGAGAGTCTGGATCAGCACTGTCTAAAGAATGGTCTTGAGACACCAGATCTCAGCCCACACCCCTCCCTCCCTCCCCCAAGATACATCAGTTTTGTCCTTTCCTTGGCAGTCTGGGGTCACAGTGCAGCCTCAGCTGGGAGAGCTCCAGGGGCATCTCTGCCAGGCTGCAGGGAGAGGAGTGAGGACCCTGGGGGGACCCTGGGACTGGGGTGGCTCTGGCATTCAGCAGGGATGGACCTCTCCTGCTCCCTCTGGGAATCCTGAACTGGCACCACCTGGCACACACGTGTTCCCTGCACGAGCATGGATATCTTCAATGAATGACACGTTGGTTTCTCCATTCGGGGCAGATGCCAGGAGTCCTCTTTAATATCAGCAACGTTTAACTCATGATTGTGGCTGCTCCTCATGGAAAGAGCACAAAGGAACAGGCTCCAGTGGGAGAGCAGCAGCAGATCCCCCAGAACGATGGCTGCCCAGAGACCCAGCTCAGACTGGAAAGAGAGAGTATTAATTAGGATTAAAGGGAAGTAACGGGCTTAGTATAATATGACAGCTGTGCCAGAGAATGCTACATTTTCTATCTGCAATCCCTACTGTCAAATCTCTGTTTTATATTTTGGGTATTGGCCAAATCACACTGGCTGCAGAATCCCCCCCATTTCTGCAAGTCACTGCAGAGGGGCAGAATTGTCTATATTGAGCCCACCAAGTCCCCACATTAATCTTTGCTCCTTCTGTTTTTCAGTACCCTGCTGAGGACTTTCACCTGGTGTGTCCCACAGTGGGTTGGATGCTGAAGAATGCAGCCCAGGCCCTGCTTTCCCCAGAAGGATTAACGGCTGGGCCTGTGGTTTGTTTTCCATTTAATTCCTTCTTCCTTTCCCCACGTGTGGGTTTCCTTATAATACAGGCTATAAAAAGCACTCCAACCAGAAAACAGCAGACCTGAAAGGGAAAGGAAATAATAAATCAAATGGCAGAAGGTAGAAAAGAAGGGAAGGGGTAACATTTGTAGTGCACTTTGCCTAGAATTTCAGTCACATCTGGGTTTGCTTGAGGTTATGAAGGTACATCTGCAAAAGAAAGCAAGGGGTCTGTGGATGACGGAGCCAAACCACAGCAGCCCCATTGCCAGACTCAGACAGAGCCCTCCTCGTGGTACCACAGAGCCACCTCCCCTCCCAGGGAGCATGAGGGGCTCCCCACCTTCCCCAGAGCACCCCTGGGACACTCCTCCAACAGCACCTTGTGGGCAGCTCGGCCCCGAGGGCTTCGGGAGCTGCAGCCACGAGAGGGTCCCTCCTGGAATGGTGCTGCACCACTGGTGTCTGACACAGCACGGGAAGGAAAGCCAGGGGAGGGAGATCACTGGGAGATCTGGGAAGGAAAGCCAGTGGAGGGAGATCATTGGGAGATCTGGGACTGACTCAGAGCCCTCTCCTTGCAGGACATGCTGGGAGCAAACCCTGTGGTGTCACATAACACAGACCAAAGTGATGTTCCCCACTATGGAGGTGTCCACTAACCATTAGGGATGCTTTTCTTAAAGCTGGAAAGGTATGAAGAGGAGCACAGGTGAGGAGAAGGGAAGAAATATCTTTGGAAAAAAACTTCAGGGCCGGGGGGGATGTGAAATGGCCAAACTCAGCCCTGGTCAATGCACAGGGGAACAGCACCCTGCAAAGGCAGAGAGAAGAGGTTCAGCAGCACCTCTGGGCAGTGGAAGAGTCGCCCTACCCCTACCAGGGACAGGCAGCAGCACAGGCAGTCAGCTCCTGTCCTCATCCATCCCAACAGAGAGGAAAAGGGAAAAAAGAGACCAGAAAAAAAAATCAAGGAAAAGGCACTTTCCCGGGAGCAAGGAGCAGCTGTGGAGCAGGTTTAGGGCTACAGCACAGAGAGGTCCTCTTTCCTTGCAAAGGTGTTTGCAGGTCCCGAGTGTTTTAAACTCCCACTGGACTTAGAAGTCCCCAGTGCTTGAAAGTGACAGTGACAAGTGGCCAAAGCTCCTTGTTTCATGGTGGCTGAACTCATCCCTTTCCAGAACTGCCCTGGGTGAGGTCTGCAGGGCGCTGGGGGGGATGTGGGCTCCCCCTGCCCGGCCGTGCCCATGAGCAGACACAGCTCTCCCACCTGCCCACACACGTCCCACGTTCCCACAGGGGGTATTTCAGACTCTCCCTCCCTGAAGAAGGGAGTCCCTGCAGGGGCACACACAGTGGGCAGGAGCACCGGGCAGCTCATCCTCCTCATCCTCCTCATCCTCCTCAGCCACCTGGCCTTGGGCTCTCACTGGCACCCAGGGGCCTTGGCATGATCCCTGCAGGGGATGAGCAGTGACCCCAGCACCCATCTGTACCAGACAACACAAGGTAGTGAGGGCAGGCAGAGACATGCAGGACAGAAGGGGACACAACAGGGAGGGTGATGAGAGAAATATCTCAGAGCTGGTGCTAATTTTGTAGAATCTGGCTGTTAAACAAAGAACCACAGTGTTTTTAAAATTCCCAGTGACTTATTGAGTCACTCTCCTGCCAACTGGATTCCTTCAGCTGGCTGGACAATCTGACACCTCCTCTCAGAAAAGAATCCTCCAACATGAGCAGCTCAGTGTGACAGCACAAGGAACCACCTCTGAGCTGTGCTCCCCAGGCAAGGCAGGCACTGCAGCTGGGAACAGAGCCCCTTTATGGGATACTCCTGGACAGGTATGGGGAGTGCCTTGACATCCTCTTGCACTGCAGAACCTGGAGCCTCCCCTGTGCCCATCACACCGAGGGGTGGTGGGGAATGTGCCTCTCCTCTAACACCCCCAGCTGAACATTCCTGCTTTTCCCTTGGTACCAGCAGCTCATGTTTCAGCCTCCCCTCAGGACCTGGGGACAAAGAGCACCTTTTGAAGGCTCTCTCTGTGCCGTATTTCTCGACTCTGATAAACTCGGGCTGACTTACTCTGATCCAAACCTCTTGTGATACCTTTCTGCAAGCAAAGAACTCCTTAAGTGCTACCCCTGAGGAAATATAATGTTTCACATCTGCCTCATTTTGACACTAATGAAGGCTATTTCTTGTATTATATCATTACAGCGTTTTTTCTGTCAGTAGCAGTTATAATTCTATTTACTAGTTACTGCAGTTACCACTTGGAATGCATTTGTCTTTGGAAGCAGCAAAACCCTGTGGATATTTTACACGAAAGAAACGCTAATGTGATTTTGTCAAACAATACAAAAGGCATTTTGTGGGGTTTTGGATTTGCCTAAGTCCTGAATATTTATATTGCTTGATACCACTGCAGAGTATAGGAGCTATTAACAGCTGTGCCTCGGCACTGGCACTGGCCCTGGCAGGCTGGGCCAAGGTCATGGCTGGCAGCCCCAGAGTGCCCGTCTGACCGTGCTGACCCTGCCCTGACCCTGCCCTGATCCTGCCCAGACCCTGCCCTGACCCTGCACTGACCCACCCACCGCCACACAACATTAATCCTGACGTATCCATGAGAATGAACAATTTTCCAGTGACAGAACGGGCTCAGACTGGGGATCTCAGACGGGGATCTGGGACAGGCTCCAGCCAGGTGACAGTCGGCCCTGTCACAGTCGTGTGAGCACCAAGGAACTCGTTCCTGTGACGTACGACGGGGCCGTAACGGGGCTCTGACTCCAGGCACTGCCACAGAACCCCTGGACTAATGTGTTACTCATTCCAGTGCAGACTCTAAGGCTAACCACAGCAGAGAGAGAAACAGCTGAGGACACAAAACACCAGAATAATTTTAAGCATTCACCACTAAAATACAGTACATGTTAAAAACGCTGTCAGCATTTGCGCCAAGGTCCAGAGCATCCCTCCTGGATTTAGGCTTTGTTCTACATTTCATGCTGAGTTCAACAATAAATATTCAATCGCAAGAATTTAATTTGAAAGTTCAGCACTTTTTAAGGCCCCTCAAAGAGAATTTAAAATTACTGTCCCAAGCAAAGGGCCTTTCCCAGCACTCAGAGTGTGGAGGGGTCACCACAGAGCCTGCCCATAACAAGTGGGTCATGGGAGAATGAATCCATGAAGAAGCCAAAAAGCCAGAAGATTGAGCTTTGCTGTGGAACTGCCCCAGCTGTTCTCACCCACTGTGGACCCAGTCCAGTCCAGATCAGCCACGGCTCCCCTGGCTCTGGCAGGACCTCTCTGTCAGCTGGGCACAGGGTGAGACTCACTCAGAGCCTTCATGTGGTGACATCCAGCAGGGCCAGAGACTGCTCTGGCTGCAGGGACAGCTGCTCTGCTCCCGAGGAACTTCCCAGCCCCCCTGTACAGTGGCTGCAATCCCCACCCAATACACCCTGGGCAGGGGAGATGTCCAGGCTCAGCAGGTCATGAAGCTCTTCATCATCAGTTCTATTTGTTCATCAGTGCTCCCCAGCCCCAGAACACAGCAGCACTTCACCTCCACGTGGCCCACCAAGAGCAGGCACGGCTTTGAGTGGGACGTGGAATGTGGGCACTGCCACAGATGGGACATGGGCATGGGCACCACTGCAGACAGGACACGGGCACTGCTGTGGGTGGGACATGGGCACATGCCCATTGCTTCCTCAGTAATTGTACAGACCCTCGAGACCAGGACTTCTCATCCAAATCACCAAACCACAAACCCCCACACCTTCCTGCAGCAGCTAAATCTGTTCGTTATTTATCAGAGCAGTATCCTTCAGAATCCCAAAGTCCAGCTCCTTCCTCTCCCACTGCAGAGTTCATGTGACACCAGTGACACCCAGGTCTGGTGACTCCAGCACATCACTCACCCCACACTGGCCCCGCTCCCAGGGCTGGCACAGCAGGGCTGGAGAGCATCCTCAGTCACACAGTGAGTGCATCTGTCCCACAGGTTTGCTGGCCCCAGAAACTGCAGGGCAGGTTGCCAGCTGAAAAGAGAGAAGAAATGAAACTTATTAAACTCTTCAAAGTGAGAAATACACTGATAGTGCCTTATCAGCCAGAGAAGCTCCTGCCTCTTCCAGAACATGCTGCTGCTGACAGACCTCAACTTGTCAGCTGGTGTATTGCCACTAACACCTGAGACAGCAAACAAGAGCTAATCCTTACACCCTTCCTGTGCTAATGACTGCAAGAGATAACTGGTGTCCCTGGCAAGTGTCCCATTTAATTCAATTAACTCCAGCCAGGCCCTGGTGATTGCACTGGAGAAATCCAGAAGCCAGATCTGGAGTCAGAGGGTAAAGCCAAGGCAGTGGCCTGGACCCCAGTGTTTGGGTAGAGACCAATCCAGCATCCCCAGCAGCTTCTACAAAAGGGTGTGGAACAACATCATTTTTTTCCTGAAAATGCTCATCTTTTTTGCTGATAAAATGGAGGCAACTGATTTCTTTGTATATTTTGCTTATTTATCCTGAAACACTGGGTTCTGTGTGTGTTTAAGCAGAGGTTTTCACAGTGTTCCCATCCCCACCCGTGGGTCTGAGCTGGCAGGAAGATCATGTTTCCCCTAACACAAGGCAGATGTCTGCTGGCCAATCTGGGGGCACACAGAGCCTCTGGCCCCTCCTGGGGGAACCCAACACTTGCAGAGATTGAGGTGCCTCAGGTATGAACTGAAACATTCTCATAAACACGAAAAATAAACTAACCACAAAAAATGTAGCTGAAGGAACAACTGGTGTATCTCCTCAGTTGATACAATTTCCAGGTCTGTGTGATAGTAAAAAAAATACTTTCCAAATATTTTCCTTTTCCTTTTGAACATTCTTCTGTTGTGAGTTTCAACAGGCAGGAATGTATCTGGCCACTCACATTATTCAGTTAAGAAGTTTTGAAATAGAAAGAGATTTGCAGAGAAGTTTCCTTGGTGGCACTTCTGAAGTGTTAGTCTGGGATAGCAGGCAAAATCCTGAGAAGTCTGTACCTGGCCAACATAAATAGAAAGTGTATTTAAAGATGGGAGATTATCCATTTCTTGACAGGGCTGTCATACCTACTCTGCTGCCAATTTTTAGCAGCAGTTTGAAGGTCACTCCAGCACAAATAATGCCAGAAAAGGTTTTTCTGCTGGAAAACAAAGCCTTCAGACTTTCAATAAGGAGCTGTAAGGACTTAGAAGTGACCATCATCTTGGATGTCTCAGAAGCAGCATGAGCCAGTGGAGATCTCTGAAGCTTCACAAAGTTCTGCTGTCCTTGTGGAAAACCTGTTATGGCATTCCTGTCATCCTCCAGCCTCTGTGCATTCTCCAGGATGGCTGAGAGTGCAACAGGGAAGCCCAAACCATGTCAACAGCTAACGTGTCCCTGTGCTCCCACCCTCAAATGCACTGGAGAACAATTACCTGCAAATAAAGCTCAGCTGCTCTGTGCCAGCAACCGGCTTCAGAGTCACAAAACCTCTGCTGTGGGTCCACTCACCAACATCAAATACAGGTTTAAATAAACTTCTATGGCACCACTTTTACACCAGTTCAAGATCCATGAGGGATAACACGGGGACACCTGTGAGCAGAAGGATGCACACAACAGTGGCAGTTGCAATTCCTGCCCTTGGCAGCGCCGGTGGCTCTGGGCAGGCTGGGCCTGGAGCACAGCAGGGCACAGCCAGGAGAGCAGCTGGGACCATGCCAGCAGCAGTGGGACAGAGCTGACCCTCCCTCCTGGCATGTCCCAGGGACACACAGCAGAGAGCCACAGGAGGCCACTGCCTGAGGGACACCCCAGCCCTTCCCCGCTGCTCACAGGGTTGGGACCAGAGCAGCTCATGCCTCCAGCATCCTGCCATGAGCAGCATCCTGCCATGAGCAGCCTCCCACCTCAGCTCTGAGACAGCTGCCCCAACAGGACTGGGCTGAGCTCTATCTTTTGCCAAGTGGGGCATCAGCTGAGGGAAAACTGTGCTGGTGCCCGTGTGGGTCATGGTGTGACAGCAGTAAAACAAATCATATAAAAACCCCAGGGCCTTTCAAAGCATCCCCAAACACTGCCCTGATTCCCCTGCTGGGTGTCAGGTTCTAGGAACCAACTCCCTGCACAAAGCAGTTGCAGAGCCACATCTAAAACTACATCACCTGCTGCACAGAGAGAACTGACAATGGCATTAGCATGAAACTAAAATTAGAGGCTAATTGGGCTCTGCAGTCACTGAAACTGATGACAGTTCAGCAATTAACATCCCTGAATTTTCTTGACTGAAATAATTCTACAATCCGCTCCCATTCATGCTTCTTCCTGCTCCACAAGCAGGAGCCCTGGTAGCTTGGCACACCTGGCAAACAGGGGGATTCTTGCACCTCTGCCAGGGCTTGTGCTGTTGGCAGCGGTGACTGGGGTAGGCACAGATCTGAAGAGATCTTGTGCCTGCAAATCAGCATCATTTCACAAAAATGGGATGTGATATTCAGTGCCAGGGCACAGGAACCATCACTAACCACCACCAGTGCATGAACACAAGACACAGCCCTTCAGAAACCACGAGGCACAATGGGGCAGCATCACCTGGTCCTTGGTGCAGGTACCTCTGTCGGTGGTGTCAGGCTGGTGCTGCTGCTGCTCTGAGCAAAAGGAGATGCCTCTGTTAACAAGTCAGGGAGGGAAAGCATCAAATGCTCAACACCAGCTCAGGCTGAGAGTGGGACACAAGCCCAGCCTCTAATGAGCACATCTTGCAAGTGAATCAGAACGTAAGGTGGGCAACAACACCTACTGAAAGGCACGTGAACCTTTCCCTTGACCTCCCTGAGACACACCACACACTTGGGGCAGTGGAAAACACACCCTATTTAACTGGATGTGTTATTTACAAGTTGAGGGGGTTTTTCTCTAAGATCCAGAATGAGAGACCCAATGTGCTGCCATTACAGGTGCAAGTCAGGGCAAAGAATCAACAATTGCTCTGCCTCTGCCTCAGAGAAATACACTGCAGACTTGCAGTGCAGGACATGGCTGTGTGCACCTCTTGCAGGCTTTCTGTGCAGTATTCAGTGTGTGCCTGTCTGCCTGTGAGGAGCACACCTACTCTGGGCTCACCTGCCCCATGCTCACCTGCAGTTCCTGCAAGAGCTCTATGGTTTCATTTTTAATTCATTGTTCAGTACAACATTTGGAGTTTCTGAGCCATAAATACATCACCTCATGGTGGTGCATTTCAAAAAGCCATGGCATGCTCCCACCTCCACACACAGCTGAAGCCTCTGACTGCTGACAGCACTGAGCTTACAAAGCCAGCCCCTCTTCCATCCCTTCCTTCAGCACTTGCCTTGTTTTTGCTCTGGCCAGCAATTTTATGTGCAGCCTCTGCTCCAGACGTTGCCCTTCACGAGAATCTCCCAGTTCTGCTGTGACCCCTGAGGCAGGAAGGGGATGGTACAAGGCCTGTTTCTCCCCTCAGCTGTGATGAAGACCTGGCCATGGCTGGGCCCTGCTGGTGGAGCTCAGTGCCATCCCCACACAGCTCTGCTCTCCTCCTTTCTCCTTCCTACACTCGCTGCAGGCACGGAATGTTCCCAGGCTCCCGCAGCCATCCCTGGGGCATGCCAAGTCCATATGGTGCTGTCCCCTTCACACATTTCCAAAGGGCCAAAAAATCCACTCTTTGGAGACACACTTCTCTGTGCACAGTCCATTCAGCAGAAGGAACCAACATGGCCAAGATGAACACAAAAATGCGTCATTGCTCAGCAAGATTTCACTTGACACCCAGAGATATCAAGTATATTATTTTGGGGCAAAGTAATATAACCAGTCCTATTTCCAGTGCAACATACCTAACTTTTTCTTAAGTAAAATCCTTTTTTACTCATTTGCTTTAAACTATCAGTTTGCCAGGAATAGAAATGTGTATTATATATATTATGCTACAGACATTTTATTATATGTATTATACTACATACATTCCATACCTCTATATTATACTGCAGACATCTGTCCCTTCCACCATTTATATCACTGTTTCGGGGTACAATCAGAGCCCTGTGGTTTTATTCTAAAACTCACCCCTGTAGATTACAAGCAATCAGGTTTCTGAATTGGAAGTCCACAGGTCATGGCTGTCGTTGCCCACCCCAGGAGCTGACAATGCTGGGGACATCTGCTCCATCCTGGCATTCAGAGGGGACTGTGACATTCTGCTGATGCTGCCAGTGGGCAGACAGGCTTGGGGGCCTGGAACCCCCCTCTGAGGGCTACCTGGGTCCACTGGCCTTCAAGCCCAGCTCCATGGATGGATCAAGCTCCATCCTCAAGGAGAGCATCATCATGGGGACTGAGGCTTTGCTTACAGCTGTCTGCAAAATACAGCCCCTGACCAGCATGGATTTTAAATACTAGATTTTTTTGACTGATGCTCCCAACTGATGGTAAGTTCATGTTTCAAGGTAGCATCACAGTCAACAGTGTGACAAATGATTGTGACAAATGATGTGACAAATTTAAATGCCAAGAAAATCCTTCCTTTCATTAAGTCCTGTCTGCAGAGTCCCCACGTGCAGGAAGGTGTCCGACAGCTCTGTGGGATGCCGAGATCCTGGGACAAGCAGCATCAAGAACCACACCCTGAGTGAAAGCTCAGACCTTGGATTAGAAACATCATCTGAGCAGCAGCAATTGCAGCTCACATCACAACATTCCTGACAGCAACAGCTGAAGATCCCTGTTCCAAAGTGACTGAACATCACAGTGGGAAGCTGAACACTTGTACTCATGACTGCAGCAGCCTCATGGGGCTCATCCCTCTCCCTGTCCCCCAACATATGTGAATTACCCTCCCAAATAGCTCCTTTTCTAGCAGCAATATGCACACCTTTCCAAAGGCAAAGTGGAAATCCTTGCAAGTATTTCTGGTGCTGCTCCCAGTCAGAAATAACAGTAATCTGATCCACGAGCAAATTCCTTTTCTGTTGCTGAATTCCTTTGTACAAGTATCTTTGCTTTGAAAATGTTTGGCAACAGTGAGGCACAGGCTAATTTTACTTATAAGGTGTGAATCAAAGAAGATTTGCAAGTTTCTGAGTCACAGAAAGGAAGCATCTGTGGCCTCTCTCAGCACTTCTTTCAAGAGAAAACATTACAGTTCAGCTATTTCAGATGTGACTTCATACGTGCTCACTGCACCCCACGGATCCCCATTTCCCACCACCCTCGAGCTCTCCCCAGGCACAGCAGTGGGGACAATTCCAGAATCTTCTCCCAGGACCTGGGGAACTTCCAGCCTTCCTCAAATCTGCTGTTGTTAGTGGGCTGCATCACCATGGGCAAGGTTTAGGCCGCAGTGTGAGAGGGTTGAATAAATTATTAATTTGGGAGAATCCAGCAGATGCTTTGTGAGAGAAAGGGGTGACCAAGGAAAAGGCAAGTTACTCCTCACATTGCACAGTGACAAAAGCCCTGGGAAGCTGAGGGACTAAGACACAAACACTGCTGCAGCAACAGCAAACTTCCACAGGCTGCTGATGCCACATAAACGAAGGCCTACAATCAACTGACTCCTTCTGGGCTCCTTCACTGCCCAGAGAGCTCCCACCTGAGGATGGGGACAGCTCTGCCACACTGGCTGCAGCAGTCCTGGGGAGCACACACAGATGTTCAGCTCTGCTTCCTCCAGTTCCAGAGATTTCATGGCCTCTGAGAAGCTGTTCATGGCCACGTTGAGCCAGCAGCTCAGCCACCAGGGTCTCTGGCTAAACCCCAACCAAGAGAATTCACTGGCTAAACCCCAATCAAGAGAATTCATTCCCCCACGATGGGGTGGCCCAGCCTGTGCCCTCAGTCCCCAGCATCCTGCATGCTCCCAGGTGCTGGGGGCAAGCACTCCCCTCACTTTTTATCTCTTCATTAACTGCTCAGGGCAGACCTGATCTTCTCCAGCTCCACAGGGACATGCCAAGGGCACTTCTCAACCTGTCATTCATTCCACTGTCACCACTCACTGCTCTCCAGCCTCAACAGACCATTTCACTGCCCTGTCCCAGACTGGGAGTGACAACAACATCTTCTGCCTTAGAACAGGTCCCCAGGGTTTACTGAAACAGGCATGCCAGCCTATTGTCAGCAGCACCACACAGCAATTCAGCAAGGGTGGAGGGTCCTCCACCTCCCAGCAGTCTGTGGGATCTGTCTGTTGAATATATGGGTGAACTCTCCAAAAAAAAAGCTGTATGAGGCCCCCTTATCTGACTTAATTACTTCTGTACATTGCTGCTCTCAGCCTGATCCAGCAGCAACATGGTAGATCACAGCCATTGTCAAACCAAACTCTTCCCTGACAGTCTGTGGAGACGAATATTTGCCATC
Organism: Neopelma chrysocephalum; assembly: GCF_003984885.1. NCBI lineage: Eukaryota > Metazoa > Chordata > Aves > Passeriformes > Pipridae > Neopelma > Neopelma chrysocephalum. The sequence goes on from NW_020897729.1 coordinate 12,082,747, forward strand.
TGCAACCTATTCCTTGGTTTCTGGCACATACTTTCAGTGCTTTCTTTTGAAAGCTGTTTCAGATTTCTCTGGGCTTCTCTCTAACCTCTGCCAGTGAAGCCTCACACAGTGTAATTGTTGACAGCTGTGTCAGGAGAAGTATTTTACTTCTTTAGTTTCTTTTGCTGTTCCTCTTGCTGCAGCACACCAGCTGCTCCATGAAGGGCTGCCTGGCTGTGTAACACACACTGAGATGTGGAAAGCAGACCATGTCTTCTGAGAGGGGGACTTGGGGGGCTTGTGATGTTTGTCAGAGATAACTGCAGCTCCACAGGTGAAAACACGGAGAGGAAAAAGGCAGCTGAGCAAACAGGTGGGAACTAGAAGTAGTGGGCTGAATAGAAGTGAATCTCTCCTCCTTTCCAGGAGTCTGCATTTCAGATTCATGGTAAAGTAAAATCCAGCAAAATAAAAAAAAAAAAAAAGAAAATCACTGCTGATTTTTTTTTTCCCAGGCAAAAGATGGGAAATGCTGGGGACTAGACTGTTCTCCCTTTTCTGCCAGGCTGAACTCAAATCTGAAACATCTGTTCCCATAACTTGAGACAAGCTCTCGCAGTCAAGTAACATAAGCACAAACTCTTTCTGCCATCAGTGCAGAACTATCAGTGAAGCTTTTTGTGGAAGCCTAAGGATCCAGACACTTCTGATGTGCCTTGCAAGCACCGATTAATGTGTTCGCACTACCAGCAGAGGAAAATTAGCACCTTTTCCATATATTCTAAATGCTGAAATCTGTTTTTCTAGACCCACACTGTACACATTGTCCTTCAGGAGCTATTCAACCTGGGCAGTACCAGCTATATTTAACAGTACCTCACCCAGCACAGTGGGGCTTAATTCAGCTGAATCCAAGGATAAAGGGCAGGGGAAAATACTCAGTTTTCAATATGGAATCACAGACTGCTTTGGGCTGGAAGAGATCCTTAAAAATCATCTTGTCCACCACCCCAAAGCATCAGTGGGGACACCTTCCACTAGGCCAGGTTACTCTAAGCCCCATCCAACCTGGCCTCGAACACTTCCAGGGATGGGGCAGCCACAGCTGCTCTGGACAACCCACTCCACTATTACAGCACAACCTGCAGAGCAGAGGGTGGGATTTTAGTGGGAAATATCGAGGCCTGAATATGCTTTGCAGAACTCTCACGTGGCCATGGGTTCAGAGCTCACACCCCCCGCTGCATCCCCAAGCTTGGAGAAGAGCAGGGCTCGTGCAGGGCTCAGTTCTCCAGAAATGCCTGTGCACACACGGACAGAGAAAACACGGCTCTGCCTCTGCAAGTGCAGGAAGTTCACAAACAGAGCAGTGGCAAACCAAGCAAAAAGCCACAGAACTCTGTGTTATCCAGAACCCATCCCTGCTCCAGCAGCCCTCCAAGAACTCTCTGCATTCAACACGTTTTGGAGCATGAGCCCCATCCTGTCAGAGACATGGACTGGAAATCAGGACTCGGTTCCGGTTCTGCTCTCAACTCTCTCTGTGCGTGTCCAAGTCACTTTGTTTTCCTGCTGCTTGCTCCAACCCCCTGCCTGCTGTGCCATGATGGCCAAGGGTGGATTGTCTCCAGCTACAGACCTGTACAGTGTCCTAGGCAGGGAACTAGATTGGAAGTGGAGGGCTCTGAAAGCCACAGGGAGAAGGAAACAAAAAAAACAGTACCTGGAGTTGCTGGTATCCAGCAGCTTTCTGTGCAGCAGAGGAAAGCCAGCCCGGTTATTTTTGCCTTCTCCCCGCACAGCAGTAGATGGAGCTCTCCTTCCCTGCTCTCGGCAGCCAGGGACTCAGCAGTACCACAGATCCCAGCTGAAGTGACTCTGGCAGCACCGGCCAGCGATGCTGTCGGGACACACCTGGGGCATCACACAGGAGGGACCTCGGGCTCACGGCTCCTGCCTGGCACGTGAAGTTCCCTGAAACCTGTGAATGACAAAGTGTTCGATTAACCACAGCACTGCCTTTCCTTCTATTTAGGCATGGGGTAATGTTTTTCCTTTTTCTTGTAAACTGTCACCAGGATTATATGAAATTCAGGAGGTTTTTTTCTTCTGCAAAATAAGGAATGACAAGTTTTGCTTGCTATACTTAGAGAGAACATATTTAAAAGTTGTATTGTGGCTGTGAGCACTCCAAACTACATTATCCAGAGGATTTTATGGGAACTAAAGGTCAAAGGATCCGAGGACAATTTCTCAACTGCTGCTCACAGCCTGTGTGTGACAGCAGGACAGGAGGGATGAGGGAACTCCAGCAGCCATATGCCTCTCTGCAAGCTGGGAAGGACTACAAACATATATGTTGGTTTTCTCTCCCCCTACACCTCCATGTGCTCCTTCCAGTGACTCCAGTATGGCCCTGCATGGATGCAGACAACCTTCTGGTCATACACCACCGTCCAGAACTAGAGGCTGCAGTGCCCTTAAGACAGGTCAGCCAGGTCTTCCACAACAGCAGCTGACAAATGGAATACTTCAGAGCAGTATTTGAGAGCAAAATTCAGCTGCTCTCTCCTTTTCTGAGTTTTTTTGGGGGTTGGGGTTTGGTTTTCTTTGGTTGGCTGGTTTGAAAATGCACCGTACACATCCTGCTTCATCCCACTGCACATCCAAGTGCAGACTTGACTTTGAAGAAGAGCAATCCGTGCTGCCAGGGAAGACTGCCCTCAAAACCAGGGAACAACCTGTTGTTCTCTGGAAACATGTACCGCTGGACAAGCAATACATAAAACAACATTTTGACTTATTTTAGATTCTTTGAAAAAGACCACGTTATGCAAGTAGGAAAACCAAGAATATTGCAGAGTTACACAAGATGCTGGAGATGATATTTGCCAGCAAGGTAACTCAATATACATCTATTCTGGCACTTAATAATTAAAGAGAGGCCCCCAGCAGTGAATCACAGGGTGATTTGCTCACAGCAGCAGCTCTTCACACCAGAGAGGGGCCAGGACCTGCAGCCAGGTACCAGCAACCGCGCACCTCATCCACACAGTCCAGCTCCAAAAGAGGAGCAGCAGTGCTTGCAGGATAACTGATGGTTCATTTCTCCAAACAGAAATTGCCAGAAGAAGGGAGATTAGACACCTATCCCTGAAGAAGAGGGTTTTCTACTGATTAGCCTAGTAATGACTGACTTTCTAGATTCAAGACCTTACCCTGCCTCCGATCCTGCCCAGACATAATGGTCTGTTCAGACAGGATTCATGCCTCAGCCCTAACAGACTAAAAATCTAGGTAAGGACTTTGGCATTTGGTCCTTAATGAATAGCAGCCAACAGCTGACAAATTAAATAATTCAGAGAAGTGAAAATTAAATAGTCCTGCAGTCACGAGTGTTGGCATATGGAAAGCTGCCACTAAGCTAATAATAGAAGTGTCTACTGCAGCAGAGAGGGAGGTCCCGGCATCCCAGAGCAGCCACACATCTGGGCACTGGGAACACAGCCATTAGCAACCTATGTTTAAGTAGCACATTCTTGCTACCTTCCTGCCAGCTGCTCATCTTCTGTTACCACAGGCCGAGGGCAGCAGCCCACAAGCAATAATGTGGCACTGGGGACAAATGTGAGTTTGGGCTCTGCCCACCAGGCTCCCAGTTTGGCAGACACGCTTCCTGCAGCCAAAGGCACCAAGGAAGTCCCTCACCAGTACCCTGCCTGTCTGGGTACACCTGCTTTATTCATTTCACCAAAAAATGGACAACTGGTTCATTTGTCACTCACCTGCATTTGCATATTCTGGACACCACCCACCTTCTCTGGCTCCTTCAGGTATCTTTGAAGAGCATAAAGCCACTTGGGGACGAGATTTCCTGGCTCACTCCAGCCTGTGGTGTGATTTTCTTGTGTGCAGCAGAGCTGTGCTGTTTAGGAACAGGAGGAGAATCAGGGCCAGGAGGTGGAAGATGAACCAAACACACAGGTATCACTCACAACCAGAGATGGAGAATGATTTCCAGACAGGGGGGTATGCACCCATTAACGAATGAAAGAGGAAAGTTCATCAGGATGGTGGATGCAGCCAGACAGCAGCCAGGCTACTCACCTTCAGCTGCTTGCAGAAGAGAGCCCAGGCAGGGACAGGCAAACCAAAGCCGCCTGGGGTGCACTACAGAAGCCTACAGCAGCAAGATTACCCTGGGGTGCACTACAGAAGCCTACAGCAGCAAGATTACTTGGGTATTATATGGCCACGGTAAGAGAAGCAGATTCCCATGAAACACTCATCACCCACATGTGCAGCACTCCTGAAGATGCCAGAGGAGGCTGATTCTCAGCACTTCCCCAAAGAGTGTCCTCCACTCTGTAGCCAGAGAGCTGACAAGAGATAATGGGCACTAAAGAGCAGAAGTGAGATAAAGCACTAAAGAGAAGAGGGAGATAAAATGCTGGAGAGGAGATATGCAAGAGTGCACAAACACACAGAGGAACAAGCTCTAGTATAAAGAATGGGCAGGCTCTGCCAGCTCCAGCACTGAATCACTGCTTCTCTTCCTGAAGGACCTGCCCCAGGTACTTGAGGAGACTTTCAAGGTATCAAGCAGTAGAAAACTGCATGGCTGCTGAGCAAGCTGGATAACACAGGGCAAACTGAGCAGACACAGAGCCACCATGCTGGTTAAGGATCCATCAGTCTATTAAAGAGCAGCTCATGCTGGCCAAGGGTGGCTGGGAGAAGACCCTGCTCCCAGGGAAGCAAAAGGAAAGGAAACTCCAGGCAGTCTGGTTCTGTATCCACCAACATCTGCTGCAAGGGGTATCTGTTGGCTCAAGAGATGCACCATCGATTCAGGCAACAACTGCAGCAGAGATAATCAGGCCATCTTCCCTCCTTGACAATAAAAGTGACCCAAGTGTCTCAGATTCACTAAAGGGGATTTCTGTCCAACTGTCCCCTTCAGAACACCTGTGGAAAGAACAGCCTTAAGAGCAATCAGCATCTTGTTCTCCAAGTTCGTGAGCAAAACAAACACCTGGTGCATCCACACAAGCTGCTGTTCAGCCAGCCCTGACACTGACTGCCCATAACAATGGCAAATGCATCCACTGGAGGTGTATGGTCCAGAAAAATCCAGCCCTCTTTGCCTGCAATTGTAGCAAGAAAATATAACCTCAAAAAGAACCTGCAAGTTTTTCTATTTAGTATTTCAGTGCTTCCTGGTCAGAGACTGATGGTTCTGCATCCACTAGTTGTCCCAGCAAATACAGCTGCTCTTTTCCACATGTGTAAGGCCTTCAGAAGCAGAATTTAGCTGACTATTTCATCCTTACAGAGACTCCACCCATCTGTACAGCATCCTCTGCCAGCAGAATGAGGTTTTTGCATCATGTCTGATTGGCAACATGAGCTTCCAAAAGCCCAGAGCTGCACCAGGTGAGCTTATCTCTGGCCTTTCACTACCCTCCCTTGGAGCTTTCCTGAGCAGGAGTTTGACTCCTGCAGTGCTGACTCAGGGCACACACGTGGGGGGGGTTCTTCAGGACAGGGAAAGTTCCTCCATCCATCAGGAGGAAGGGATGGCTTTTTCCTTGCTCGAGGTATGGACTACTGTGGCCAGGCATGACAGGGAACACTTCTGGAGGTCTGTTCTTTCCTCAGCAGAGGGTGCTGACCACGGCTATAAACAGGATTTTTGGCACCAAGCACGGCACCCTGGCCTTCTCTACCTGTGGCACCTGCATTTCCTCTCCCTTAGGTCCTTTTATGCCATCCTCCTCTGCTGCACCATGGTCTCTGTGCTCTCCTGTCCCTGCTTTAGCTCGAGCAGTGCACAACACAGCAAATTGTGAAGGGCAAGAGGCAGGAGGAGGGAGCGCCAGGAACCTTGTGCCCTCTCCCCCCCTTCACCCACTCCTGGGACAGTGACACTGGACCACACATAGCTGTGGTGTTAATGCCACACAGAGCAGCGAGCTCATGAATTAAAATAGCAGGAACTGACAGTACCCACGGGTCTCAGAAAAGAAAGGTGATGTGGTGGAACTGGCTTGTTCATCTTTTCCATGACAGGGAACATTTCAACCCCTGTTACCAGCACAAACATTGTCTGCTCCCATTGTGCTTTGCCACTCTCCACACTGCACATCGGGACCACACGAATAAGGAAAGCCAGAGCGTTGCTTTTGCCTTCCACAGAAAGAGCTCAAAATGCAACAAAACCCAACTCCTGTTTTTTGCAGGCTCCAAAGTGTCCAGCTGCTCAGTCTGTTGTGTCACAGCCCATGGATGTATCAGCCTTCTAAGCAAAGCAGGCTGGTCACCCAGAGCCAGCTGCTGCAGGGACAGCAGGACAGGTGGCCTGTCCAGGAGCCCTGGGCCAGTGGCAGCTGCAGTGCCAAGGGCAGCTGTCAGCCAGACAAAAATTCTCCATTTCGGATCCAAATCCATTAACAGCTGAGTAAAGAGGCGAGGAGGAGCAAGGACAACCAGCTCTCACAAATACATACACAGCACTGCCTTCAGCTCCCATTTCTCAGTTACTTGTCTGCTCTCTGGCCATTAGCACAAGAGGAAACATGGAGGTGAGCTGCAGAAAGCAATCAGTTTGTCTTTCAGCTTCTTATGCACACACACCAAACCAGAGCTTGGATCAAGGACACCCCCAGGAAGTGCTGGAAAACACGTTCAAATCTTTGTGAAGAACTGCTTTTACAGGACACAGGTCGTTTTGGAAATCATAAGCAAAGGGTACTGAAGTGTAACAAGTTTTTGTAAGGTCAGCAGAAAATGCCTATGGCATTTCAGACACCCACAATAAATGTTTATAACATTATAATGTTAATCACAAATACCTTAAAGAAGCCTTACTGGAAATCACAAGTGAATCCTAGGGACTTTGATTTAATTTGGAATCTGGCTGTTTCAAATCTTGCTGCAGAAAGGTTCATAATCCTGAAAACTACAGAAGGGACACAGCAATGAAATAAGAATAAGATCCACTGGGGGAACGAAATAAATCCAATTTAGTGAAACCAGGATGGGATAGGATGTTGGCCTTGGCTTCAGTGATTCTGAGCTCTCCCTCAGATAGGATCTGTAGTAGAGGAGCTGTACTCTAAAATTAGACAGTGAATTAAGCTAGATTTTTAAAGGATCAAATTCTTCGTATTCTTCTCATTAAAAGCTGACTCAAACAGCCTTGTCTTTAGGGATTGCAGAGTTACTTTTGGGATGTTATGCATTCAGCCAAATCACTACAGTTTGCCTCTTTACTGCAAGTAAAGGTTTTCCAGAGAGAAACAGCATTTGCAGTAACGAGCCATCCCTGGGACCCCAACAACACAAACTGTAGTTCAATGTAACACTCCAGCTATTCCAGATTTCCTTCTAACCTACATTATACAGAGGTGGAGGTTTCATCAGTTGTAATTTCACTTCATGCAAAGGTGATTGTCCCTCACACACACAGCACCAGCACAGTGGCCCAGCAGCCCCCACTGGGCTCCAGCCTTAGAGGCTGAGTGAGGGCTCCAACCCCAACTGCAGAGTGTCACAGGTATCAGATATTTGTGTGTATAAATGTGGTGCACAACTGCCCTGAAGCTGGTATATATATGTGCAGATCAGAAATATAAAACCAAAAGCTGAGGTTTTATAAAAACTTGGCCATCAAAACAGGAAAGCAGGAGAATATACGGGCAGAAATGTAATTTCAAATGACAACTAATGCGTGTTTGTTTTATGGATATCAGTTATCTACATGGGCCTTAGAAAGCACTCATACAGAATAAAGCAGGGATGTCCCATGGATTTCCTTTCCACTCAAAGACAGCTTAAAACAGCAGCTTTGGTGATTTAGCTTCCAGACTTCAACTCCCATCATGAGACCTAGACCCAGGATGGAGGCTCAGAAGTGCTCTGTTCTATGTGCCCCCCAATCATCACTCTCCACTTCCTCTGAGGGGTTCTCACCTCAGAGTAACCAGCACCCACTGGAGCGAGTCAGGATCTCTCTTGTCAGGCCACGGCAAAGGCCAGCAGAGAGCACCAAGTCTAAAGCCACAAGCCTGAAGTTATTTGAAGACACAAACACACATGGAAAAACCTCCGGTTTAAAACATGGGTTATAAAAGCCAAGCAGTTGTGCCCAGTACTGTGATCAAATGCCATCCTTATTCCATCAGAGCTTAAAATAGGCTGGGTAAGAAGGCAAACAACTGTAAAAATCCCGAGCTGCTGCCAATGGACACACAGCAGGCAGTGGCACCGTGCTGGCTCTCTTCACTTCCAGTGCCGTGGTGTTTGTCCAAGGAAAGCCTCCATTGTGCTTCAGGAACACACTGAGCTGACTGTTGATACAGCCAGCGAGGAACCTCGCTGGCAAACTCCCCACTGCTAAGGCTCCACAGGCCCCATGCTGAAACCAGCCGGCTCCAGTGCTACAGGGTGAGCATGGCCAGACCTCCAGAGCACCTTCAGCTGACAGGATGTGGGCAGGAGCGCTCTTATTCCATTTACCCAGTCCATAGGACAAAAGCTGGGCACGTGATCCATGGTCCTCCCAGATCCTCCAAACCCCCTCTGCCAAGCACAGGTATTCCTCACATTTTAGCTGCTGCCTGCATAGGCTTTGTTAGTGCTGGAGGCTGAGGTTTTGTACCAAGCCCCAGGAGTTCAGTACATTCTGTTCAGAGCGCCAAAGGCACTGAATAACCACTTACATTTGCATTTGCCTAAACATAGCCTAAACATACTGCAAGCAAATAGCAGGAACAGGTTTAGCACTCAAGAGGCACAACTAAAAGCAAAAAACACCCATCGATAATTTGGTACTTTTACAAAAAGACCAAAAAAAGCCAATAAGAATGAGAGTAATTGAAATGGTATTTTTGTACTGCAGCAAAGCCCAAAGAATATAAAGTTCAAGATGTATGCCAAGAACCTTAAAACCTATTTTTAACCACTCGGTACATTTTATCTGTAGATAAGCTGCTAAATACCGTTTCTGGGGTTTAGGTTTTTTGCTACAAGCATGTGCGATCTCTGTCGCTGTCTGAGCCCGGCTGCTTTGCTCCGCAGCCGCAGCGGGATGGCAGAGGTAGCCAGGCTCCCAGCAGAGCTGCTGCATTATGAATCACATCGTGCTCTCCGGGGGAATTCGGGCTGGAGGGAGCCGGGAGGCTCGGGGCGCTATTCCTGGCGGCGCCGGCGATTCGCGTGACCTTGTGGGAGTGACTCAATCCCCGCATGGATCGCCGGGATCACCGCATGGATCCCCCGCCCGGGCTGCCGCTGCCGAACCGCAGCGCTGCCAACACCGCGGGGCTCGCCCGCCTCGGCGAGGGGAGGAACAGAACGAGACTGTCGGAAAAGGAAAGGAAATAATGCGGAGCGCGAGGGTGCGATCACAGCGCTGATTTCAAAGGCAGCTTGGGCTGCGTTTGGAACAAAGGCTCTTACCCACGTAGTAAAAGACAAAGTGTTAAAAAAGCAGCAGCATCCCCTTACAGTTATTTTATCCCTCTGGGCACTGGATGGAGCAGATGTTACTGTAATGGAACGCCTGTGCCCGAACGCTGCTGCCCCTCATGAGACTGAGCCCCACAAGGTCCCTGCGTGAGGGGA
>NW_020897729.1:12092362-12103149 GCF_003984885.1 Neopelma chrysocephalum
CCCTGAACCCGCTCCTGGGCCCTGAACCCGCTCCTGGGCCCTGAACCTGCTCCTGGGCCCTGAACCCCCTCCTGGGCCCTGCAGTGCCGGGCGGGTCCCTGCGGCCGAGGGCTCCTTGGTGACTGAGGAGCACAGTTTGTTACGGGGGCCGAGCCTGAGCCATCCCAATCGCACAGCAGGCACCACTCACTCCCAGCTCCTGTCCAGGCGCACAGGATCGCTTCGGCTGCTGCTGCCCAAAGCCAAGATCCAGCTCGGGGTGGCCTCAGGGAGCCGTCAGTGCTGCCACAGCATTTCATTCCTCACAGCTTAGCCCCACATCCACGCTTCAGGATCAAAACACACCGCAGACCAGACCTGGAAACTGCCTATTTCATCTCAGAGGTCTTTTCCTACATAAACGATTCTATGGGTCTGTGAGACTGCTCTGCCTGGAATGTAGGCCTCAGCCTCCACTGCAATAAATGAGAGTTTCCACAGAAGAGAAACCAGAGTCATCATCTGCTGTGTTCTGCCGTGGGGGCTTGGTTGTTTTTTATTTACATTCACGAACCCTTTGTTATCAGTTATGCATGTTTGTAACAAAGCCCTTTTCCAAAATACTGCCAGCCATGGCAGCAGAGAACACAGTCACTGTCCGATTATCACATACAAAGCTCAGGCAGATCCTAGATTGCATCCTGCAGCCTGGTTTCACAGCTCCACCTCAACATGCCACCGCATGCTTTATTGGAACAGGCTGCCTCCTCTTTCTGTGCACCGCACAATCTCACACTTGCTGATTTCACTCCTTTACTTCTAGGTTAGCTGTGCCTTTGCTGAGCAGAAATACTGCTATTCCAAGGAAAGGAACGGTGACAAGTCACTCCAGACAGTGACAGCAGCCATGACTGCTAACACATGGCACAGCAAGGCTGCTGAGCAGGGACTGTCATTCTCATTTTACAGATAGGAAAATAAACCCCGTCTGAAGGCAAGGACACAAACTGGCACTTTCCAAGTGACTAGATTAGCTGCTTTTGAATACCAATCATTACTAGTGTTTGCTCTCTGTTTGCCACATTAATCCCATGGGAGCACATGTCAATGACTGTCTCCCCACTCTGCCCCCAAACAGCTGCAGATCTTCATCTCACCCCTTGATCAGTCACCAAACACCCTGTTATTGGACACCTTCTCCCACAAATCAATTAGCACGATTAACACCATTTCGATAAACTCAGGGTGATTCTGTACCTCACCCAGACTGAAGTCCTCTCCTGCTTCTCCAGAGGGCTTTGTGTGCCTCACAGTCACATATTACACCGGTTCCATCACCGCAATCTCTCTTCATTGCCAAAAAAACTGTTTATAAAGCCCCAAAGCTGCACAGATTACACAAAACCTAATGTACCAAAAAAAACTTGTGCCACTGGGCTGACAGGATCCTGCTCCTGGCAGAGAGCAGGGACATACCAGGGACCTGGAATAGGTTTTGGGGCTACAGCATGACCCTACAGCACAGAAAATCTCTGCAGTGCTGTCCTTGGCACTGGGTGCAAGGCAGCTCACCCCTCTGCCAAACACTCCACCAGAAGACTTAACCTTGGGGTGAAGACTTCTGGCGAAGATCAACGAGCAAAGGAGAGGCTGAGACAAGGGCTCAAATGCTTCTGGCTCACACAACCCAATTCTTGCCACCACACACAAACCCAGTTTTAGTTTTGCTCTCCCATTTAGAGCAGGCTCCTTGACAAGCACATGCTGTGGTTCCTGCAATCCCACAGTAACCTTGGCTGTTAGTTCTCTATCTACACATGGATTCCAACCTATTCAGCCAGAAGCAGGAGATTTTTTTCCTAGGATTTCCTAAATCTTTTAATCTTCTACCTCTGAAATCTGTAATTCTACTTTTTAAAGTTCATATTCATGAAGGGAGATTGAAGTGACCAAACTGCTGGTACCAGGGAGAGAAAAAGTCCTATTTTTCATTCTTCAGTTGCAGTTCATGGCATCTCATTTCACTGTTGCCAGCCAGGGAAAAGCTTACATAAGAGTTAATGCAGAGATTGAAGTGACTTACAGAACATTTCACTAACAGAAAAACACCCTGCAGAAACTGGGAAGGGACAGCATTTGTCTACAGTGCTCTGCTGGGGAGCCAGACAGGGACTGGTGTAATCTCAAGATTTGCCAGTATTAAACATCACTTAATACCAGAGAGACTTGGACATGCTGGAGAGTCTAATGAAGAGGCACGAGGATGATGAAAGGATAGAAGCACTTGACATCCAGGGAGAGGCTGGGGGAACTGGGAGCATGCTTTGACAGGAAGAGCTGGACTAAAGGATTTCTTGAACTCCCAGCCTCAGTTGTCCTTCAGTTCTGTGAGAAACAGGGAGAATGGGATTTGTTTAGTCTAGAAGGAGAAAGTTGAGTGGGCATAACAGATCCCTTTGCAGGCAGCAATCCAATCTTCTTCCCAGTACAGATCAAGGAGTAACAGGCTACTTTTGGGGAATGAAGATGTAGGCTGAGTTTCTACAGGTAGTGCTGGAGCAGATCATGGAATGACATCAGGAGCTGATTTAAAGAAGAAAGAGGGTGAAGAGCCATCAGAACAGCTGAGGTATTACCAATCCTGCTTCAGAGGGGACCTGACTTTGCACCGTATTTCACTGATTTAAAAGACACCTACCCCCTCCCTCCAATCTCCTGGTCCCCCACAACCCAAACCTTCGTGCTCCAACTTTTTTTGCACCTGCAGGACTGAAACAGCTTTGTAGAAGCTCAGAAGAACAATGCATCTTTTTAGAAACACTGTTCTCACTGCTTGCAACTTCCTCCCTCTGTCAGCACAGCCCAGTGGCAGGGCAGGATGACTCCAGTGCCAGCACTGGGACTTTCTCCATACTAAGAGGTGAAATAACTCTCCATCAGCTGGTGTAATGCATTCTTACTCACTTCTGTTACAGACCACACTGTCCAAAGACCCAGGTTGTTGCCAAGATGCAGATCCAAATTAACTCAAAGTAAAAATAATAAAAATCAGCCACTGTTTTACAATTCAAATTCATATGAAGAAGCAAAATTGGATCAACTCAGATTCACAACTAGATCTTGTATATAAACAGATCAAGCTTGTTCAGTCTCGGATTTATGCCACTTTCAGCAGTTTTCTCATGCTCCTGCTGGACCCAGGGGTGCAATATTTCCCACCTGCTAAAATCACAAACATACCGTGGTGTTCCCCTTGTATTTCTGCTCTCTCTCCATGGGTACAGGGGTAGATACAGTGTTTGGAACAGCCCTACCTGCTGCCAGGGCTTCGTCTCACAGCTGTCTCTGGGGTTTATAGCACTGCCAGGCCACAACTGTTCCACCTGCATTTGCCATGCCAAGAGTCTGTCTCAAATGGAAGTATTTAGATTTGTGAAAAACAAATCAGGTAGTTTCAAGAACAGGGGACAAGACAGTGCTTTATTTAGAAAAATATTAACCACTGCAGCCTCAGCAGAGGGTTTGGCAGATGAGGAACCAGCAAGCCATGGAGAAACAAAACCCAGAGAGCAAGTACTGCAGAACAACTGTACTGCACACACAATGCAAGCTCTGCCCCAAGGAATTATGTCAGAACAAGGTTAATTATTTCCATTGGACTAATACTTTCCATTTAATTTATTTTTATAAATCAATCTGCATAATGTATACTGGCATCCTTTATGTTTCAATTTTGCTTACAGTAATAAAACTAACTCTGCAAATCATCCCTGGCTACGTTATTTTTATATCCAAGAGCACCAAATGATAAAAGCTTGGCAGCATAGATCTGACTAAGAGAGAGAAAAAGCATTCATTCTACTTCCCAAACATAGCATAACAAGACCATGCTCCACAGCCTGATTTTAAAGCAGTAGGATGAAAATGACTCAGCCTACGTTAAAATTAGAGTTATGATGAGATTGAGACTGCAAGAGAAGTACTGAATTAAATGCATTTTTACTTGACTCAAATAGGCTTTTTTTTTATTAGTGCCTGGTAAAGGAAATACTAGCAACTTCAAAAGTCTGTGAAGCAGTCAAACCAACAAGGTGTTTGGTGAAGCTGTGAGTGCCACTGCCAGTGTCAGCGCTGCAGGAGAGCCCTTGGTGACAGAGCACAGGAGTTGCAGGGGGCAGATCCCGAGGGTCTGGCTCCCTGGGACACTGAGGCACCCCCAGGCTCCAGTGCTGGCACAGGGGATGAGGCAAGGCCTGGATAAAAGGGGAAGTGTCAGCATGGTGCCACACACGTATCTGCCAGAGCTCCTGCCCAGAGCCTCTGCAGCCGCCTTTGGCTCCTCCAGCCCCTTCACTGGGATGTTCAGGCTGGTTTCCCCAAGCCCCTTCACTGGGATGTTCAGGGTGGTTTCCCCAAGCCCATTTACTGGGATGTTCAGGGTGGTTTCCCCGAGCCCCTTCACTGGGATGTTCAGGCTGGTTTCCCCAAGCCCCTTCTCTGGGATGTTCAGGCTGGTTTCCCCAAGCCCATTTACTGGGATGTTCAGGCTGGTTTCCCCAAGCCCCTCTTCCTCCCAGCCACAGCCCCGGCCTCGCTCCCAGCACAGCGGGGAGAGCCCGAGGGCACCAGCATGACCAACCAAAGCCTTCCTCAAGTCAAACAGCCTGGAGGCACCTGGCTCAGAGCCACCCAGACATGGTCTTCTGTATCTTCTAGTGCTTCTCTGGGCTCAGAGACAGACACACCGTATTTCTGAAGCCTCTTATAATGAATACTTACTCAATCTCACCCCATATATGTATATACACACACACAGATATTTTTAACATACGTAAAGAAATTTAAAAAACCCCAACATTTTGAATGCTAGATTAAAAAAAGCATTACCTAGAAGAGTTCACTAGTCCAAATGACCAAATCAAGACATTCCCATTCCCCTCCTCCCAGATACACTACTTACAGCCAGCAGGAATGTGTCACAGCTCAGCATTCCGGCCCACTGCCTCCCCAGGCTTTTCCTTTCTCCTGCAGGAAATCCTCCAGCTGGCCTTGCTTTGTTCTGTAGCATATTTTAAATTCAGCTTCTTTGCATCAATTGAATTCAGGTACAGCAGGGGCTTGGTACCTGCACGTGGGTGTTGTTCCTGATGAGATTTCCTTACTTTCAATTTCCTTACGAGCAAATTAGAAGCAAACAAAAGAAGAGAATAATTCTTTCAGTGGCTTTCTGCCTTTCTGCAATACACATACACATTCTCAAAGAAATGTGAGAAACCAACTGCCACTGAAGGACTCTGCATCTCCCAACATGGATTAACCAAGTCCTGCCTAAGTTCATGCTGAATGGTTTGCTCAAATAAGTGTTGCAGATTTCTCCTTAACAAGAGAATTTTTGATTTCCCCAAACCTTTCTGTTTAGAAGCAAAATTATTTACAAGCTGGTTGTCATTAAACACCATGGGCCAAAGGTTGCCCTGGACATGGATTCTTGGAGACTTGCACAAAAGCATATTGTGTCTCTCTCAAGTGTTTCTGGGGAAGGGCCATGCCCACAGTGGGCACTGGGTTTGGAGGCGTAAGGGGCTGAATTTGAGGGCAGAAGCCCTTGGAGTCTGTTCCTCCAGACAGCTCTGGCTGTGATGCAGCAGCACAGGGATGGAAGGAGGCATGGGTTATGGGTGAGCAGGAAAACCAAACCCTCAGTTTGGCTGCAGGTAGAGCTGGAGGGCATGCATCACTTGTTTCAGAAGCAGCACCCTTAGCCTGGGGCTAAAAGAAGCAAAACAGGGAGTTGGGTAGGTCACTTGCCAGGCAGACCATCCTCAGTTGGGTTTGGTTTGCTTTGCTTTGTTTGTTGTGGGTTTTTTGATGCTTAACAGCTATTACCACTAAATAGCAGAACCTGTGACAATAGAGAGAACATAATTGCTTTGCTCTGAGAACATGAGCAGCACTTTCACCCAACAAGAATGGACTTGTTGGGTTGTTTTAATTCTTGGCATAGCTGGGCATGTCTTATCTCCAGCTCAAAAAGATGAAAATGCATAATGAAGACAGCCAGTTGTCTTGTAGGTAACTGCACACAATTCCCACCACAGGACAGCATTGTTGGCAAGACATGGTATCAGTATAGGGAAACCTAATGCTGCCAGCTGAATAGATGTCACATTTCTTTCTGCAAAATGTTATGTCTGCTAGTACTAGAAATAGCACAGCTGAGTGATAAAATTTAAAAAAACGTGAAAAATATTTTCTCTGTTTTCAAGTCTGTTTGCCTTGTGAATATGACAGCATTTTGTTTTGTCAGGGTCGTGTTTTATGCACACAAGGCCAGAACTTCTCCAACCCCTACACCCATGTTCTCATCAACAGCAGCAGAGCTTAAACAGATTCTGCAGCAGCTCATACAGGACCAAGCAAGCAGGCTTGTTGGGTGCTTTTATCTAAAAAGAAATAGGAATAAAATAACCTTATACAAGAATATTGCCCTTAAAACACTGAAACACGCTCTTTAATGTCTGCTGGCTGAGGCCTGGTCCTACAGAGACTGAAAGGATTTCACATTGCCAGAACCTGCCTTCCATGAATAGGCACTGATTTCATGTACTACTTTAGGATCAGGTCTTAGAGGACACTATTTTTAACTACATGAAGAATAAGCATGTCTAAAACACCTTAAACCCTCCAGCTGAGGCTATATATATTTTAAAGCCATTCTAATATGTGCATAATTAATGTGAATATTACTCAGCAATGGGTAAACAGCAAGTGTTGCAGTAACTCTAATGTCACTAATTTCATTACTCTACCGAAATATGCTACTGTAAATGAACTAGTACATTATGAAGTGTTATAAATAATTAAAACTAAAACTGCAGCTGACAAAATGAATGAAGCAAGAACATTCTGTAACCCACTGTTCCTACCCAACTTCATAATTTTCTAAGTTGAGTAAAACACTATATCTGAGCCTGTCTGAGCACAGAAAGGATTTGTTCATATCATTCACTAATTTGGAAAGAACCTTGGTTGGAAAAAAGTTGAAACATGTTAAAACCAGCACACTATGAAAGAACATCAATACAAACACCACACAACATAAACCGCTCCTTTGTCACCCTCCCCAGGTACCCAGGTGAAGCCACAGAGAACATGTCACAGCACTGGGGACAACCCAGGCCAGGCTGCTGCTGACACTGGGACATCAGTCCTCAGGAGGAACTCATCCTACCTGGTCTCAGAGGATGGGGAAAGAGTTGGGCTCCTCCAGCCCCCCCAGCTGACACAGCTGATGCTCCAGGAGTGAGCAGGAAGGAACTCTGTCTCACCAGCCAGGCTCTCACAGCAATATCTGCTGTACTGCACCATGGGCAAGGCTGGATGCTGAGGGCAAGGCAGAGGCAGCAGAAGGAGGTTCTGCTTTGGCACGTGGAGTTAGAGCAGTTCTGCTTTTGAGATCTAGAGATGAGAAGAGACAGGTGAACAGCATATGAGTGATATAACTGTTTCTTTTAGAGAGATTTTTAAAGCAGACCAAAGGTGCTTTTATGCAACTTGTTAAACTCTGCTGCTCCATTCCTTCAATCAATAGCAAGTGTCAAATTATTTTTGCAGAAATTTTCTGCTTTGTTTAGCTTTTTAATTTTCATTCTTCGGTTTCACTGAAATAAAAGGCCTCTTTTTTTAGACAGACATAAAAGGGGCTGACAACTTCTGCTGCTTCATTATCTCCAGGTGAATTCCATATTCTGCTCCTTCACTCCTCTTGGATTCCTGCTCTGTCTTCTCTGAAGTACCACAGAGTTTTCCACCTTCCTTTTTTTTTTTTTTTTTTAATTTTTAATTTGTTGGTGTTTGCTTGCAGGACAAAAAGCTTTATCAATTAATCTACTGTTTATGCTGCCTGAGCTGGCCCTGACGTTCACAGTAACGGAGCACCATCCCTGCCAGTGAACCAGACCCTGTGCACCCTGCAGGCACAGCCCCGGCCCCTCCAGAGCAGCAGGTGGGATGCTGACAGGGGGTAGCCCCAGGATGAGCTCTCAGGGAGAAACACCCATGGGGAGAGAGCTCTGACCTCGCTTCTGCAGCCTGCAGGAAGGGGGTTCCTATATCTCTGTAGCCCACCACAGCACAGAAGGGTCCTTAGGTGGGTCCATGGGCACTCCTGGGCTGCTGGGCTGCATCCACCTCCCACCAGTGGGAAAGAGGGCAGGCAGAAGGGAAGAGCCTCAGCTATCTGCATGAGCCTGAGTTGTGTAATCACACCACAAACCACTCAGGACAGAAATCCTCCTGCTCCAAGTGTAAGGGAGTTCCCCCTGGCAGAGCTGGGGCAGCCACAGCAGGTGAGAATGGCCCAGGGGAGAAGCTCATCTGAACTGCCCTCTGACAGTGAGGGAAAGGATCCTCCATCCATCTGTCCTGCCCATGCTGGCCATGGCAGCCTCTGCGGGAAGCCAGGCAGGGACTGGCAGCCCCTTCTAGCACAGACAGCCCACAGGCCACCCCAGGGGGGCTGGGGACCACATGAGGAGCTTTGTCAGGCACTGAGCAATGCTGGAAAGAACAGGATGCTCCTGCAGGGATGCACTTCTCTGGGAGATCTCAGCTTCTGGACAAAGTCATGTAGCTGAGAGCAGCAGCCTGCAATACCACCCTGCCGTGGATGAGGACACCAGGGGGGTGTGCTGGGTATAAGCAAGGACGTTTATAATTCTCACTTTTTTACAATAAAGATGGATTAATCCAGTCCTTGCTGATCTGCCATGACAGAACAGCTGACACAAGACTCCTCCAAGCTGCAATGGGTGTTTACAGCTGCAGGAGCCAGAGGTCATTAAGCACAGAGTTAACTCCCACAGACCAACTATTTCCTTCTTTTTTTTTAATAACCATTCCTTTCAGCAAGTGTCTCCTGGTATTTTGAAAATTCGCTTTAATCAATTTAAAATTAATAAGGAAGGAGCAAAATCCTTAGGGCCTGAAAGCTCCAATCTCTGCCAGGCTGGAAGTGATGAGTCAGCTCGGGCACGGCCGCCATGGAGCTGAGGCCGCCCCCAGAGCTGAATTAGGTCACTCGGTTTGCTGTTCACGGAGCCGTGGCTGTCCCTGCCTTTGGATGCTTCCCTCTTTCTGAGGAGAGCTGTGCTGCTCTGAGGCACTGCTGTGGCACCTCACTGCTGCTGCCACGGCTCCATCCTGTGTGTTTGTTGGGCAGGAGCACAATGGAGCCTCTCCGAGAGGAGGGGAAGGACAGTGGCAGCAGGACACAGCACACACAGGGCCCTGTCCCTCTCCCACAGGGCATCTCCTGGGACTCCTGCCTTGGTCACTAACCCGTGCTCTGCTTGGGCCAGGAACAGGAACCAGCAGTGTACACAGCCAGTCCTGCAGCTCCTGCCTCCACCCAAACCACAGCTCGTGCCCAGGCTCAGCTCTGCTCCCTTCCCAAGGGAACATGTGCTCCCAGGGTGCCAGAGCAGAGCCACTGTGCTCCCTCACTAATTACCTGTTTCTAATTGCGGTGCCACAGTCCCACCAGGCAGCTCCTGTGGCAGCTCCCAGGGGGATTAACACCGAGCCTTCCCTTCGTACACTGATGCAGCGTGTGAAGAAAAGCAGTTCCCAGCTCGTGTGCCCAGAGCACGTGAGCCGTGCCAGCGGGTTACCTGTGTGTCTGTGGGTCACCATGGCACTGGGATGCCAGCACCCAGTAGGGCCAGCCTGGGCAGCAGTGGGAGGCTGCATTCGTGGGCTGTAGGCAAGAAGAAACATGGGCACACAAGAATAAAACTAAATCTACTTCCAGTTACTTCTGTGGAAGGCGGAGATGGTCTTAAATTTCTGATATGTGCATGTGGCCTGCGAGATACGGTGCTTGCTAAATGAAAAGTATCAAACACTACATTTTCAAAACTTTTTTTCTGATTTCTTTCCATTTGTTCAATATTTCTAAGGGTAACACACGGAGGGAAAATGAAGTGACTGACAACAGATGATTCTGAATTGTTGGCTTTGGTAGCACAAAGGGAAAATGCAAATGAATTCTTGCAAGAGCACAGCAAGAGCACACCACAGAAGTGGTGGTCACCCACACTGCATCCTGAAATATAACCAGGTACTTTGTTCAGAAACGGCATTACCCCTATTCTGCACAGCCCAGGCATTAGCTTTAATATGCAGCACATTCCCAGCATATCTAAGTTACAGCAATTTCTGCCATGGGCCTGAGAGTACATTAAAGGGTGCTAGTGATTATAAAGCATGTACTAGATCAAGGAGATCCTCCTGCAATATTTTAATTTTCACTTAAATTAAATTTACATAATAATTTGCACCACTCTGCTAACAAACAGGGAAAGAGGCACTGTAAGTGTAGCAGCAGGCATGCATATCTTCATTTATTCTTCCCTATTTTTAACTTGTGGTTAAACTTAACGACTTCCAAGTGCAAGTAGATTGAAGCTCCATCTAGTGCCAGGGGCCAGGAAGTTACTGAGAGATTTGCACTCCCAAAATAGCAAACATGCTCACAGAACTATGGAGGAGCAGCAGACAGCCTGGAATCCCAGAGCTGTCCCACGCAGTCGAGAACGCTGTGGAAATGCTGTTACAGTGTATAAGGGCTTCATGTTAAAGCTGCTGTACCTTGGGCCGAGCAGAGCCTGGACTGGGGCACAGCCCCCAGAACACCTGTGCCATGGTGAGAGGGATCCCTGTGCCCTTGTTCCCCCCGGGCTCCATCACCAACGTGCCCTGCACGGCTCCGAGCTGTGCATGCAGGAACCGGGCACTGCTGCAGCCCC
>NW_020897729.1:12103159-12104365 GCF_003984885.1 Neopelma chrysocephalum
CTAGTTCTGTAACCAAACCATGCCCACCACACCTGCCCACACCTTCACCTTCCACAGTGAACAGTTTGGGCAGGACACGAAATGACTTGTTGTCTGAAGAGAGGTACTTTGAAAGAAAACATTCTAAATGAAACCACACCATTTTCAGGCTGCTTTCCCCTTTACTCAATTATACTTTTCCCCTTTTCTTCCATTTCCATTTATACATTCCATTATATTCTTAATGTTTCCTTTCACCCCTACCAGAGTGGCTGCTCTACAGTATTAGACTTTCAGACTGAATACACGTCTTCTAGGCACATAATTCAAATATTTTAAAATATTTCTTTCATCATCTTTTGTGATTATGTAGACAACTTTGAGCAGATTAAAGTTCATATACTTTGTTTCTCAAAAACATGATATTTATTTGACTGGATGCAATTGAGAGAAAAGCACTACAGCTATGGCAGAAGTAATTCTGTCAGTGCTGAAACTATGTAGCACTTCAACTATCAAAAATTCACATCAAAATATTCTAAATATTATCAATACACTGGTGCTTCTTGACAAGCTAACAGTGGGTGAGCTGACTGCTGTTCAGAGTTAGGATCGAGTTTTTTGAGGCTAAAGAAAAATTTAGTGTCAAATAAAAAAAATTGCAAAAAAGAAAGAAAACCTTTAGCCATTCCTGCTTCATTCAAACAATAATATTCATTTGTAATTTTATAGAGCCTCATAAGATTACAACTGTATAATTTCTCTGAGAAAATATGTTTTCAGAACATATTATTTTAGACATACATTTAGACATACATTTAGAACATATTCAGAATTATTATTAAATGCTTTTGCAGACAATGAATGCTTTGGGTAGAAATTGTGTATCACAGATAAATTTATGTATCCGCGATCCAAAAATCCTGTGGATTTTTAACAAGTGACAAGCACTAACAGCAAAATTATTTGTGATCAGAGGACGGAGTAGCACGCAGACAAACATATCTGCAGCTCTGTCAGTGAAAGCGAGGAGCTGAACGAGGGAAATAACGCCCTGAACAAAGCTCCGGAGCTCCCCGGCTCAGCCACGTGGGCGACGGAAGGCGCAGCGGAGACCTGGGCAGGAACAATCCCCTCCAGACACGGGCTGGGAACGCGGGAGGGTCCCCTGGCCCTGCCCTGCCCCACAGCTCTGCCCCACAGCTCTGCACCCACAGCTCTGCCCCA
>NW_020897729.1:12104375-12109619 GCF_003984885.1 Neopelma chrysocephalum
GTGCACCCACAGCGGTGCCCCACAGCTCTGCCCCACAGCTCTGCCCCCACAGCCCTGCCCCACAGCCGTGCCCCACAGCTCTGCCCCCACAGCTCTGCACCCACAGCGCAACACACAGGAGCCAAGGGCTGGGGTTCCTCTCTTAACGCGTGCTCGCACAGGGCAAAAAGTCAGATCACCCATTAAATAGGTAAAATTGTATCCACCAGTAACTGTAAGAGAGAAAACCCAAGCAGATGAAGCCTGAGCAAAGTTAAATGTTCTCTTTCCTCTCCCATCACTTCTTGCTGCGGTCAGTGAAGTGCACAGAGCTCACAGGTTCAGACTTCACACCACAATAAGATTGTTACCTGTGTCACACAAACATCTGCAGAAAAATGACTGTGCCAAGATCCTGTGCTTGCTCTGCTCCATTTTCCACCCTTCTGCTTTCTCTCCCTCTAACTTTGTGCTTCTCCAACCCTCTTACTGCATTTCTTAGCCTTGGTTTTGGCTTTTTCAGATTAACTTCCACACAACCTTTCACCCACTGCAACAGTCAGTTCCCAAAGGCATGTGATGAGTCACCACGAGCTTGGGCAAAAAAATGTAAAGACTTTGGACTGATGATGCTTCCACCTTCCTTACACTGGGTCAAGCTATCTACAGACTTACTGAATTTCACAGTACATACCTTGTTTCATAACTGAAAAGTTAACAGTTACCTATTTGGTTTCTGTGTGGTTGATTTAAAGCAAAACAAAATGCTGCAGGATCTAAGCACAAGAAGGAGCCCAACTATTTATAACTGTGAAAGCACAGAAAGCTGGGTCATATGGGCCTAATTCTGCACTTCTCACTCCTATAGGGACACACATCAAAGACACCATTATGAACCAGAGATTACCTGTCCAAGTAAGAATTTACATCTCATGTACTTTAATTTCTAGGATTAACGTTTATTTTTTGTTGGCCACCAGCGAAAATTTACCTTAGAATTCCTAAAGCTGAACAAAGTTCCATGACTTCAGACATCTTTTTTAATGCTTTGGCCAGTCTATAAACCACATCCATTGTCCTTCCTCATATTTTAAGTACTTCTGGAAGCCACTGAAATGGAAGCAACTTCATACCCTTATCTGACATAGCCATATCCCTACACTTGCACCTGATTTTCAGAGTTACATTTTAGGTTTGTTCTGTTTGAACTTGATTGCCAAATAGGGGATAAGGAAGGGAAACTCCTCAGAACTGCTTACAAAACTGATCCTTAGGAAGACAAAGATTTTGTTGAGCTCTCTGTATTGACCATACCAGGGCAAACTCCTCTACAGAGACAAAACTTTCATCCACACATGGAGTTACACCACTGTTCCAAATGATGCAAGACACATCAGAAAAGCATCTTTTTTTCAGAACTTTCTGGATGGTTTAAGCACTGCTGTACAGGGCTCTCTGCAGTGCAGCCACAGCTATGCTGGCATGGGACAGGACCTTCTTCATGCACAGGTGTAGCCGTGCAACAGAACTCTGCACTAAGGTCTTAATGATTGCTTCATTTTGTATTACCGTATTTTTTAAACCTTTAAACTTTTTTAAACCTTTAAAAAGCTTTCCACTCGTTAATGTCATTCTTCCAATTTGTTTCTAGCTAACACTCATCCCAGCCTTTGGTGGCTTCCTGGGTTCTCAGCCAAGTCCCTCAGGTAGCAGCTCTTCCCCTGTCGAGGCTGACACAGGCTGCTCCCAGCTGTCACCAGCTGACTTGTGGCACTTGTAAATCACTGCTCTCCTCTGCACTTCCGAAAGCACTTGTGGTGAAGAGAAGGACCGCCACAGGAACCCAGTCTGGTCAGGAGGTGAAGTCACCAGAGCAGCGCCCACACGGGCAGCAGCCGCCGGAGCCACGGTGCCTGAGCCCCGTTGTGGGAGGTTTGACTCCACACACAAGCCCTGCTGCAGCCTGCTGCTGGTTGCTTGCCCTCCTGTCTGTGCAGAAATGCTGGTTACACTTATCTGCTAATGATGAAAAACATGATGAGCTTGGTGAAAAACAGGTAGAAGAATCTGGGACTTCATAACAGTTGGACTCAGGGGTCTTTCCCAGCCTAAAGGATTCTATTGTAATCCTGCCTTTGGCTGTCCCACCATCCTGAGCACAGCAGCAGCTCTGCTGGTTACAAGGCTTGACAGAAAACCCCAAGTTACATTATTAACAAAATATAGCCCTCCTTCAAATTTGTGGCCAATTTCAACTTTTCTGTTACCAAGATAAAAGCAGTGAAGTTTCTCACAAAGCTGTGAGAATATACAGCTTTGTGAGTTCACTCTGGCTAAGCACAGATGGAGCTTTAAAATTCTTTCAAATGATGATTTTTCTTATATGTGATCCAACATCAATTTCAGACAAAGTTCTGATCCAAAGGAAAAACACCAGTAATTGTTACAAGCTGCACAAAACCCACCAATTAAATTCCAGAAAGAACAACTACCAGGCAAAATGTAGGAAGAGATTAAAATGCAAGAAATCACTATTTCACAACTATTTTTCATACAGCTATAGCTTACAATCAGCCCATTTCGTACGTCCATCAGGTACTGATGTTAAAATGACCCACTACATCTATCAATTTTAACAATTTATATATATATATATATATAAATCCTTCACTTAAATGCCTCAGATTCCAATTAAGTCTCACAACAAAACCCCAAAACCCTGGAGGTCCCTGCTCTTACAATCTTTAACATACAGAGCACACCCTCATTTTCTTAAATCCAACAGGCTCAAAAGTGGTGCTGCAGTAGTGTGTATACAAATAGTATTATAATGATTGTATAACATAGAGCACAACCAAATGAGGCACCTAAGAGTGAAAATAGAATTAAAGGATTATAATTTTCAGAAGCAGCACTGGTGACTGCTGAATCTGCAAATTACACAAGCTACCTGGTAGCTTCATAGCATTAAGTAACAGTAACCCAATTTAGACTTCACTTCCTAAATATATTACTAGAGTTATTTCATGAATAACATGACTAGAAGCTGAGCTACCAAAGCAGGTGGCAAATCCTCTACTCTCATCCTTCCATTTATGTTCAGAAGATCCCAGACTTCCACGATCACCTGGTCTGTGCAGCTCTTACAAAAGGTGCTGTTCCCCATGAGGCAGCACCAGTATTACCTGACCCACTCTGACACCCTGGTGAAATGTTTGCTCTGTCAAAGAGGCGAGACACTGAACCACCACTCACCAACCTAGTGAGGCTCTGGAATCCCAGGATTCCAGGAGAGCAGCAGCTTTTCCCCCAGCCCCAGCTCAGCTCGGGTCAGTGTCCATGGGGTCTCTGTCTCCCATGGGGCAGCACTGGATGTGGGCTGTGAGGGCTCAGGAAGGCACAGCTGCTCCTCCTGGGGCAGAAGGGATGGATGAATGCCTGGGAGGGTGGAGGAATGCAAGAAGGTGAGATCTCTCCAGGCAAGAGGGGTGTAGCCTTGGGATAAAGTCCTGGAAACCCCCAGGTTGTGGTGTGGGATACCTGCAGGCTGGTACCAAGCCACCTGCCATCCATGAGAAACCCCCTCTCATCAGTGAAAGGATAATGATGTCAGCATAGCAAACAAGCAGCTCCTAAATCCCCAAGGCCTGCCCCTGGGTGATGAGATGTCTGCCTCTATATTCATTAAATCCACTTACTAAAGTGACACAATTTGGAATCCTTACTGCAGCTTGGAAAAAAAAACAACAACAACAAAATCAAACACATTTTGGTTGTGTGAGCCCACTAATGGGCTCATCAGCCTCACGTGCATTTCAGATGGATGCATTCCATTCTGGGCCAGCAATGGTGTTTAACTGGGACCTCCTACAGACCAGCATTAAAAAGAGAAGTGACCCTCAATGGCACCTTCAGTCAGAAGAGAGCATTTTCTCCTTCCCATGGAAGGAATCTGTGGAGGGAGGATAATGAAGGCAATCCAAACCTCACAAAAACCTTTAGCTATTTAAAAAGCCAAAAGCAATATGTTAAAGCCTGTAACTCATTGGTAGATCCAGTGATGTTTCTGGGATACATGGATGGTGCTGTTCAAATTCAGAGGGGGAAAGGCACTGTGAAAATAAAATAGAGAAAAACCTTAAGGAATTAAGCTTAAGTATGCAAATGAGCTCTTCTCCAAGTACCTAGTAATCCAAGCAATTAGCAGTAAACAACACTCAACCCCATCAGAACTGAACTAGGTTTTGAAAGGGCTCAGAACACCCTGAAGTATGCTGTAGGGGTATCCATTACAACTATCTGGGGATATAACCTCAGGAAAAGGCAGATTAATTTACTGTATACTATGCCTTGACATATTCAAGTATGAGATCTAACTTCTTGAATTATAGCCACAATGCCATTGACACGGACAGCCATCACATCCCACCCGTCCCCAGTGCCCCGAGAACCACAACAGACACCCTGGAAGGCAAAACCAGCCCGCTCAAAAGGCAGTGATCCCCCCATCAATTTCAGTGACAAGGAAGACAGATAGAGCCATTGCCCCAAAACACGCCCTTAAAGTTGCTGGGGAACATTTCTGCAGCCCAGAACAGCCTTGGAGCAGCCATCCTGCCCAGGGCCCAGCACCACTGCAGCAAACCACCAGCACCGGCCCCGGCTGCTGGAACGGAACGTGGGAACTAAATTATTGCAACAGAGACCTGGAGGAACCTGGAAGAACAAGACCCGAAATCGGCAGTTACAAACCCCGCAGAAATACAATGTAACAGCTGCCGGTGTGTGAGACAGGGCCGGGAAGGTCACAGCGGCGGGATGGGGCGCAGGGCACGGGGGTCACCCCTCACCGAGGGGCGCAAAGGCAGATCCGAGACTATGGAAACAACAGAGAAATGCGGGGGCTGCGCAGGGGCCGCCCGGGCTCAGCGAGCCGGGCACGGGCAGGACGGAGCTCCGGCCCCGCGGGGCATCTCCAGGCGCGGGCACCGCTCCGCCGCAGCACCCGGCTGTGCCCCCGGGTCCCCCCGCACGGCGCTCCGGGAGGGCACCAGCGCCGGGACCCGGGACCCGCGTCCGGCCGTGCCGGCCCGGGACGGGCGGGGGGCTCCGCCGGTACTCACCGCTCCCGGCGCTCCGGCGGGGCCAGCGAGGCGGCCGCACAGACCGACCGGCCCCGGTCCCGCACTGCCGGCCCCGGTCCCGCACTGCCGGCCCCGACACCGGGCCCGCCGCGCTCCGCCCCGCGCGCTCCGAGCCGCGGGC
>NW_020897729.1:12114619-12153699 GCF_003984885.1 Neopelma chrysocephalum
CGGCGGCGGGAGCTGCCCGGGCCCCGGGCCGGGCCCCGCCGGGCTGATGCCGCGGGTGCGGGCGGGCCCCGCGCTGATCTCCCGGGACAGGTGCGGACGGAGCCCACCCGGCCCCGGGGTCGCGGCACCGGCGCTCGCCCCGCGCCGTTTAACGGGCCCGGCCCGGGATCGCCGCGGCAGCGGCTCCCCCGCGCACGGCGCCCGTGCCTAACAAAGCCCTGTGTACTGGAGCACTTCCTGCGGGGAGCGGGGGAAAATCACGGCCTCGGCCTCTCCACACCAAACAGCAGCGTCTCTAAATCGAAATGAAACAATAAAGCGCTGCCGTGCTAACTCTGAGCTCTTTCCTTTGACAGCCAGGAGAAATAGATATGATTGTAGGAAAAGACCGAGAGGGTTTCTTCACCAATGGTCTGACCCTTGGTGCAAAGAAGTGCTCTGTGATCAGAGATAGCCTGTATGTCGATGGTGACTGCACAATGGACATCAGGACAAAGAGTCAAGGTGGTGAGCCGACATACAATGTTGCTGTAGGCAGAGCTGGACGAGGTAAGTATCATTTTCTCATTGCTAAATTAAGAATGTAACCCTAAGCATAGACTCCAGCTATTAAGAAAACCAGACCCCTGTATTTAATGATTAATATTGGGAAGTGGTGCGAGGGGGTGGGTGGCAGTGTTCTGGCTGAGTTCTGCCTGGGAATCACACTTGTCCCCATTCCCACCTGTGTCCTAGTCCAGCACCAGGCTGTACAATGGTTAAACAGATCCCTGACAAGCAGGAAAAAGAGCAGGCTGCAGCTCCAAGTAGGTTTTCCTGGTATTCCATCACTTGGTACTTGAAGCTTAGGAGGGGTCTGTTAATGACAGGCAGTGACTGCAGCTTTCTCATCCTAAACTGCTCGATGGAAAGTTTATTTTGCAAAAATGTGAATCCCTTATATGAGCTGCTCCTACTTGACTTCTGACAAGCTCTGTGCTAACTCTTCTTGCACTTCCTATTGAGCTTGCTGAAGTCTGTCTTCAGGCCAAAAAGCCCATCCAGTTTGGTACCACCGAGAAATGTGCTTCATGTTTGCACACCCGCTCCTCGTGCTGCTCATTTAACTTCCAGTAGAAGCTTTTGTGGGGCAGGCACTCAGCTGGGATAAAATACTGGCTATGAGTGGCGTGCCTTGTGTTAGGGACACCTGGGCTGCTGGTTTCAGCCTGGCTGTGGAACGGGTTCGTAAGTGATGGACTTTTGCTTGTAGGTGTAAATCCAAAAGCAGAGCTGGAGGTGTCTGTAGGGTAAAGCCTGGGGCAGGGATGCAGGAAGAGGGTTGGCAGTGCTGGAGTGAAACAAACAGTTCTGACTTGTGAAGTGCCAGTGAGAACTGTCTTAAGCTTTTATGAGCAAATTGGTATGGAAATAGAATTGTAGAGTCATTAAGGTTGTAAAAGCCCTCCAAGATCATCCAGTCCAACCGTTCCCCCAGTGCTGCCAAGGCCACCACTGACCCATGTCCTCAAGTGCCACATCCACATGGCTGTTAAATCCTTCTGGGGATGGGGACTCCACTGCCCTGGACAGCCTGAGCCAGGGCTTGACAACCCCTTTGGTGAAGAAAGGTTCCCTAATACCCAACCTAACCCTCCCCTGGTGCAACTTGGGGCCAATGTACCATCACCTCTAGGTAGTCTGCAGTATTCCCAGCCTGGCAAACAGTCCCTGGCCTGTGGCAGCCCAGAGTTCATTGTGTCCCTGTCCCTGCTGGGGACATCTGCTGGCAGCTCCCAGTCACACTTATGGGTGAGGAACCTCTGGGTGTTCCTTTTGCCAGACAATCCAGACACTCTGCTGGCACTGGGGGAGTGGGGAGAGACCCAGCATGACAGTCATCCCTGCATTTTGTCCTATGCAGAAAGCGTGATTTATAGTTTTGTTACTGCATGGAAAGTCTTAGCCCAGCTCACCCTGTGGGTTTTTTCCCAACATCAGGGCAGTTACTCTGGCACCAGCAGTGCCCACTACAGCCCAGAACAGGGGAGTGTCCTCTGCTGCTCTCCAGTCACACTGTGCACACACTGCACCTCTGCCCCACCCCGGGATTTCCTTGCTGGGTGATGACTGATGGTGAGAGGCACTGTGATGCTTTTTTGAGATAACTGGGGGCATTTATTTTAGCAGTGAACTCTTACAAGTTCGTAGTTACATAAAATCCCTGAGGATAGCTTGTACCTTCTCCCAGCTCTGTCTACATTTGCATTTTTACAAAACTGTTAAACTAGGTTTGTACCCAAATGCTAAATCCTGAATTTGAGGGTGTTTATTGCAGTGCCTAAAACTTGAATTATTTCCTTGTCTAACACACTCTTTTTAAAACTTTTTTCTTTTCTCTTTCAGTCTTGGTCTTTGTAATGGGCAAAGAAGGGGTCCATGGAGGCGGATTGAATAAGAAGGCATACTCAATGGCAAAATACTTGAGAGACTCTGGGTTCTAGTTGTTAGGCAGACTGTTAAGTATTAGGGGAAGATTGCTATTAAACTTTCCTGGCGGTGAGCTTTAAACCTTACATTCTGGAAACTTTACTAGCAATGCAGGGTGATGGGGTATGAACCTGTGTCTCCTTTGTATCCCTTTGTTGGTGGGGAAAGGTGTTATTTTTTTTTTCCCCCTTTAATTCTGTTCATTTCTGTTTTGTTTCCTTGTGTACTCCAGCATTGGTTATAGTCATGGGAAAGGAAGGTGTCCATGGAGGGACACTCAACAAGAAAGCATTTGAACTGGCTTTATACCTGAGGCGGTCTGATGTCTGAGCAGCCTCTCCCCATCCACCTAGCAGCTGTCTGCACCACCACCCGCTTGTGCTCAGTGCTACCAGACTGTAGATGGTAGTTTATGTTTTTTATTTACCCATCTCCTCCTGTCATAACTCCAGTTCCCCCTTGTTCATCTCTGTAACCACTGTAGGTAACTGAGCCCGTCTGGCACCACCACCAGGAGGATATGCATGTGATACCTTGAAACTCGGGAGGGGAACATGCCAAGTGTAGGCTCTGCTTCGTCTTAGCAATTAGTGTGATATTGACAACTAAACCAACTGAGATACTAAACAAGGTGCCGATTGTACAATCTAATTTGATCAATGCCTCTTCAGCACTTTGAGCGAGTCACAGCTCACTAGTCTTCCTTTCACAGAGCATGGTTGGGAGGAAAAAAGTGCATGCATATCTTCACTTCTGTCCCGCTCTTTGTTTCTGTTTTTTAAACCCACGTGTTTGCTTACACCCATTTTTATAGTGCCTGGTTTGTTTAACCAATTTGCCACTCAAAAGCTATTAATGTCACATTAGTTTTGTCGTTGCACTTCACTGTAGGCTTAAGTTTCTTATTTTTTCTTGATGATGTCTGAAGCTTGTACTGCTTAACAAGTGCAATCACAAAACTATGAAAGGGTACAGATGCACTTCCTCCCATGACCTTAAACCACCATCCCAGGGACTCCCCAGACATTCCATCATTGCAATAGCTCAGGCACTTTTTTTTTTTTTCCTTTGCCAGCTCCTGTTCTGTAGTTGAGTTGTGCAAGGCTGCCACTTTGGCCATTAGTTAGCCCAGCGTAACCAGCTGGAGTGTCTGGTTTGAGTTTCTCATAGGACCAATTTTAATTTGCAGCTTGAGGGTCTTGGGGGGGAGGGGTCGTTTTTGTTTTTTAATATGAAATTGCAATGTCATTGTGGAAAACTGCCACCTTCAGCTACTCTGGGAGATCTGACTGGCTTCAGTCTTTCTGCCAGATCCCTCAGTGGTGCAGAGTTTGGCTGCTCTGAAGCCACTGTTTGGATGAAGGTCGGTAGTTTGCAAGCTAAACTGTCAAAATGCCATTTCAAATTTCAAATCTTCATTTGGCCTGTCACACCCTTGCTGCAGAAATGATGGAGTGAGCTGCCTTGTGCACGAGTCATCTGAAATGTCTGTAACCAAATTCTCAGTTCAGGCACGGTTCTGATCTGTATGTCCATTGCAAGAACTGCAGAACTCTGTATACTAAAGAATAAATGGGAGATGGTAGTGGTTGGAATAACTGACTTGGCTGTCTTGTGATGAATTTTTTAATATGTATTCTGTGCCATACTATTGTTAAAAAAAAAAAAATGAACTGTTGCTATTGTGAGATGGATTTTAACTGACTCCGAGAGTTTCTTTTGACTGGCACTACCTTAGGGACATTCTAGTATTTGCTTCTGTTGTTGGGCCTTGTGGATAATGTACAGATTTAAACAAATTCTTGTCGCTGATTTGTCCATTTCTTTCCCTGCACTTTGTTACATCTGGGATACAGTCTAACTCATCTGATTTAATATGCATTTCAAAAAATGCCATAACTATTAAAAACACCTTGTTTACAGACAGATGAAATAAATTTATTCCAACCAAACAAAACCAGACTGTTGGTAATTTTTTCCCCCCACCCAGGAATCCTCTCAGGCCCTTCAGTGCGTGGCTAACACGAGGTCTAAATGCGGTTTTTCAGTTTTGCAGGGCAGCAATAGTATGATAATATAACTTCAGCCAAAAGCCAGGCATTCTTTAGGGTACTCTTAAATTAGGTGATTTCTCGTCACTTAACTCCACATTTATCCATCTCTGTGGTGAGGAGTTCCCCCACCCTCTGAATGCCCAACACACCAAACAAGCTGGAGGAGACTTTGCACAGGACCTGGGGAAGGGGTCGGGTGGTTGGGCCGGGTCAGTGCACACAGAGGGGATGTGCTCCCCTCACCCAGGGAAGAGGCAGATTTCAGGTCTTCATTACCCCAAAGGATTCCACCTGTATTTGGTACTTCTGCTACCTGAGGACTCTAAAAGCACAGGTCCGGTGGGACGTGGTGGCGAATCGTGGAGCTCTGGTATGGAAAGGACAGCCAAGCCCAGAGCAGGGGAGGTGAATCTGCAGCAAAGCTCGGCCTTCCTGGGCCCTGACACCAGTCAGGTGCTGCTGGGCACGACCCAAAAATACCTTTGTTCTCCCTTCCTTCCCCCACACCATCATTAGTGTCAGAGCTGCACCTGCTCCTCTGCTTGGCACTAGATGGGGTCTAACTAAAACCCTCCTATATATAGTGTTTATATTCTCCCACTGCCAAGTGGCTCCATGTCTGAACTGGAGCTCCCAGCGCCAAAGCTGGAACAGATGAACATGCACAGAGCAAACTCCTGTTCAATACTTAGTACAGAGGATGCAAACCTCCTGTTTCCCCCATAAAACACATGTGAAGCTGTGCTCTGTGTCTAAACACAATTCAAAATTGCACTCACCTTCTGATGCAGAACTCTGTTTCTCCCTGGCCGGGATGGGGGTGCAGGTACCTCCCCAAAGCTGCTTCTGTGGTAAGGCCAGAGTGGCAGAAAGGGACTGTAGCAGCACCTCAGAGGCAGGAGCAGCTGCTGGCAGCACACACCAGGTACTTGTCATCACATCCTTAGTTTGACATTGTTCCTTTCTGACCAATTCCCTCGCCCAAGCAGGTGTGTCTGTATGTCACCTGTATACTCCTGCTTGCTAACAATTACATGTTGCTCACATTACTTTTTCAAATGCATTTGTTGGTAAATTTCTGTAGCAGAATGATGTCTGTGCATCTAATTGCAGCCAATACTACAACTAAAATTACACAGAGCATATTACAAAGTTTGTCTCAGTTCATGGCTGTGGAACTCTTCAGGTTTTGGGGTGCCTGAAATACAGTAACTAATAAACATATGCACTCATAGCAGCAGCAGGGACCTATTTTAAGAAACATCTTTTAGCTTAGTACTTACATTTTCAGAAATCATTTTCCCATTTGGACTCACCTAGACACATGCATGCTGAAGGGGAATATTGCCTGGTGAAAATATACCACTACACTGACTGTCCTTACCCCACGGCTGCTGGCAGCAGTGGTGTGGAGATGAATCATCCTTTCATTACTATCCTTTTACTGTGCCTCATTGTGCAAAATAAACTTTCCCTGCTCTCAGTGAGGCCCAGAGGACAGATCTGCAAGGCAGGATGTGTGGCTGCACAGAGTGATAGGTCAGAAATCCCACCTGGGAACACCTCACCTGCCTGTCCTGGGTTCCAGCACTGAGGCTGCAGCTCCACGGGGGCACAAGTGTCCAGAGCAGCCTGGTCCTCCTTCCTGCTCCCCCAGCCACGCTACGTGTACACACCCAGGCTGCTCCAAACTCCTCCTCAAGCTACAAGTGAACAAAAAGAAAGTTTCCTCTGTAACTCAGCCCCCTGCACACAGCACTGGTCAGTGCAGCTCCTTGTACTGGGATTCACAGCACGATGCAGGGGAATGTCTGCTCAGGGATCCCAACTGTACACGTTCTGCATCTTCAAAAGCACTTTAACCTCAGTCATAAAAGTAAGAGAGTCCACGAAGAATCAAATAATGCCAAAGTTCAATAAACTCCTTTTGATATTTAAAGTGGAAAACGTGTTTATTAACATTCTTTCAAGCTTTCCTTAGTCAAGGCCATATAAAAAAATCTCCATGTTGAGTATATGGTTTTACTTTCTACATAGTTACAGAGGTATTATATAGAATTTACCTTTTTTGTGATACACTGGTAAGTACTGAGTTCTGTGAGACAGGTGTAAGCGCTTGTTTTCAAATCAGGTATTTGAAAAGAACAATTTTTTATATACAGAGTTTAGCAGACTAATGTAGCATAAAATGCTCTTAATAAGAGGCATATGAGCCAAGGATCAATATAATACTTACCTAAAACTCTTTTTCTGTGTGGAACAAAATCTCTGTCTTGGGCATCCCCCAATTCCCACATCTTCACTGGAAACCAGACAACAAAGTAGTAGCAAGGGGGATAATTAATGTGCTTATGGTGGACCTGACCTTGTGAATTGCTCAAAACTAAACATATATTCTAAGTTTTCTTAACCTGGGAATTGCTCAATGGAATTTCTTAAAAACTCAGCTACTGTGGCAAACTCCAAAGGATTATTTGGAATCGCTGCTTTGAGACAGAAGTGGAATTTCTTCTGCTGTTTCGATACACCAGCACACAGAATATCGATCTGTTCTACATTTTCCTTTCAGTAGTGGTGACAGTTCTTAGGAAAACTCTATACAAACATGCAAATACAGGTTTTGTTGGGCTTAAGGGGTAACACATACCTACATGTAATAAATATTGCTCTCAGAACGACCCATTTGTAGCTACAACATGGAAATAAAAGTACTTCCAGAGAAATCCCGTTTCAACAAAAGACATTTAGAGTCTGTGTGATATTTCCATTGATATAAACTATTAACATTATTCATTAGCATTGTGAAGTCCAGTTTAACTGTTGGTTTTGAGAAGACAGAATGTGTGACTGAATACCTGCATCAAAAATAAAATCTATCTGTAATGATTTAACCCGAGTACTACTACACGAACTGCTGCTCCTATCAAAGAAACCAAATGGATTACAGATTAAAAGATTCCCTACGCAAAGGTTTGTAAATAGCCTTAAGAACCCCTTTGTTCATACACTATTGGTCATTAGTAGTCTCAGACAGTGTTTGCCACTCTGTACTCCCTGTCCTCACTGGGCTGCAGCTGAACCACCACACTCTCCTCGTTCCTGCCGCTCTCCGCGTCGCTGCTGTCATTGTCATTGTCATCCTCCTCGTACTCCGAGGACTCGGTCATGTTCTGGTGGGAGTGGGACTCTGACAGAGCCCCGAAGGACTGGGTGCTGACCGAGGCCAGAGGTCTGAGCAGAGGAGTGTTCTCAGACACCTCGTTCTCCTCCTGGCTGCTGTCTGTCTCCGAGTCAGAGTCCCCCTGGGAAGGGACCACCTTCTGCTTACACACAGGGCAGGTTTTCTTTGTTTTTGTCAGCCAGGGGTCCACACACTTGCAGTGATATGCTGTTAGGAAATGAAATACGAGGACATCATTATCCAAGTGAAAAGGACAGGGAAACCTGCTAAACTGTGCTTCTGTTCAGTAACACGGGACAATTTCACAATGTAACTCACACAGAGAATTTTATTCCCAAGTTTGCTGGCACACAGCCTGTACAAAACACCTGATGGATTCAGGACTCAGCCACATGGGTATATGCAATGAACACTTGTGTTCTCTACCGAGTGAATGAGAGCAGCCCTGCAACAGGCCACATTTAACGAGATAAACTTTAAAGCTTCTTGAGGAACTCTAACCACTCTGATGCAGGCACGCCCACCATCACCATCCTCACAATGCCTCTAACCTCCACACCAACATGTATCAAAGCACCTTGTTATTAAATAAAGTTACTGCACGATTTTGTGGATTTTAAATTAGGTCTGCAGTTGGTACTGCAACTATACTGTGTTTAAAAAAAAAAGTGTGTGTCTTACTTATGGTATTAAAACCCCACCTCTGCTTAGTAACAGAGACTTGTACCTGGCAGAGAGATTGTATGTACACAGGCCAGCACGCTGGGTTTAGTACGTGGTCAAGCACGTTTGGCAACATGTTCTCCACAAGAACTTGTGGTGGTTGGTGGTGTTCAAGTTTAGTTACCTCTGCAGTCCCCCACTGGGAGAGATGCTGTGGACCTGTTCTTTCTCTTCTGAGAACTCCTTGTTTGTCAGGCTGGTTTGAAATGGGTTTTACACTGTGGATCTACAAAGCTCCTGTCACTGGCTGGGTATGGAAGGCTG
Source organism: Neopelma chrysocephalum (assembly GCF_003984885.1). Lineage (NCBI taxonomy): Eukaryota > Metazoa > Chordata > Aves > Passeriformes > Pipridae > Neopelma > Neopelma chrysocephalum. Next base: position 12,123,311 of record NW_020897729.1, read on the forward strand.
GAACATCAGCTGTCTCTTTGTTAACAATATCTGTGACTGCTGTCACAGTGCCTGCTCACAGCAGGAGTTCAGTGAAAAAAAACCAGATAAAACTGTACCCAGCCAAAACTGTACTGCCAATGAGAGGCAGAGAGAGGGTCCCAAGCTAGGAAGGGTGAATTGTATCTTTCTTGAGAGCTTTTATCAAAAGCAGTCTTGTCTTGTGGATAGATATGGACCTGACTGCTAAGTACACCTTTGCAGTGGGCTGGATTTGAGACAGACTGTCACAGGGGAAATATCCCACCAACACTAACTCCAAGTGCAGTCAGGCAGTGGGTCTGCATGGACACAGGCTGCAGGACAGACCCCTCCCTCCAGCCACACCTCCCCATCACCAAAAGCTCAATTAGGTTTTATGGTTTATTTCTCTTGGGGAAAGGGAAAGCCTATTTTTTTTTTTAATGTAGAAAGTATTACATTAAATACAGATATTTAAGGGGCAGTGCCAAGCCCAAATTTTCTTTCATGTATACATCCAAGGAAAAATACGAAGTGGGAATGCTAGCCTTTTGGCTTTTAAAAGGAGAAAGCAAGCTTTCTCTTTTCCCACTTTGCATGCACATTCCTGCATATTAGCAAAAAGAAATTTTATAAATCACTCACTAAACATATCTGCTGTGGGTTTTAGACAGTGTTCTACAGAGCTGTTTTAATCCAAATACAAACCTAAAATACAGCTGCTTACCGTGAGAGCATGGAAGGATCCTGAGCTTGTCTCCATCCTCATATTCATCCAGGCAGATGGCACACACATCATATTCATCTCCTACAGCATAGAAGTGAGAATCAGCTTGACTTTAAAGGACTTGCAGCAGACCCTCATCCAAGCCAGTGCTCCCTACTGCCCAGGCAGGGCAGCTCCTGCCAGCTGCAGAGCTACTCCTGGACTTCTGACCTCTTTGGGACCAGAGCTCATCCACTTTAGGATAATAAAAACATTTTAAACTGTGTGAAGTGCTATCTCTATAATATTCTTTCATGTTCATTGAAAGTAAGATAAAAGGATTTAAAATACAGGATTCACTTTACTATACAGGTATTAATTAGTTATTGACAAAACTTAAGGCAGAAAAATAGCAACAAATAGAACTGGGTAAAAAATAAGAATCATAAGGAATGACAGTCTGGTCACGGGGGGAAGTTCAGTGTTTTGTAACTCAAACTTGACAGACAGGACACCCAGCACTGACAGCACTGACACAGCTGCTGTGGTACGTTATATGACCAAAGGAGAGACACTTCTCAGAGGTCAGTGCATTCCTGCTCCATTTTTTTGTCAAGGGCTTTACAACATGGTCCTTCCATCAGTTCCCATGGCTCTTTTCCTTTCCCTGAAGACACTGGCCTCCCAAGCTGCTCCTGTCCTGTGGTGGCTTTAGCCCAGCCACTCACTCCATTCGAGGGATGGGGAAAAGGGTCAGAAGGGAAAAAGTCAGAAAACCCTTGAGAAAAAGACAGTTCCATGGGTAAAGCAAAAGCTGGACACACAAGCAAAGGAAAATAAGGAATTCCTTCACTGCCTCCCATCAAAGCCTCAAGACCAAACAGCTGCAAGCAGAACTTAGGTTTTAGGTTTGGTTCCTAAACCCTTTGCCTCAACATCCATGGATTCAGACATCTCTCTCTCTATCTCTCCAGGTAAAGACAGAAAGTCCTGAACCTTTTGGTGCCTCCCTTACCCCTCTGCAACCAGGATTCTTTTCTGGGAAGTACATAGGAGTTCCATGGAAGGGGAGGAAACTGCCCTTTCCAGAGGGGCCCATAAGAGGTTGGGGCACTTAATGAGTGATAAGATATATAAAGAACGAGCAAACAGGATCAAACCTAGCAGGGTCACAGGGAAGGTAGGCAATACCTTTGCAAACTGGTTTCTAGAATTAAGAAATATGGCACATCCTCTCTCTGTGGACATTGGTAGAACAGCCATTCGTAGAAGCTCTGGGTGTGAAATGACTGCTCCTGGTCAGTAAGGGCAGTGAGGATTAGCAGAGGGGGGTGGTAAGTGGAAGCTGCTCCTGGTGGTGTTGGAAGCAGTTCCCCAGGCTGGAGGAGTTACTGGTATTGTCTCATTACAAAATTGCCCCCAAGGAATGTATCAGTTATACACACAGGAGACACAAGCTCCAGCTGCACACTGCCCTGACCATGAATTGTTCTTTAGGTGCACAAACCACTTCACCAGAAACAACCAGCTTGGCCCAGCCTGCCTCTCCCCGTCCCAGGGCTGGGAGCACAGTGCCAGCAACCTTCCCATCACCTGACTGACATGGATGGTCAGGGACTGCACAGTAATGGAGCCAACTGTCCATCCCATCACACGGGCACTCATCTGCCCAACACGTGGTGCTGGGTGCCCACACCCTGGTTACACACTGTGCAATAGGGGAAGGCACCAAGGAGCCCAGAGAGCAGTGCTGGAAGGTGACACTTTTCAGACATCTTTTTCTCAAATTCCCGTTCCTGTAGCTTAGGAGCTGACTCAAAACCACCAAGGGAATCAAGAGAAATGGAAGCATGGACATTATTGCAAAATAAAGTATCTTGCTTAAATAAACTGTCTATGAAGAGTATTTAGTAAGCAAAATTATCTTCTAACTATTTGGCACATATAAATTAAAAAAAATATTTTCAGGAACACGGAATTACCTATCCACACATATATGTGTGCTTTGAGCTTAACATAATTTTAAAGAGTTAATTTCAAATCCATAGAAGTAGGTCACTAGAGAAAGGCTCCGTAGGCCCTGCAGAAGAAAACACTTTTTTTTTTTCTATGAGGCTGAGTAACACTGCACAAATACTGTATCCTCTCAAACTGAACATCTGCTCTGCACAAAGTGACAGCAAAATGTCATTAATAATGCAGGGTGGCTTTATCAAGGGCAAAGTTCTGTCCTTGAACCCAGGCACATCCCCTGGCCTGGTCTTTGTGCCTCAGCAAATACATTCCCTATTGACACATGCCAGGTAGTAATCAATCATTTAACTCCACCTTTTCTTCTTACACCTTGCAATAGCTTGTGTGAATGACTAGCAGATGGTAAAATGGTAACAAATATAAAAACAAAATGGAGAAGAAAAGTAGCAGATTTTTTCCTACTTTTAAGGAGTAGACTACAATAGATAGGGCCTTAAGGCAGCTTTTCTATTTCACTGAATAAAGTAACAGCTTAATTGCTCAACTTTGTCATTAGATCTTGCATCAATTTATTCACTACAGAGAATCACAACAGCAACTATTTTGGCATTAAATTTGAATTGCTCTTGCCCTCACAGAAGTATTGTGATTAAGTGAAAGGAGCATTCCTCCCAAAAGATAGTTTTGTTTCTATACTCTCAACAACATCAGGCAACTTATGTGCCATTAATATTTACCAGTTTCCAGACAAATAATTACAGAATCATAGAATAGTCTAAGCTGGAAGGTCACCTATTCCACCCTTCTGCAAAGAGCAGGGACACCTTTCACAGATCAGGCTGCTCAGAGCCCCACCCAACTGAATGTTTCAGGGATGAGGCAGCCATAACCTCTCTGGGCAACTTGTACCATGGTCTCACTGCCCTCACAGTAAAAAGTTTCTTCCTAATATCTAGTCTGCATCCACCCTCTTTTAGCTTAAAACCATTGCCCCTTGTCCTGCTGCAAGAGACCATGGTAAAAAGTCTATCCCCACCTTTCTTATCAGCCCCTTCAGGCCCTGCAAGGGGCTCTCAGGTCTCCCTGCAGCCTTCTCTTCTCCAGCTGAACACCCCAGCTCTCCCAGCCTGGCTCCAGAGCAGAGGGGCATCACCCCCAGAGCACTTCCATGGCCTCCTCTGGATGCCCTCCAGCAGATCCACATCTGTGCTGTGCTGAGGATCCCAGAGCTGGATGCACACTGCAGATGGGAGTTCCAAATAAAGGAAATACTGCACCACAGTGACTGATTGCTGTGGTCACTGGCAATGGGAGCCCCACAAGGAACTTCTGTGGAATTTCTGTACTGATTTTGCTGTATATTATGCAATGTTTTAATGCCCACCCATAGTCTGCTCTGCTTCCATTAAGGAAATGATAGAACTCTTCTATTTCAGTGAGAACAGGATCAAGCCAAACTTTTTGTGTGCTTTCATTCTAACTCTACTATCTATTTCAATGTACTCAGAATCACCTCTAAAACTTAACAGCCCCCCGATTTACAGTGTTTTGGTGTTAAAAACAATAGGGTTCAATTAGTTATACCAAGAACGATCCACTTGCCTTTCTTAAACTTATGTACAGGAAGTTTCTTAAGCTGATCCTTCCTAAGCCGATTCCTTCTTGCTCTGTGTCTGTCTTGCACGAATTTTGTGATCTAGAAACAGACATAAGACAAAATGAACAGTAAGTTAAAACAATAAAAGAACAATAAAAGTTTTGATTTATGAAGCTCTGCAGTAAGTTGGTCAAAAGGGAACTTCAGCTCACACTGAATCCTCTCCCCTTGCCTGAACTCAAGGAAGAAATCAAACAGGCCTAAAGGGTGTTCTCCATGACCAGGGCACTTGGAACTGAGAATACACAAGCTTTTTTTGGAGAGGAAAGAAAGAAAAAGTTATGTCCATACTACATAAAATAATGGCTATTGCTGCAATCCTCTACTGAGGTGTGTGAAAAGCAGGAACTACATTACAGAGCAAAACACAATTCAGTAAGTTTGACTGGTTTTCTTTACAGATTTAGACTATTACAGACGTTTTAGAGGATTATTCCCACATTCATCAGAATTGTGTTTTCAGATTATCTACAGGAGTAGTTTGGGGAGGAGTAAAGGGGACACTTGAAGCCATTGTTACACTTTACACTATGCGATACTAAGATAGCTAAATAACTAAAATAGCTTAGTATTATTAGTTATTTAGTTATCTAAATAACCATATTAAAGGTTCTATTTCCATTTGATTGATAGTCCCTAATGCTATTTCTGTTTGATTTCTGATTCCAGCACCTGTGACATATGACATCATTTTTCAAATATGATGGCAAGCAAACAAATGAACAAAGGCCTGAACCAAAGTGTACACACTTACAAGTCCTTTGAAATTTGCAGAGGTACTCTACATCTATCTGCACCGTGGGTATGCAAACATGGAGAGTATTAATATTCTAAACAGCATGAATATCTCTCACTTCAGGAATCCCTGCAAGGCACTGATAGATTTCACAACCAATTATTTCTTATAAGTAACAAGTTTTGGTAAAATAAAATTTGTATATTTTTGAAGGACATTTGAACCTAAACTGTTTGTTCAGATTCTTTTACCCCAGCTAAACCATGAGCTGTATGCTCATGTGTTACCCCTTCACTGCTGCTCCCTGAGCCAGACCCTCCCCACACCCACCCTACTGTGTACACATGAGCTTCAAGGGACACCTTTTGTCCAGAAAGATACTGTAAAAGACTGTATCAAAAACTCTGATCACTTAGGGGTGATTTTTTTTTAGCATTCTGCTTTGTTTTCAGAGAGCTGCTGCAACTGTGATTGTGCCAAATGTGTCCAGGATTGTGTGAAACACATAACTTGCAGTGCAAAAAATACTAACACAGAATAAAATATTTTAAGAAAGTGTTTATAGAACAGTTGATGCATTCCTTGATTTTTATTAAAAGGTAAAATAATAAATTGGGCAGAGATTCCAAAAAGTGGGATGCTGAGTATTCTGAGATAATACACAGCTATGCTATCTTACCTTTTCAAGGAGAGATGTCCCAGCTGAGAACTTCTACAGGCAGTGTATGTGAGATGTGTACTCTGTGCTTGCACTGCTCACTACCCTGCAGCACAAACCAGTGAGCCCTGCACCACTGAGCAGTGGCACTAATGATTATCAGGTCTGGGAAAGCAGGACATGCTCTGGGTGTACAGGAGCACAAGGACAGGTCACCCTGCATGGGGCCAAAAGGCAAAGGCTTGTGCAGTGCAAGAGTGGCAATGAGAACAATTCCCTGTAAGCAGTCACAGGGCAGAGAGAACATCCAAAAGGCCCATGATATGCCTTTGACACAATTCTGCACCTCTTTATTTTACTAAGAAACGAAAGGATTCCAGGTAAGCATGGAACAGGTGTGTGCTGTACACACAGCCTTCCCTGTTCCCTTACTGCATCCCTTCCTTTAACCTCTCTATGTGACAGCTCCCTGACGACCTGTTTGAAAGAAAAATGTTATTAACAGAAGGAACTTACCATAAATATGACGATGAGAATAAGACAGATCCCTACTATTATTAAGAAGGGGATTAAGTAGTACTCCAAAGGAAGACTGAACTCTGGGATTAGCACAACATGGCCACTGTGGGGAGGAAGAATAAATACGATTTTAAAAAAAAGAAAAGGTTGTCACTAGACATGCTACAGGAATCTTATCTGTGCACAACAACACAGAAAATTCAGCCAATACCCACACAATGTAAAGTCAATTAAATAAAAGGATAAAACAGTGTTTCTTAGGACATTTTTGGAGTTAAAACTACTTCCTGATCTCAATCATAAATCTAGAGCAACCAGGAAAACCACCTCATAGCTGCTTTGACAGCAGAATGAAAAAAAAAATAACATGATATCAAAAGATACAGTGAAATCATTCTTATTTACTAAAGCATTGTGGGTTGCTCTCAGGCACAAGATTTTACCCGGAATACCTCTAGCCTCTGTTATCACAAAATTCTATTTTAAATCCATAAATATTCAAAAGAGGCAATGACCTGATGCAAGGAACAACACAGCTGCACGTTAGGTAACCTACCCCTTTTCATAAGTAAATTCTTCTTTAAGAGAATTGGCTGACGTCTCACCAATAAAGACAGAAGGAATGTCAATCTTCTTTAAAACTTCAACTGTATACAAAAAAGCAGGAAAATAAAACTATTATTATGTGGACACTCTATGGGAAGTCTTAGCATTATGAGACTATCCCAACAGGAAGACATATTAGAATAGTGACATACAGACAAATGTACATGCATGCTACAGCTTTACATCGTACAAATGCTATTATTTTTCCTAAACAATTTCTAAGGACTTTATTTTGGGTATAAAAATCAAAATTCCTAATGGAATACTAAAGAGAGCATAAAACCAAAATATTTTGACAAGAAAGTCATCATCAGAGTAAGTTTAACCAGAACACCATTCTTTACTCAGAGAATTGATACAAGTCACACAGCTCCACTGATTTCCAGAATTTCTGACAACTTGTATGATTTTGTGATCTGGTCCTGTAAGTTTTAATAAATCTGTCTTCCCTCCTTTTCACTCTAGACATAAGTAAACATGTTGGAAACAACTGCAGTTGAAGTCAAAAAAAAGAAAGAAGAAAATGAACAAGTCCCACATCTTTATTTCAATCTCAAGAAACTGGATAAACTGTCTTCTACTTCTCTGCTTACCAGTGAAGGCAATAATAAATGAAAAATTACTGAAAGATAAATCCCATATTCCAGAAAACCTTCTCCTCAGCTTCACCTTATACTGATTTGCCCCCGACTGCTTCACATTTAAGGCTCAAAGTAACCTGAGTTTAGACCAGGTTATATCAAAGCAGTCAGGTCCCCAAGTGTCACCTCACACTTCCAGATCTGTGTTTGTTGTGGACTTGTTCTACATTTTGATTTCTCAGTGAAACATGACAATAAGATTCACACAGGTTAAGAATTCATTAAACCCACTTTCACATAAGTGCCTGGGTTACTCAGATCCCATTTAGTTTGTGAGAGTTCATTCCTAGTTTACTCAATGATGTTTCCACTGGGAAAGAATTTATTTTCCTCTCATTTATGTTCTTGTTCCATACTGAGCATGTTCAAAAACTGGACAAAATAAAGAAATGTCACAAAGAAAGTCACAGCAGCACTATAGACAAAAACCACACACCATAAAACAAACTCAACATTTTGACTAGACTACAAGATGTTCTGAACATATTCACTTCATGAAGGTCAAAACTGGAACAGCTATCATGAGAATCAAATAATAAATCATGCACTGGTCTCTAAACATTCTTTTCCCAACTGAAAAACTGAAAATAAGTACACATGATATGTATTCCTATGAAACTAGAATCCATTTGTCCAGAGGAACAGGAAAACGTACCCAGCAGTGCAACAACAAAATGGAACCACTAACAATCACAGTTTGACTCTTTGATCTCAAGGGTCTTTCCCAACCTAAATGGTTCTGTGATTCTAAATACTAAAAAGCTGTATTTTAAAGTTTCATTTCCTTCCAAATGCATTTTTTCTACTTCTCCTATATTTCTACTTAATTAACCACACATCAGCTATTTTCCACATCAGTCATATAAATCTCAGATTTAACCATTTAACCCAGAACACTTGAACTAAAATTTGGAAGAAAACCAGAAGAAATGCTCAGAGAAGGTAAAAGTCAATGTCACTAATAATACACAAGTATACATATATGTTCTTATACAAATATCTCCCATTTTTAAATGTTAAAAGCAGGAGGATTTCTGTTTAGGGAGGGGTTGTTTCTGGTTTTGTTTCTTGGGGGGGTTTTTTTCTTTGGTTGGTTTGTGCTGGTGGGGTTTTCAGGGCTCTTTGGTGGTGATGCTCTTGCCAGTGGGTGAAATGATTTTTCAAACAGGAGAGAAGAAGTGATACCTGTACTTACTGTCGTTGGATCCCATGCTTATGAGGTCATCAGAATCAACATTGTGAACTATAGCTGCCTTGTATCCAGCTCTCTGGGCATTTAAAACCTGTAAGCCACACAAAATATTTATTGGAAAGACTACTGCTTCCAAACACAGTAACCTGTCTGTGCCCTGAGACAAGGTACACCTCCAGGAAGTTATTAATATGTATACAACATCATTTGCACTTATAAAACAAGTGTCTCCTTTCAAAGCAAAATCATACCATTATTCTTATACTCATGTAACTATGTTATTTTTCCAGAAAACCAATATTGTCTGCAGGTAGTGTTTATATATACTAAAAATAGAGTTAAAAACTTGCTATAGGTAGTTAAAAACAATATTTGATCATAATTGAAAATAAAGGCACTAATGTAATCTAGAAATTACCACTTGATAAATGTGGAATATCTCACCTGAAATCTCAGGTATCAGAAGCTTTCTCATGGAAAAGGGCAAAAATTTTAAGGGAGTACAAAGCTATTAACATCCTGTGCACTAGTTAGGTTTCTGAACTATACTCATATTTTTGCCAATACAAGCAAAGCCCAAGATCCATGTAAATGGCATTTACTACAGTGGCTGTCACTAGCGTAAACTTAGATTACAACTATTCATCTTGGATACTGCATCCACCACAGTATAAAAACCCCTCACAAGCTGCAAAAAGCATTTAGATCCAAGAATGTTGAAGGTTGGAAGGGACCTTAAAGATCAGTGCACTGGAGTGGGTCTCGAGAAGGGCAGCAAAGCTGTTGGAGGGCCTGGAGCACATGTCCTGTGAGGAGCAGCTGAGGCAGCTGGGGTTGTTTGGTCTGGAGAAGAGGTGGCTCACGGGGGACCCTGATGAGGCTCAGGGATGACCATTCTCTACAACTGCCTGACAGGAGGTTGCAGGCAGGTGGGTGTCAGGCTCTGCTCCCAGGCAACCAGCAACAGTGGACAGAGTCTTAAGTTGCACCAGGGGAAATTTAGGTTGGACACGAGGAATTTCTTCACAGAAAGGGTGGTTAGATACTGGAAGGGGCTGCCCAGGGAAGTGATGGAGTCACTGTCCCTGGAGGTGTTTACTGACACTGGACGTGGCACTCAATGCTGCTGACAAGGTGGTGTTCGGTCGTAGGTCAGACTTGATCAGCTCTGCTTTATCTGCCTGGGGGCAATAAAATTCTCCCTCCCCTTCGTATCAGTATCTACCCTACTGATAGCTGTAGATATTTTTCTGAAGTACCAGTAAATTCTTTGAAAGAGAGAGGAAAAAAGAAATAATAATAAAAAACAATTTAAAAAAATCTTACCTTGACATCAAAGTTGCACTCCAGCCTTCGGATCAACACAATAAAAGCCCCAGAGGAGTTGTCTCTCAGGGGAGGTGGGGCTATAGGCTCACACGCATTCTCTGGTTTGGAATTTATTAGAAATCCCTAGAAAACATGAACAGAAACAGGAGCTTCTTTTCTCTGTCTTAACAAAAGAGTTGGTGGACAAGAATAAAACCACATTTTCATACAATAGCTAAGCAAATTCTCATCATCAGCTTAATCCTATATTGCAGTAAGATTTCTGCTACTTCCCTGACTATTTATTTTAAGTCATCAGAATCTTTATGTCTGTAAAGAATTAGAAAGTTATAAGGAAAATAGAGTTTTTCTAATCACCTCATACTCAGACTTTGCAGTATAATTCCACATAAAGAGGATGGCATATACATTAATATAGTGTTAACTATTATGGTAAGACATATGGAGACCAATCAAGAAACCAGAAGTACAATGCACCACTGCCTGAGCTCTGAGGGGAGCTGGCCCTTCTCCCTTTGCTAAAATGGGCTTGCTTCCTTGGTCAGCTCTCTATAACACCTGAGTGGTGAATTGCCAGAAAATAAGACTATAACTAATGTGTTTTATGCAAATAAAGATCATTAGAAGCTGCACTGCTATGGGCTCGAGAAATTATTGCTACAGTTCTAGATATATCCTTAAACTCTCAGTTTTCACCGACAACTTTAGACAAATAGAGATGTCATCACCTGTATAGAAATAATTATACAAAATAAGTGATATATATAAGTGTACATATTAACTGTCGGTTTAAATATATGTTTATATACACAGTTTATATATAAACATACATATTTTATATAACATATACAGTATACAGTGTGTATACATGAAGTGTCAGTTTAAATGTACTGTTTACATATAATCTTACACTTTATCCATAAATATATATTATTCATAAAGTTTAACCTGAAACAAAGAGAAGCGTTTTTGTTTGGAGTAATTTTGTTTTCGTAATAATACCCCCTTTGGCAGAGAAGCTGCACCAGCAACATATTCTTTGCCAAGTTTGTGGTGACAGGCACAACATTACACAGTCTGCAACAATCAAAAGCAATAACTGAAAATTCTACAGTGATCTGCTGCAAGGGAATGATGAATTGGGTCCCCAAGGTTCCCCAATTGATCCAGCACACACTGCTCGGGGTACCTGGCTTCACACAAAGCCTTTACTCTGCTTTAACTACACTGGGCCGTGAGGAACTGACTGAATCGCCAGAGGGGTTTTACACAAACCACACAACACCACATTACAGGTCACAAAATGCATCCACAGCAGCCAAAGACTGGCTTGTCCTTAAATCTGCCATACATTCTTAACTGTCTTTAATCGAGGAACCATCTAACTGAGCAGCACCTACACTTATGCTTTGGCACTGCCTATTACAGAATCTGACAGACTGTGTTTTACAACTTGCATACTAATAAATCTTAATTAAAAGCATTGAAAAAGTATACCACTTTCATCCTATTGCAACCGATATCACAGCATTTTTTAAACTAATTAAAATCTTAATGCAAAGGAAAAAGTTTTAGTCTAATATTCAGGACTAAACTTGTTATTACTTCTACACAGGTGATGACACCTACCTTAAATAAGACACAGAGCTGTCTAACAGTTTAAAAGGTTAAAATCAAAGCTCCTTATATCTATTTTTGATGTATTCAATTGGCTCACTACTTGGGTAAATCACTTAATCACCGTCTGTTATACAGCTCTAACACCACTTCTCCCCATGATAACACCCACTGGGCATGGAAATGAAGTCTGCTCGAGGGGAATTGCAGAGAATTTGGAGTTACAGGAATTGTTACAGCACTTTATTCCCCTTTGCAATTAAAAGGGCAACACGCAACTAAAGAGTGATCCACCCTTGGCCTTTCACACCAGCTTCGTTTTTTGCATAGTGGTTACTCACAACACTGCAACATCCCCAATGCTGCAGAGCCACAGTCTGGGGCCATACACACCACACACAGAAGGAACAGGCAACTCTTATCTTTTTTAGTTTACAGGGAGTAAGCAGATACAGTTCTCTTGATATATATTCAGGGGATTTATATATATATATTTTTTATTTATTTCACCTTCAAGCCTTCTGCTGGTAGTCTGTAGCCAAATCTAGCAGGTAGGTCATCAAAAGTCTGGGTTCCATTTTCAAGGTTGTACTAAGAGAAACAAACAAACAAACAAATAAATAAAATCAGGTTTGCAACAAGACAGAAATAGTTAGCAAGTGTAAACAGAAATAAACAACACTGCATTCTTTTAGATTAAAATATTTATCAGACATAGGACATCTTGTGACCATGTCAATGAAATCACAAAACTGCTAATTCCACTTGTCTTCCACTCACCCAGCAACATCATTCTTTTCTTATCTAGCTGTCAAAATACAAAAGTAATAGATATTTTGTTAAATTACTTGTACAGTAAATCTTTCTTTCTACTGTCTAAAACTCAAATACCATCATATTTGCAGAACAGAAACTAAAAACCAAAGAATAAGAAATCTGAAGAGCTGGAGGGCTTAGGTATAGAGTTTTTATTGGATGGTGATAGCAGGTGTTTTGCCATGAATTCACTTGTGTACAGGGAAGAACAGCTTTCAACAAGTTGTAGGCAAAGAATACACCACCCCTTCCCAATTCCCTGCCATCCATTCAGGTTAGTAGCTGAAAAGTATCTCTACAGTTTTGTTTTATAATAACTATGAGCTTTCACTTCAAAACAGAAGAATATTGTAAAGATATAAATCTGTGGAAGCTTTGTTTCATCTTTCCTTGTTCATCTATGCCATGCCTGACCAACACAGAAGTCATACCGGAAAAGGTGCAAACTGAAAATATGCTACATTTTTTTCATATAAAGTAAAACAAGTATTTCCTGCAAAAGTTGTGAACTCTACAGTAACTGACTTGAATGTGCATCAGTTATAAGTTGTACTAAATGGTTTAGTGACTCAGAAACATTTGTCTATTCATTGTATCATCACACTGTCACACACAACAGCCAAGTAAGGATCATGTTTGCTTCAGAGGGACATTTTCTACCAGCCAGAACTCAAACTATAGCTCAGAGACAAACACTGCTGTGATTTATCTGAACTCTTCCAAAGGAGCAACATTTTGAAGGAGGTTTCTTCCCACAGACTAACAAAATTGAGGGGAAAGAGGCAGGAATGGAGCCAAGTTTCAAGGAAGCTTCCTTGTTCTGTGTAATCAGTGTGCTCCAGTCTCTCCTCCCGGCCTTCCACCACACAGAGCACCAGTGCACCACCTTCTTCAAAACATCCTTCCTGAGCTTGTGCCACTGCCAGTTCTTGTTTGAATTACTTGGCAAGCCCCAGCTAAAGCCAAGAGTCAGACACAAACCTATTTATTTTCACTCCTTTTTTATAAAATAACCAATTCTGCCTCAAATGCATGTAACAGCACTTTACACATACATGATCCTTCATCTGAAGCTGCAGCTATGTGAGAACACAGAAGCATAAAGACTCTTAAATTAGAAGGGAATAGAAGAATTTCTTTCCTTAGTGACCCAAAACTAGACCAGTTTTGCTAACAAATGGGTAATCATTAAACTGTGAAATCTCTCAAGATTGTAAATGATCTGTACACCAGTAATGCCATGTGACACTGCTAACATTCTCTCTTCTGAGCATTCCACTGGCTCCTCTGTGCAGTAGTTTTAGTCAACTTCATGTCTTCATTTCTTACTTCAAGATATTCTCAGAATAAATCTGCCACTTCCAAACATCCAAGAATAAAAGACACTTCATTTTTATATGGAATCATTTTAGAATACTGCACACAAAAGCTTAAATAGAAAAAATTAAACTAAACTTCCAAAATGCCCAATTTTTCTTTTTTGAAGTTGGGGGGGTTGTTTGTTTTGTTTTAAATGACCCTTATAAGAGAGGAAGAAGCAAGAGTAAAAGTCAAGGTTTTTTTGAAAAGAGGAAGTGTGGGCTTGGTGACAGAGGAAAGGGGAATAGGAAATCATGTTTACAGTAGAATAACAGTTTCAAATTTCACAATAAAATGGTCACATCAGTGTTATAATTCAGCAATTTTCTATCTGCATTGTTTCCTTACTTTTTTCCTCCAAAAAGTATTGACAGAATAGTAACAATCTGAAGATCCAAATAACATACTTCAGTGTTCATCAACCCCATGCTACCATAAACTTTTAAGAATTTTTATTTTAAAATTAGGCTTTAAGGGCTTGTCACTGTTCTCCCAAGTTGATATGGTATTAAAAACTCCTCTGCATATCACTGGAATAAGCAGAGAACACAGAGCCTACAGTACTTAGCTTTAATTATTTCAGTAGCTTAAGCTCTATCCTACAAAGACATTTATAACGTCCTCCTTAAAACTTCACAACATATCACGCTGGTAATAAATAGCAGAACAAAAACTTTTCCCACTGACCTATGTTCATTATACTGTTTATCAGCCTGATGATCTGAAATTCTACACACCCCCAAATTTTTTCCTGAACGCTAGCAGATATTTTCAGCTATTTAAAAAAATAGCTACGTCTAGGTGTAGCACTCACAAAAAACCTTCCTGACAAGGCCTCCAGCACACACACGAATTATACCAGCCACAGAAGACTACTTTATTTATTTACATCCAGTTACTGTACAAAATGGCATCCATAACCAAAACTTAAACAGCTGTCTAAGCCAAGTCACGGAATTCTTTTAACTGGATTATAACACGCTACAGAACATCTGGTCAGAGTGGAACTTTGTAAATGTCTAAGGGAATTAAGTGCTTTCACTGTCATGGTACCTGAGCACATATCATCTGCAAAGTTGTTTGAAAATGCACAATTCATTTTTTATTGAAATAAACTGTTAAGGCAATTCCATTTCAAGCAACATGCTATAATATTTATTGCATTAACTGATAAATTAATAGCATAGTTAAAAAGATTCGATTTCATAGACATTTCACCTATGTAGAAAATATACTTACTGCTAAAATATCTGCCTCCACAGGTAAAAGATTCAGGAAAGCAAATAACTG
This sequence comes from Neopelma chrysocephalum, assembly GCF_003984885.1. Classification (NCBI taxonomy): domain Eukaryota; kingdom Metazoa; phylum Chordata; class Aves; order Passeriformes; family Pipridae; genus Neopelma; species Neopelma chrysocephalum. The sequence continues at coordinate 12,138,411 of NW_020897729.1, forward strand.
CACAGTCACAATAGTGTATATCTGAGTGGCAGACAACATCAGCATTCCTATTGACAACAGCATATTTTATTCAATACCTGCAAGAAAAAAACCAGAGTCAAGGCACACAGCAAATCCTTTGCTCTTTCATTTTACAGGGCTCTCTTGGTAAGTAAACACTTTGCCAGAGAAGTATGTAAAATGTTATTTGACATATACTTTTGAGAAACAAGTCATCTTAAAGTTATATCATTATTTTGGAATAGAAGTCTCTTCTGTCAAGATGTGTAACCTCCATGGGAGGGACTGCATGCAGAAACCACAAAGTTGTGAGAGCAGCACTTCAAAAAGCTTTAGGCACCATACAGCAATGCAAGGGATGAACATTCACATTGTATTAATCATCCTTAGAGACTCTCCATTTTAAACTTCCCTTCTTCCAGCACAAATCTAAATCAGCAAAATACCTCATATACTTGGAGTAAGTACACTAAAAGCATTTATTCTAAATATACAGTGCTTTTGCAAGTGTGAGACGAACATGTAACAAACACAAACCACCTGTTTCAACTTCAGAGAAACTCAGAGATGCTCCAACATGACATGTGCTCTGGGCAGCAGCTCTGGTCCCCTGCAAAGTGTGTGCATTTTTGAGACCTTTAAAAACAAGGACACGAGTACTCTGTGAAGTTTGCTTAGATGCACTTCCCCAGCTCCTGACTTTAAAGGGAAGTCAATTCTGCTTTGCGAGTAAGGGCCTGCAAACTTATGCTCCCATAATCCACAAACATATGAACAACACGGCACAAATTTGCAACTAAAATCCACTAAATATTATGTTTAATGTAGTAAGAAATTGTGTTTCTGCTAAGCTTTCATTTCAAATGCTCAATACCACGTGCCCACAAGCATTTCCTCCAATGTGGGGCTTTCGGTTCTTACACAAACACAAGGCTGTCCCATAGTCCACACTCACAGGGAGGTAACAATTCCAGTAGCAAAACCGTAAAGTCAAGCATCCAAACCAGTTGCAGTTGGGTGAGGGGGCGAGATTCAGCCTCAATCTATGCCATCAAGAAATGCAATCTGAATGGTTGGCTGACAAAGGGATGGAGACTTCCAGAGAGGAAGGATGTGGAGCTGGGAAAGAATCCTGTCCAGATGCTCATCAAACTTCTCCCCCATTTCCCATGAGCTACATGTAGAGGCATCTGTCCTGTTGGATATTCCCAAAATACAGGATGGATTAATGCCATGCCCCTCTTCCCCTAAAAAAGTTAAACTAGTGTTTGTTTTTTCCTACAACTTTACAGATGTCATATTCTATCAACTTTATTCATCAAAGCAGAACTCCCATCAAAGCAGTTTCACCAAACTGCCAGTATAAGATGTTCTGGATCATTTATTAACAGTCCTTCCATTTAGGGAACTCGAGAGACAACAACTAGTGTTCATCCCTGTGCCATGCTCCTACAACTGCCCATCCTACAGAGGTCAGTGGGACAGCTACAGCAACACAAGCTCATGGGGGAAAAGACTCAGAGGGATTCTGCACTGTGATCCACCAGGATGGACAACTGCCTCTGTCTGCAGAACATGGTCAAAAAAGAGAATATCAAAGAATTCTTTCACACAGAAATTTTACTCAAAACAAAACTACTAACCGAGGTAATTTTAGTGCTTAAACAACTACTTTTTTGGTTTTCTTTAACAAGGGCCATCTAAACAACAAAAACTCTTTAGAGCATGGAATAGAAATGGAGAATTACACTATCTCAGCCTCCCCCAGTAGCCTTACTACCTTGGGACAGAGTAAGAAATCATCATTAATTCCCAGAAATTCCCTGGCATCCAGAACAGCCCCATGAGAACAGTGGCAGTCGCTGCAAGGGAGCAGAAGCCAAGAGGAACCTCCCTCCAAGGTCTCTCTTCTAAAGGCCACAACACAGCCCAGAACGGGGCCTCTGCTCTGCACCAACAGTCAGGACTGAGCATCATCCCTGTGCTGCTGCTCCAGGCACAGTCCAGGCTGGAGACACACGGTGATCAGCTGCCTACAGAGGAACTTCAGATTCCTCTCAGCCTTAGCTACAGCATGACAAGGGGCAGGCAGCCTCTTAAGAACACAGAAAGCACAGAACATCTTATTCCCCTTGTAAATACTCACACCTAAATGTGACCAAGCTAGAAAATTCAATATTCAGAATTCAAATACATGTGATTCAGTACACCTTGAACTCCCGAGTACCAAACAAGCACATTCTGCAGGAAATCTAACCACTTCCACTGCTGGATGTAAGAGAATTGCTCAGTTCACAGATGGATCAAGTCTGAGATTCTTCCAGTCTCAAAGTAAGAGACTACTGGAAATAACATAAAATAGTCACAACAAAAAACAACACAAATACGTGGGATCCAATACTGCTGTAAGAGGTAAAATAATTCATGGACAAGTTTTAAAAGTGAATAATATGTGCTTAATAATATAATTATCAGAACCCCTGGATCTCCTCTAACTTCTTTAATTGGAGGAATTGAAAGTACTTCCAAATAATTAAACTCAATGAGGCCATCCAAATGGTTTGTATGATTGCTGAAAACCTCCAAATTGCAGCTTCTTATAGAAATGGTTTCATGTGGATTTGTTTTCATTTGACTGTAGATATTCCATTCTGAAAATTTTCTGTTGACTTAGCAGAGAAATCACAGCCAACATTACTGCTTTCTTTTTCAGAATCAAGAAACACCTAAGAATTCCTGTCTTCCTGTCCTATCCTTTGTGGGCTTTTCAAGCAAAAAGCATCATCCCATGATGTAAGGTTCTCAATGTTAATTAAAGCAAATATCAGAGTCAGATTTGATTTAAACTAACATGAAGAGAATTAGAATTCACTATTATTATTTGGAGGAAATAGCTGATATTTTCAAAAACAGTTCTCGCAATTCTGATTTGGTCATTCAGACACATGATGCTTTGTGAAACTTTCAACTGGTTCATGGGAACTGAAGTTACAGTCACAGGAACTGGTAATGAGTTACGAAATTAATGAATTTTTATTGCTAAATTAAGACCTACCAGCTTTTCTCATCAGCCTGCCCTAAAAAAGGAGGACGCTGGTGAAACTGGAAGGACAAAAGAACCATTGTTCGAAAAATACAGCCATTTTTACTATGACAGAAGCAACAATACACTTGAAGCTATCACAGCACTTTAACCAACACAGTAAATTCAGCACATACCTTACAACAGAGAGAAAAGCACTACAAGAGCATTAAGCAAGGTTAGAAAATATCAGAATTAAATTGGTCCTTGCCAACACCATGCATGTACAGTGAAGTCTTCCCTGTCAAAGCTACAGACATACAAGTTCTTCTGGGCCCAGGAACTACTGCCTCGAGCACAAGCCAAAAAGCCTTACAATTCCTGAAATTCCATGGCACTTTGGAAAGCACCCCCCTCTCAGATGAGGCAAGCAGCTCAGAGTATACAAAAATACAGGTGTATGGAATTAAGGGCTACACTATAAACCACACAACAAAAGTTAAACCTGACTCTGCAGTAACCTTCAGCACTTTACACCTGATTTTCCAGTGTGTACAAAGTTGCCCGTAAATAACTTTGGGCATTTCTTCCCACTCTGCATCCTAGAACTCACAAACCAAAGCCTGAGGTGCTGCACTCCTCTGTCAGGGACTGAACAGGGCACAAACATGGACAGGCAAATGTGGGGTGTGCTGGACCACAGCTACGAGCAGCAAGACACCCCTGAAGTAAACACACTAAGCTCACTTATGACAGAGGTCACAAAGAAATTACATGGCTCAAGACACAGACAAGAACATTGGGGCTTTTGGCAAATATCCACAAACCAGACTGCACAAACTACATATAGATATCAAATTTTCACACATTTGTATCTCAATCAACTCAAAATGTGTTTCAGAGCAGAAGACAACACAAAGCAATCCCATGCCCACATGGTTATGTACGTGCTTCAACTCTCTCATTTCCCTCCTACTTGTGAAAAAACCCCAAGCTTGTACATCTGTATTAAACAATCTTAAACTCTATTTGAAGCCAAACAGGATTATGATGCTTACAGGAATAACAAAAATCATATGAACATACAGAAACTTTGTCCTGACGCACACCCAGTGACAACATTCCAAGTAGTTCCGTAGCCTGGGCTGCACCTTCCAAAATTCCTTAAGCTACACAGTTAATACCAATAACTGTCACTCACATCCCTCAAACCCCCCATATCTTTGACTTTTTGCATTTTGATGCCACCACATCACTACTGACCTAAATCTCCATCTCACCCCTCTCGCAAAACCGAACACTGATGCACACAAAGGAAAATCAGCGTTAGACCTGTTAAGATGAAGGAACAATTCCTCTCAACTCACTTTAACCTTATCACTAGGAATTTGGCTGTCAGCCAGCCAGAGTCCACACTACTCGTTATCCTGCAATACCAGCCAGCACCTCGGAGCACAGCCAGCCTCAGGAACCACACACCGGGCTGAGACGCGAAACGCCCAAGCAAGGGTCGAGCTTTCCCCGGGCCAGGGGCGACGCTGGGGAAGCGCTCCAGCAGCTTCCCCTCCGCCCCCTCCCCCGGGGTCGGGCAGCGCCGAGGCCACGGCAGCTCCAGCCGATCCCAGCCCTGGCTCCGCCTGAGCCGCGCTGAGGACCGCGCCCCGCCTCGCCACTCCAAGGGTGGAAGCAAATAAGCGCTGCGCAATGAAGCGCTGAGCGCTCAGCGACTGCACATTCCGGGCGCTCGGCGGCAGGGAGAGACCGGGGGGCGCTGCGGCCGCGCCCTAGGGCAAACCTGCGGCCTGGGGGCCCCGCCCGGCCCGGCGCTCACCTACGGCCCGGCCCGGCCCGGTCCTTACCTGCGGCCCGGCCCTGCGGCCCGGCCCTGCGGCCCGGCCCCGCGCTCACCTACGGCCCGGCTCGGCTCGGCCCGGCCCCGCGGTCACCTGCGGCGCGGCGCAGCCCGGCCTGGCCCGGCCCGGCACTCACCTGCGGCCCGGCCCCGCGGCCCGGCCCCGCCTAGGCCCACGCCATGGCGCCTTCCGTGCGCTCGGCGCCCGCGCCGGAAGTTCCGCCTGACGGCGCTCGGCCGCAGGCGCCGCTCCGAGGCAGCCCATTGGCCTCTCGGGCTGTCACTCAGCCAAGGAGGGGCGGGGCGTGGCTCCACGTTAGACCCGCCCGCCGGGGGAGGGCGGTGCCGCTCCCGCCCCGCCGCCAGGGGGCGCGCGGCGCCGGGCGGGGCCACAGCGGCGTCTGAGGGGGACCCGGCCCCGGGGCCCCGCCGTGCCGGGGGGAGCCGTGCCGGGACCCTGCTGTGCCGCGACGGAACTGCCGCAGCCTGCGGTAGGAGACAGTGAGGGGCATGTGTGCGTGCAGTTCCTACGGCTGGGGGATGTCTTGTCCTAAACAGCAACGCCGAACTCGGCCGAGAAAGGAGACAGAATTAATCTGAGCGTACGGACCCCCACCGGCCTCTCGGGAGCTTGTACCTATTTCCCAGCCGTAACATTGCGAACACTTCCCGTAGATGTATCTATGGCAATTTATAAGCTTATAAATTGAAAAAATGATGCTGGAGTATGTCTATTGGCAGGCACAGCATTTCACCTGGGCCCGTGACTGTCGGCCGCGTGGAAAAGCACAGCGTTGTCTGAGGAAAAGCCAGTGTCTCCATCTGGTAACAAAATGCAGTAACGTGTTTCTCCACTCGCTATTCTGTTGTAAAACGAACCCTTCAAAAGTTGACCAGCCTTTCTGTTTAATAAAGTGAGCTATTTCTTAAAGGAAAGAAGAGTTACGAGAAGATGTTATGCATCATTTTAGTAACTTACCACCCTGTTTTTGTTTTTTCTTTATTTAACATGGTAGGAACACGCATTTTGCTGTAGTTTCAGCACACTGGAGCAGCAGCACCAGCGTTTGGGCGACACAGCGCAGCGAGATCCCTTCGTTACCGGGGCTGTAAATGGAAATGGGCTTGAACCGCAGATCTACAGATAGCAGAACTATCTGTAGGAAGCACAGGAAACACAGAATTATAATTTTATTCTGTTGCAGCAACACGTACTTGGAGGGGGACCCGTCACCCCGGTCACCCCCAGTGGAGGCTGTCCGGCACCATCCCCGGCCGGTCCCGGGGCAGCCCCTCCTTGGGGGCGGGAGCGGCCGCGCCCCCGGGACGGCCCCGCGCAGCCGCCGCCGGAGCCCCGCCCGTGCCCGGCGGAGGCGGATCCCCGGCGTTGTTGGATCGCCGGCGGTGGTGGATCCCGGCGGTGACGGCTCCCGGCGATGCTGCTGGTGCTGTCGGCGGAGCACCGGGCGCACCTGGGCTGCTTGCCGCGGGCGGGCGGCGCAGGTCGGGGCCGCGAGGGGCGGTGGGGGCCGGGCTGGGGCTGCAGCGCGTCCTGCAGCGGGGTCTCTTCTCTCTCGTTGCAGCCGTGGGCGAGCTGGGCCGCCTGGCGTTGGAGCAGCTGCGGCGGGGAGCGGCACCGCGGGCCTGCGAGGCCGCCGCCAGTGAGAGCCGGGCCGGGACCGGGGGGTTCCGGGGCCGTGGGCAGCGGGGGGATCGGACCGTGGGGAGGGCGGGCCCGGGGGGTTCCGGGACCGTGGGGAGGGCGGGACGGGGCCGCGGCCGTAGCGGTTCCGCGGCAGGAGAGCGGGGAGGGCGGTGGGCTCCGCGCCGAAGGACCCCCGAGCCCCCGCTGCACGGCGGTGCGGGGCCGAGGGAACGGGGCCGAGGGAAGGGGGCCGGGCTGCGCTCCGTGCCCGCTGCGGGGTCCTCCTTACCGACACAAACCCTTCTCTGTACCATGCCGTAAGAAACTGGTGTGAGTCTTTCTTAGTTTTTTTGTTTTGATGGTTTGGTTTTAGGGGGTCTCTAACATGTACATTATTATTTGAAGGGCGTGAAACCCTCTTTTTTTTCTTTTCTATGCATATTTTGCAAGTTAGTGTTGGATAAGTTTGCAGTTTCGGGTCTCGTTTCTGTAGTAGTTAACGAGGAAGTAAAAGGCACTTTGTGCTTTCTTTAAAGGAAAGCTGGACATTGGCGTTGACACCATTCAGCGTGGAGTAGAGGGACTAACCTATCTTCTTACTGAGAGCTCCAAGCTTATGGTAAGGATACCTTTCTGTAAGGATTTCAGGAATGCACTCAGGAGATGTCATCTGAACACTCAGACCTCTGAAAATACTGGTGAATGGGGAAAATGTAGCTCAAAATTTTGATGACATGTATTATTTTAATTTCAGAGAAAGGTGTCTCAGACTGTTGTCTTATTGAAACACTGTTTTTTTGCGGATGACTGGAATTTGTATTCAGTGTCTGAAGCTAAACTTGACAACATTTTAATAGCGTAATTTACTCCATATAGAGAAGCATCCTTCAGGATTGAGCTCTAAATAATAAAACTCAAGCCAAGATTTTGTTGTCCAGCTACTGTACAGGACATGGGCTGGACTAACCCCCTATTCATCATTCCTTGTCTTTGTCTCATGTGGTGGGTTTGAGGGCTTTTTCAGCTCCTGCTATCAAAGTTTTGGGTGGGTGTAAGCAGATACTAAAAGAATAGTAGCTGGATAGTGACTGTTTCTGTTGTAACTTGATAAAGTAGAATATTTGAACAATGACTACATGGAGAAGGGATACAGAGACAAGCAATGCCAGATTAAACTCAGGCAAGTGTTGCTGCCAAGAGCAGGTGGGGAGGGGGTAGAAATGTTGTGGAGCCTTTCCTTAAAGCAAGGGGACTTGACTGACAGGTTGCAGGGTATTGTGGTAGAATGTGCCTGCTCACAGACTGTGTTTGCAGGGTGGTGCATTGGAGAGGTACGATGGCCTTTTCCATGGAGTCAAGAACTGCTGCCCCAGTGCTGGGCCAGGCTGCTGCAGTCAGCACAAGGACCTGGGGCAGGAGCATCGTGCCTGGTGCTGCTCACACCACATCACTGCCTGCTGTATGGAGTCTGGATATCAGTGGCACAGCAACAGCCCTGATAAATGGATTCCTGCAGTGTGTCCTGCCTCGTGACACAGCTTGGGCACTCCCCCACGCTGTGTTTTGCTCTCTGATGCAAAGGCTTTACATGTGAGGGGGTTGAATGTTCTTCTTTCAAAAACTGATCTACAACTGTCCAGAAACTCATGCAAAATCTGCAGTAATACGTCAACATCTGTAAATCCCTTAAAACCTGGATATTTGTTTTGTCCGAGGTGTAGAATTGTACTTGGACATTCCTGCAGGACAATAACTGCACCATATCATGTGTGATGTTTAGTTACGGTTTTATTTGGTTTTTGACAAATAATGATGATTACACAGTTCCATATTAAGGCCTAAATTGTTATTTCTAGATTTCTGAGATTGACTTTCAAGATTCCATTCATGTTCTGGGATTCTCAGATGAATTGAACAAATCCTTGCTCCAGCTGTACCTTGACAACAGGAAGGAGATCAGGAGCATTCTTGGAGAGCTGGCACCAAGGCTGCCCAGCTACCACAATCTGGAGTGGAGACTGGATGTGCAGGTGATTTCCCTGATGCTTTTAGTATTCCATATTTTACTTCACGTTTTTTTAACATCATAAAAAACTTATAAACACTGTAAAAGTAATTGAGGTAGCAGTACTTCACATATTTAAACCTGACATGACTTTGTTAATGCCTCACAGCCAACCAGTTGTAAGATGAACAGGATATGCAATGATGCAAAGTACTTGTTGTCTGATGAAAACTGGCTTCATTGGTGTTTTAAAAGTGTTAGCATATACTAAATATATTTGGTCTTGATTATCACCTAATTTTCAGAAATATTATGAAAGCATTGATTAAAGTGGATTAGTATTCTGTAATGATGAAACTCAGTAATAGCTTGTGTGTATCTTTAATGTGGATAAAAAGGGTTTCTGAAGAGTCCTCCAAGCAGATCCTGCAAACCTGGTGGGAACTGTAGGTACAAACATCAATAACCATTGTTTGTTTCCCTGTTCCCATCTCACCAAAGCTTGCAAGCAGAAGTTTGAGACAACAGATCAAGCCTGCTGTGACCATGAAGCTATATCTTAACCAGAATGAAGATCAAACTGCCCAGGTGTTGCAAACTGACCCTGCTACCCTTCTCCACCTGATCCAGCAACTGGAGCAGGCACTGGGGGAGATGAAGACGAACCACTGCAGGAGAATAGTGCGCAACATGAAATAGCCTCAATTCCTGCCTTTGTGAAACAGCTCAAAACAATGCTCACAAATACATTTGGAGGAAAAATAAACATCTGGATCAGATGAACTGCTTTCCTGTGCCAGGATCTTGAGCCAGTAATTACAGGCCAAATGTCCTCCACTGCCAGCTTGGCAAATCTGACGGATACAAGATAGGTAATTGGTACTTGCAAATGAAGGCACTCAGCATACTATGCTGAGAATTCCTTTAGCTCTAAATTACTATGGATCTGCTTGAGCTTTCCTACCTTTGGTAGAACTGTCTCAATATTATTGAAGCTGCATATTTACTGTTACATTTATAAAGTAATTTTTTCTCTTTTGCTTCTCTTCTGAAATATTTCTTAAACCCTTATACTGGTGGGAATGATGCTTTGCAGGAAGACTTCTCCCATGTAGACTCAGGTGTGTGTAAAAGCCGATGTGGGACTGCTGCCCTTTTCCTCCAGAGGACTGGGTCAGTGGGAGCTGATGTGACGCTGCTGCTCTGCCCTTCTCACCTATAATTGAGCTAACACTCCTGTTATCAGAGCCTGATGTGACACTGCTCCTCTGCCCTTCTCACCTATAACTGAGCTAACACTCCTGTTAGCAGAGCCTGCTGTGACCCCACGGGACAGCTGAGGCTTTCTGCAGCCAGCCCAGTGGCCTGCACTGGGTTGGCAAACTGGTTATATGTGAAGGTGGTCTGAAAACTTGCAAAAGCGGAGCTGTGGGTGAGGAGGCAGGCTAAGAATAGTGTTAACTCTGCTAACTCTGGTCTCTGTGCCCTGATGCCATGGTTTGTGTTCCCCTGTTCGGATAGTGCTCATAAAGGTAAGACCAGCTATTGCAACCAAAATTATGCTTTTCCATTGTTAAGAAAATGTCTAATAAAGATGATGTCAAAAGTCACTTTTCAGTTGTATTCTAATGCAGTATTTTGCAGCTTTTGTGAGTAAGATTAAATGGTTTTAGTAATCCATGCTTTAGTGTCACTGCTGAGGGTGCTGGCAACCTACGTGTGTCACATCCTGAAGCATGTGCTAGCTTGAGAGGGAAAGGGTTTCCCTTGGGGATCCTGAGTAAAATGGACAGTTGAAGGCAGATGTTGAGGATGGAAAATGAAACACCTGTTTCCCTTTACAAAAAAATGACCTCAATTGAGGATGGTCAAAGTTAAACTTTGAAGCTGGGTGAAACTGAGAGAAACTCAAACTCTGACAGTGATCCACAAACAGACAAGAGAGAGGGAGGGAGAAAGATTCTTTACACCAAGTGTGTTGCTTTTGAATTTTTACCTTTCAGTTTGTTCTGGGGGAAGAACTGAGCCTGGAAAAGCAGCTGCTTGGCAGCAGGATTTGGGCTTCATTATTGGAAAGGCAGATTTGCCTTTAGGTGAGGTTGGAACTGGTCTAACTACAGCTCTGCAAGTTCTCCCTTTCCTTGTTTTCACAGCACCTGTGACAGCTGCCCAGGGCTTGGCACCTGCAGTGCACGGGCGAGTGTGACCATGCAGTGCTGCCCACACCTCGGAGGGCAGCTGAGGCTGGGCAGGGAAAAGGCATCTGCATCAGTAACCCAGGGATACTGGTAAAATAAGAATTCACTTTTGCATCTGGTTTTTTAGATTTTTCAATCTGGATTTTTTCAGTTTTCTTGTAAACTCCCAAGTGAAAGGTGGCATATAAAGCTATATTTAATATATCTTCTCTAATGAATTTGCACTTGCTTTATAGAAACAGGATATGGAGACTACCAAATCTGATTATAATTAAACTACTAGCTTTGTTTCCTGGCAAAATCCACATCAGGAAACCCTCTCCATGTACTGCAGTTTATTGACACAGAAGGAAACTGTATCTTTCTGCAAGTTAAATGAGTTATGCTAAAAAAGCATGTTTTGTGCTGGTGTGATTCTCAGCACTGCCCTGTGCTGCCCTCCTGCCCTAAGGCAGCAGAGCTGAGCCAGGCTGCTTTTGCTCTGCAGCCACTCCCTGTTTCAGCTCTGTTGGCCAGGTCACTATTCTGGGCTGTTGGCAGTGTGCACACAGGGACTCAGGCTGACAGAGCTACTCCAGAACAACTCAGGCCAATAAGATCACACTGGATTATAATAATTTCTGTATTTCTTTTTGTAATTCTGGACTTCAACTCTGAAGCAGCAGATCAGGTCCCACTTTATCTTACATGACTGTTTTGGGACTTACTAATCCCACTGAATTTGGCCAAAAATCATCTTCCAAATCTGCCTCGAGTAACTGAAAGTCTGAAAAACTGGCAGATTTTCTGTCCTTTAAACATTACCACCATTTCCACAAACGAGAATTTGTTTCCTAATTCATTTATGTGCCAAGTCAGCTATATTAGCAAACCTCATTGTCAGCAGCAGTTTGAGATGCCTGAGACAAACCAGTGATGGGCTGTCTCTGTATTTGTTCCCCTGACTCTTGGGAGGGGGCACACTGAGTTCAGTAAAGAGGCTGAAACAAGCAGTTGGAGCACGGGGACTTCTGATGTGGCTTCAGCTGTTTGCAAACTCCACAGAGCAGCTTTCCTGGGATCCCACTGCAGAGCCTGTCACCTGCCTTTGCTGGGGAGGAGCAGTGTCTGCACGTCCCCTTCTGCTGCCTCTGCTCTAAGCACAGTCTCTGAGACTCAAACACTGCTGCAATTTTTTGGTTACAGCAGCTGTTTCCAAAATGAATGTCTGAGCAGTCATCTACAGAGATGTGCACACAGCTTGCTTGCCAGCAAAATTACATCAACTTATAAAACAACATGAACTGAGCTGACAGAATGGGGTTTTTTGCTAGCAGCCTGCCCACATCAGAGGTTTTGCTGTCTGAGGAGGTATATGCTTACACAGCTGCTTTGAGGAAACTCCTAATAGACACCAGGTCTTTGTATTAAACCACAGCACAGTTGCCTACATAGGACATGCTTTGCATGCATCCTGAGAAGCCAGCCACAGTCTCCAAGCTGCCAGTCACCTGAGGAACAAACAGCTGGGAAATGCACACAGACAAAAAGAAGCACTGACCCCTTTATTAACAAACACACTATATTTACTGAAGTATACTTTTGCAGAAGTCTCTTGAAAAATAGATTAATACAGGACTACTAGCAAGAGCAGAATACACAAAAAAGTTTATCAAACAATAGCCTGTTGCCTTAAGAACAAATAAAAATTATTTGCATGACAAATTGTATGTTTTTAGAGTGTAAGTATGTGTGTGCTGCACATATATAACTTTTTATAGTGAAACTCCATGAAACATGTTTACTGTTCCGTTGTGTTCCTTCTTCTCCATTATTTAGTTTGAAGGAACACAAGTCTTCTGTACCCATGTGGCTCTTCAGCTGACACACAGGGAGCACCCAGCAGTAGTTACTGCCCACCCAGAGTCTCCTTGCACAGAACAACCTCAAAGCAGGGGCAGAGCCCAGGCTGTGCTGTGTCCCTGTGCCTGGGTTACCCAAAAGCACAAGGCTTGCCCAGGGACCCTGAATGTTTTCTTTTCTAACAGATGTCACACATGCAGCTTCACCTATGTGGGCTTTCTCAGAAAAATTAATTTATGTAGGGCTTCGACACAGAGCAGCGATGGATCTGGATTAAAAATTACAACACGTGGTATTGTTTCTTTTAACTCATTAGATGCTCATCATCTAAGGGTACATTTAAAAGTGCACTTATTTCTTCTGAGCTATTTGCTTGGGTTTCCACTGAAGTACAGATTGAACTTGCTGCTAGAAAATCCACAACAAGTAGGGTATACTCAAAGTACTGGACTTCAGTAAATCCTTCAGTTGAACAAAAAAACTCTGTACTACTCAAAAACATTTGAACAGCACATTAAATTGAGAAAAATAATGTTATTGTCTTACTTTTTTACAACATAGGATCTTGTAACAAGAATAAAAAAGTAACGATAAGGAGCTTTTTATGTCACATTAGTGGTTTGGTTCCTATATCACTTAATACAATCCCACTGTGATGGAAGTGTCCTTGTCTTTTATGGACTTGAACATATTGAATCATTTGTTCTAAAAGCTGGTGGTCATATCCTATTTTTGTGTCCAAAGAAGGAAGCTAGTATTTCTAAATAATAATAGCAACAATATGAGAATTTATTCTTACAGTTTTAATCACTTTCAGATTTGTGGAGAAAAGTGCTTTAGCCTACACCAAGTGGTACAATAGCAGATAATTGTATTATTCAGTAAAAACTGCAGCTGAAATACATCTCACTGAAGACAGTTCTAGCTGTAATAAATGCTGCTTAGGTTTAGAACAAATGTGCATGTACTCCCAGGATGCCACACTCTCTTATGAAAGTGGTCTAATTAACACAGACGAGATGGCTTCATGAATGAGACTGTCAGAGCCTTCCCTTGAACGGGCTTCTCACCTGGAAAGGACTGAACAGGTAGAGGGGTGTGGGGTGTCTTTACTCAGGGATACAGAGGCCTGGAGGAAGCAAAAAAAAACCCTTTTAAAGGCTGTATGAAAAATCACTCACGTTCAGATTATTATCTGTGCAATAACCACATGCACACACAATCTCATATCCAAAGGTTTTAAATCAGGAAACTGCAGGAAAGAGAAAAAAGATATGTAATGTCTGCCTAGCCCTGGAGAGTGGGTGCTGTGATGAGCACAGCTCTCTGAGCTTGTTGCAGCAAGGAACACAGTAAGGAAGCAGCAGAAGAATGGTACAAAAGATAACATGGAAAATTCTTCGGGAAGGGAAGCATAAAAAAGTCTCAGGAGTACTGGGTTTCCTGATCAGAAATGCAGCATATATGGGGGAAAATAACAAAAAAAGAACACAAAACAAAGAACAGCAAAGGAAACCCCAAGGAGATCTGCTGAGCCAATGGAAACATGGACAGGAAATGTGAGGAAAAGTAAACGAAAGGGAATATTTGTTGAAGCAAGGCAATCAGGAAGCGCACAGGATCTGTTCCACAGAGCTAGCTGATCCTGATCCAAGCTCGGGTACAGGCTTAAACCACCACTCTCAGAATCTGCATTACCAGTATTACATGTAACGCTGATTAAGAGACAAATGTGGTTTAAGTCAGGCTCAAGTCCTCTGCTGGAGAAGCCAAAAGCAGTTCAGAAAAGTTCATGCTTCTTTGTAAGAAATAAGTATGTTCAGGAAAAAAGTTACCTAAGATTTTTCTAGTGTAGATTCTGATTTGTGAGGAGGATGTATTCTTATCGATCAGCATAGCCTGGAGTCTGTCCAAAATGCAGAAATAAAATGACAAAATGCATTACTTAAATTAATGTGTTTGTGTAGCCAACGTGTTGTATCTCTATATCTCTACAGTGTCATAAAAACACTGTATGCTTCCTTCTGTAAAAACCAACAGTGAAGTTGGAAAGCGAACAACATTGTTCTTTATTGACACAGCTACTGAATTTAAGCTGGTCATACCACCATTCAAAAGTTGTTCCAAGTGCACCAGAAAATGAGACAAGATTTAAAAAAAATTATATGTATTAATTGTAGAAAACCTCAGCAATGCATTTTGATGACAGCTCTAGTTTCTAGCATAGACTAAACCAAGGACAAGTGACTGTGAACAGGCAATCAGCAGAGATCCACAAAGCATCACGTCTGCATTTGAAACAGCCCCTATGGAGAGGGAAATAGAAAATACATGATACAGCTTTGCACTGGACTCGTACCTGCCAGCAAAGGGCCAAACCTTACCTAAACTACAGCGACGTGGTCACAGCCCATGTCACTACGAATGCTTCATTCCTCACTCTCATCACCACAGCATCACTAAATCATGTCACTAAGCTCGTATGCAAACTAAGTTATGCATCATTGTTCTTCCAGAAATTAGCACAGCCTCTGAACTTCCCGAACGATGGTTTTGGAGCAAAGCTCACTGGCTTGGCAGAGACAAAGCGCTGCGAGGCTCCCCAGGCCCCGCGGTGCGGGACAGGCCGGGCCGGGGCGGGGCAGCCGCTCCCCGCGGCCCCTCGGCGGCGGGACGGGACGGGACGGGACGGGACGGGGTGCGGCGAGCAGGGAGGGGAGCAGGG